>NC_142012.1:44740553-45053053 GCF_049901735.1 Notechis scutatus | reverse complement strand
ATAGAGAGACGGCAGTTCCGATCACGCTTTGCTCGAAGCACAAAACCGAAAGCACCAGCCTGATGGCGAGTGGGACCTCGTCGAAACGTCACCAAGATACTCTCAATAATACACGGGAAAAGACCCGAAAACGCCAAAACTGCATACCTGTACCCATGAAAATCTACGAAAACACACACACACACACACACACACACACATATATATATATGTTTTCGTAGATTTTCATGGGTACAGGTATGCAGGTCTTGATATGTATGTATGTATGTATGTATGTATGTATGTATGTATGTATGTATGTATGTATGTATGTATGTATGTTATTCAGCTTTGTTCAGGTATTTTCCCACGTCATTATAGTTGTGCTTTTAAAGTTGTAGTGACGTTTGGGCAGAATCTCATCTGCCATCATTAGGCTTGTGTATTGGGTTCGTCTGTGTGTCAAGCTTTCACAGCCGTTTCTGTTTTAAATTTAAATTCTGTTTTTAAATTTAGCCTCGTGCTTTGTTAGGATGGTTTTTTCTTTATCCTGATTGGTTGGGAGTCTTGGTCTGTGTTTATTGGTCTTGGAGTTCGCTGTGTTCTGCTTGATTGGTCTTTCTAATATCTTCTGTCTGTTTTGTAGAGTTTTTTTGTATTGATTGGCTGGCAACATTGTGTTTCTTGTATTGGGGGCTTTTGCTGAAAAGAGATTCTGCTGAAATGTCACTACAATTTTAAAAGCACAACTATAATGACGTGGGAAAATACCCGAACAAAGCTGAATACTACTCTATATATCTATATCTATATCTATATCTATATCTATATCTATATCTATATCTATATCTATCTATATCTATATCTATATCTATATCTGGCAGAGAAGAGTAAACAAGATACCATGGGCTTTGCCTACCATAGCATTGCATTAAAGTTTCAGTGCATTCTGACAGTTTTTGTTTTATTTATATAAAATAGTTCTGTGGTTTGAATTATTTAAAGCAATAGAAATAAATACAAAGGTATTTCCTTTTGACATTTGGAAACAGAAACATTCTTTAGATTTAAAAGTATACACTGTATGACTTCTACTACTACTCCTGAATGCAGTCCTTGGGGGGAAAGTGACTACTTTCCAGATTTATTGTAATTACTGTAGTAACATTTTTTGTTGTTGTAGAAAATGTGTGTGTGTACAAGATGATCTGAGCTAACATCCTGAAGCAATATTTTTTTATCCATTTTGCAGACACAGTAATTAATAGTAATTATATTCATAATATATAGTAATATTCCTAATAATAAAAGGGAAAAATTAATGTTATTGCAGCAAACTGATAAAGAAGTGTATTTTCACTAGCATGCTGCAAATCATTTGGAGCATAACTATCATTGAATTAAATATTCTGACCCTTGCTCCAAAGAATACTTTGTAATCATGACCAAGATTACTTCTCTTTGGCAACTGTACAATAAATTTCACACAATGTGAGTCATTTTGTTGAAAGTTTACCTGTAACCTGGAATTATTATTCTTTTTTTAAAAAAAAAATACTGCAAACAATCATTTAAGGCTTCTACAAAATCAATCTGACTCATTTGCATGTGGATAAACAGAAAAAGTGACATAGAAAGAAAGATAGTCAGAAAGAGAAAACGAGATGTAAAATGGAGAAAAAAGTGTGGTGCTGTTTTCTTCCCTGCTGTTTACTAATAACATTCTTATTATTAATAACAATCTTACAGATCAGTGCCAAGAAAATGTGACCTTCAACAGAAAATTAAATAGTATTCTAACCTAATACATCTGAGTCTAGAATTTAGCCTTAACTCAGTGTTTTCAGAATTTCTTCTTTATATGACTCCAGTCTTTACTTCTGTCCAACTCTGTTCATATGGTTATTCATAGAGTAACTCAACTTGTAGATTTCTGTAGGTTAGCTATCTGCATACTAAGTCACATTAGCTGTGATTGGATTATTTGCTTTCATATATCACAGTGACTTAGATTCAGGTACATAATGCATTCAGTTAAATACATTAATTAGATAATATATGGAATTAAAAAGTAGTTGGTTTAAAAAGCAATGTAATTTAACATTCACAACCTTAAGTCTTTTAACAAAATAATGTACAATATTTTCAAAGCAGCAAAGTTATTATAATTTAAATTAACTCTCCATTATCCAATATCTTATTTAAAATGTAATCTATGACCATTCCAAGAATGCAACATGTTCATAGCCTTTTTATTAAGAGCAAATTTCAACTAGTTTTATAATGGAAATAATCCAAAGTGAAATGGAAAAAAACAAAATAGCTATTAAAATTAGATCCAGCTTATCTTCTAATTTCAAGGAATATTTTCAATGAGAAAAAACTTTGTGTCTCTAGTGTGTATTTCAAATAGATTATATAACATACTTGCACACATTTAATATCTGATGCTTTAAAATAAAATATACTAGTGAAAATTGATATTTTTGTGTATAGGTAATCCTTGAGTTATGAATGTAACAGAACCTGTCTCAGAAAAAGTCAGCCACTTCTGGAACTCTGCCACATGACTTCGCAATGGAGGGGCCTCCTTCCCTTCCATACTTCCAACCTCTTGAGAATTTAGAAAGGAAGGTGAGCAATTGGTAATGGGAGCTGGCTGGGGAGGAATGGAGTATGTGGAACCCTGTGGACTCCCAAAGCAGGTCTAATACTGTGAAGCCCTGACAAGGCAGAATGAAGGGGGTGGGGGCTAGATGGTAGGCATGTTGCAACATCTTGCAGTTGCTCGTAAGATCAAATGGCCACAGGAATGTTGCAACAGTCTAAATTTGGAAGGGAGTTGTAAGTACATTTGAGGTGTTATTGTAACATCGAACCATTGTTAAGTGACCTATTGTAACCTGAGGACTACTTTCTTTTTTCTATATTGATATAACAAACAAAAGATATGATAAAGTAGAACCAAAAGTACAGCAGTGATAGTAAAATTAGAAGTAACAAAAATAATTAACATCTAGAAACTAAAAATATGTACTATCTTATAAGAAAAATATTAATATGAAGCTAGTTCAATGTTTAACAAATCTAGCCAGATACAGCCCATCTAGTTGTGAACATTTGTTCAGTCACTGTTCAAAGTTATGATAGCACTGAACTAATGGTATATGAACAGTCCTTCTGATTCTGACCATCACAGCATTGTTGCAGTCATGTCATATGTTATTTCAATACAATTATATTTATACAATATACTTAAATTCTTTATATTCTAATTAAATGAACTTCTTTTACTCAAATAAAAATTAGCTCTTATTAGTCATTTAAATATGGGGTGTTAGAAAAATAGTATGTTGAGATTGTGTGTGTGTATGTGTGTGTGTATAATATATACAGTATAATCTCAATTTACTATTAAAATGAAAAAAATGAAAATTATATATATATATATATATATATATATATATATATATGTATTATCCAATATATATATATATATATATATATATACAATACGGCCTCCACCAATAGGAAGCCCCAGCATGATTTATTGGCATAAAATCAAATTAAGCCCCTGCTCCCAAATTAAGGCCCATATTAAACATGCGAAATGGGGGGAATGGCGGGGGGCTTGCCGTTAGGAAGTACTTTGTTGCATGCCCGGATATGGTGCTGC
Organism: Notechis scutatus; assembly: GCF_049901735.1. Taxonomy (NCBI): domain Eukaryota; kingdom Metazoa; phylum Chordata; class Lepidosauria; order Squamata; family Elapidae; genus Notechis; species Notechis scutatus. The sequence continues at coordinate 45,049,398 of NC_142012.1, read as the reverse complement.
CTGCGTTGGTGGAGCACTTCATATCGGGAGACCTTCCGCCACCGTTAATTTCCCTTCCCCCTTGCTGCCGTAGCGTTACAGCAATGCCGCGGCGTTTGGCGCAGCCACGTGCAGCCAGTCAGGGCTCCTCCTGCAACCGGAGCCCTGAGGAGACACTTGCTTCAGGCGCTCCTGTGGCCTCCTTCCTTTGCCTTGAAGGTAAAGTGAATTATTTTAAAAACCTCCGCTCATCCTATCAGGGCCGCGCCGGAGCCGTGCGAGCTGAGCAGAGCCGGGAAAGCAAGCCGCGGGTGTTTCCTGGTTCTGCCCAGCCCGTACGGCTCTGCCGCGCCCTGGCGGGATGAGCGGAGGTTTTTAAAATAATTCACTTTACCTTCGAAGGCAAAGGAAGGCGGCTACAGGAGCGCCTGAAGCAAGTATACCAACAACAAAAGGCAAATCCTCAAGGTGGGCTGGAGGGAGGTGGCTACGTGCCCCCGGGCTGCTTCAATGCAAGGTCCTGACTTGCAGCATCCTGCCGTTGCCGCCGCATCCTTTCGCCGCCGCCGCCTTCTCCGACTGCGAAACTCGTGTGCTTCGCCAACGCTCCGAGCGAGGCAAGCTCTTTCATACATAGAGAGAGAGGAAAGACGCCGGCGTGCTCCGAGAGGCTGGCTCTTTTCTCTAGCCGAGGCTGACATCTGACTGAATCTCTATCCCACTCCTTTAGTCCTCACGACGGGGTCAGCAGTGACGCTCTCTGGTGTGGCCACCTCAGCTTGCCAGCCTTGCCCCGCTATGAGATGATACTGTGACAGCCGCTGCTGCCGCACTCCCTTCTCTTTCCTCGCCTCTCCTCCCTTCGCTGGCAGAAGTGTGCGCGCCTGCTGCCACTGCCACCGCTCCTGAGGCCATCTGGGGCGGGCAGGTGGGAAAGCAAGCAAGGTGGCTGCGCTGTCTTCTTTTCCCTCAGCGAAGCGCCGCCGCTGCCGCCGCCACTTGCCGCCGATGGGCGCCACGGCGGAGGCACCGATGATGTCAAGCCAAGGCAAAAGTGCCTCCCTGCCGGGCCCTCCGCTCATCCCGCCAGGGCCGTGGCAGAGCCGTGGGGACTGGGCAGAACCAGGAAACACCCGCGCTTGCCTGCCACGGCCCTGGAGGCACTTCCTGTCAGCCTCGGCTAGAGAAAAGAGCCAGCCTCTCGGAGCACGCCGGCGTCTTTCCCTCTCTGTCTATGTATGAAAGAGCTCGCCTCGCTCGGAGCGTTTGGCGAAGCACACAAGTTTTGCAGTCGGAGAGGGAGGCGGCGGCGAAAAGGACGTGGCGGCAACGGCAGGATGCTGCAAGTCAGGACCTTGCATTGAAGCAGCCCGGGGGCACGTAGCCACCTGCCTCCAGCCCACCTTGAGGATTTGCCTTTGTTGTTGGTATCTTGGCTTCAGGCGCTCCTGTGATGCTTCCTTTGCCTTTCGAAGGTAAAGTGAATTATTTTAAACCTCCGCTCATCCCGCCAGGGCAGCGCAGAGCCATACGGGCTGGGCAGAACCAGGAAACACCCGCGGCTTGCTTTCCCGGCTCTGCTCAGCTCGCACGGCTCGGCGCGCCCTGATAGGATGAGCGGAGGTTTTAAAATAATTCACTTTACCTTCGAAGGCAAAGGGAAGGCGGCCACAGGAGCGCCTGAAGCCAGTGTCTCCTCAGGGCTCGGTTGCAGGGAGGAGCCCTGACTGCTGCACGTGGCTGCGCCAAACGCCGCGGCGTTGCTGTAACGCTACGGCAGCAAGGGAGAAGGGAAATTAACGGTGGCGGAAGGTCTCCCGAACATCCAAGCTGTCGCCGCCCGCCCACCCGAGGATGCAAGGGGGGGGGAAATTAAGTCACCCCCGAAAAGACGGCCTAGCCGGTTTTTCGGGGGTCAAAAAAAAAAAAGGCCCGGCCTTATTATGTGAGAAACACGGTATATATATATGGATCTTTGGTTATTCGGGTTTTCTCCCGCGTAAAATTGGAAGTATTTTGGTGATGTTTCGACGAAATCTCATTCGTCATCTTCAGGCTTGTATCTTCAGCTTTGTGCTTCTTGGAATAATGTGAGCTTGCAGCTGTTTTTTCTTTTAACTGCCAGTGGGAGTGCGACTTGACTGGGTGGGGGCTTGGCTGTGTTCTGATTGGGTGGGGGGGGTTCTCATTGGTTGGGGCCTGGATTAGGGTTAGGGTTAGGGTTAGGGTTAGGGTTATTATAGGAGAAAACCCGAATAACCAAAGATCCACATACAAATACCCGCGAAAACCTCAGAAAAAATATGTATGTATGTATGTATGTATGTATGTATGTATGTATGTATGTATGTATGGAATTCAGCTTTGTTCGGGTATTTTCCCACGTCATTGTAGTTGTGCTTTTAAAGTTGTAGCAATGTTTTGGCAGAATCTCATCTGCCATCATTATTGTGTCCGTTTGTGAGTCAGGCCCCCACAGTTGTTTCAGTTTTAAATTTGGGGCAGCCTATTGCTGTGCCAGAATGGTTTTTTCTTCATCCTGATTGGTTGGGAATCTTGGTCTGTGTTTATTGGTCTTGGAGTTTGCTGTGTTCTGCTTGATTGGTGTTTATAATATCTTCTGTCTGTTTTGTGGCTCTTTTTGTATCTTGATTGGCTGGCAACATTGTGTTCCTTTATTGGAGGCCTTTTGTGCAGCTTGGCTCCGGGTAAATGGACAACTATCATTTGTTAGGAAGCTAGGTTTCATCTGGGTGCCTGGTTGGGGTGTGTTTGAGCTGGAGGTATCAGGGGGGGATCTGTTTGTGCCCAGGTGTTTGCCTGGCTAGTGGTGTGGAGATTTTTTTGTTTGTGAGTGCAGGCTTCCAAATGATTGACAGTCTGGTGGAATCATCTCTTCTATTGCAAGATTAAGAGTATCTTGGAGACGTTTCAGCGAGGTCCCACTCGCCATCCTCAGGCTGGTGTTTTCAGCTTCATGCCAGTGTAAGCAGTGTGTGATCGGAGCTGCCTTCTCTGTATAAATATTGGTGGGGGGGGGGGCTGTTGGGCTGGGCTGGTGGGCTGTGCTGCTGCCTTTTGTTTGGTTGATGGAGTTGATGTTGGTATAATGGGCTGTGTAATGGCCTTGTGAGTTTTGTTGTGGAGATATCCTGGATCTTGTGCTGTAATCTCCTGGGTAGTTTGTGTTTTGATATCTTTTCCTCCTGTGTTGTAACATTGCTTGGGTAACGGGTTGTGTGATGACCTTGTGAGTTTTATTGCTCACAACGCAGGACCCAGGATACCACAACAAAAGAACTTGCATATGTGTGTGTGTGTGTGTGTGTGTGTGTGTGTGTATGTGTGTGTATGTATGTATGTATGTATGTATGTAACATATATAATATATAACATATATAAATTTCATTATGCACACATACATTTTCTTTTCTTTTTTTAATTCTGTGAATTTTCATTCAGAACTTGAATTCAACATTCATGCTGTGATAAAACTGAATTAGCTGGTTGCTAATTCTGAAAACTGAATTCTAGCTGGTTGTTAGGGTCTACTTAGCAGAAAGTAAAATTTGAAGACCAATATCCTACATCTTTTAAGTAGTATGTTTTATTGTAACAATTAAAATGCACTGTCAAATACTTTCTGCTGATCCATCCTGCAACAGAGTATATTGTTGCCTTCAAAAAGTTTGATTCTGATGTCAGGCTACATAAATACATGGTTTTAGATAGTGAAGCTAAACTAAGATTACTCTACAAAATTTCATGCCAAAAACTTGTAGAGACATAGAACCAAAAATCCTTTGTTATTTCTTTTGCGCTCAAACTAGATCTGTTTTTCTTGACCCCTGAATCCAATATGAATGTTTTTCTTTTTCTTTTTCTTTTGGCATCTCATCTTTGTTCTGCTGCATAACATATTTTCTACAACAAAAGTTCATGGCTGAAACAGCAAAACATTTATTCAGCTATTCTGAGCAAAAAGTAGCAATTTATGCAGCTTCACATTTGATTTCAGCATGTTCAGGAGTCTCATAAATAGTAAGCTTGTTGGCTATACCAATATGTATTACATTTACAATCTTGTCCATGAAAAATGCCTATTTACATTTCTGTAAACAAGGACCATTGGATATTACACTTATTAGCAAAGAGCAAATATAATTTTGCTAAATTCTATTTCAGTGTTTGAATATATTTTCTCACAAGCATCATTGTCAGAGTTTCAGAATTATTTTATTCTTTCTGTCTTCATTCATTTATTAATTCATTCATTAATTCATAGAAATATGGCAGAAAAAAATCCTGCACATTATCCTTTCTGTCCAGTGCCTTTATTTGCAATCTGCTGAACTTTCAAAACATTTTCTCCCTTCTTTTTGGCATTATTTTCTCAATGACTTTCCAGGAAAATTAAAGAATTGAATTATCTGCATCTAAAACTTAGATTCATATCTGAATTATAGGGACCATAAAATGCTCCAATGCAGTTATATTTCTTTCTTGAAACATTTATATTTCTATGGAAATTATATGTGATGATTTTAATATAAATGCAGCCATATTTGTTTTTATAAAAAGTTGGTGTATCAGAGATACAGGGTATTGGGAAACAATAATTTTCTTTAATCTGAACAGTAAAATCTTGAGTAATTTGGACCCAGAACCAAAAACTTTCAGATATGACCTTCACCTCCTATGGCTGCTGAATGGTAGAAATTTTCCCCTTTCCTACCAACTAGTAGCTTGTTGCCAGGGCTGAATGGGAGCACTCAGGATGAATTTTAGATAGCCGTGGAACCATTTGGGAAAGGGAGTCTTGAAGATTCCAGTTTGCTCTAGATGCAGTCAGAAAATCACTGAGCATATCCACTTTTCTGTCAGCAGTGTCATTTTCTTAAGAATGCCTGGGCTTTTAACTTTCATTTATTGTTTTATTTTGTATTTGTTCTTAAGAGTTGATCATTGTAAAAAAAAAGTTTTTTTTTTTACAATAAATATATATTTTACAATGACTATGATAATGATCTATCACTATTGTTGTATGTACATTGAGAGCTTATGCACTGGAAACAAATTCCTTGTGTGTCTAATAACACTTGGCCAATAAAGAATTCTATCAGCAGTTGAATGCTGATTTATTTCAACCCCTTGCTGGATTCTAACTTTTCCCCCTCTTTCTTTCCCTATTATTTATGCTGCTCTCAATAACCTTCATTCTTTCCATTTGAAAGCACGGCTTTGTCTCTCTCGTCAGTTCTTTCTATCTACAAGATATAGTCAGGCAGGATGGGCCTGCTTTTAATTCCTGTCAGCCAAAGGATGCTAATTGGCAGGAGTAGAAGATGTGCTTTTTCTGTGTACCTTACGGTACCTTATGGATCATATTTTCTCTGGAGACGATGATGGCCTTTGAAAACAATCTGTTTCTGTGCATGGACCTGGGATTCTTCTTGATTATTTCAGTGATATGAGTTGTGGGTTTTCAGCTCCTGTATTTAATGTTTTGTTTTTATTCTATTTTAATTCTGATTACTGTCCAGAGTATCTTGTTGTGATGGATGATAACATAAATTGGACAAATAAATGAATTACTATATTGATAGGCTCCTGTCAAAGTAAATTCTGAATATTACATGGCAATTTGATTAAAAAGGACAAAAATATGGTCCAAAATATTCAAGAAACTATTAGCAAAGTAAACGATATTGTGCAGTTACAGACCAAATAAATTGCTTTAGGAAGATCCCAGAAAAAAATGTTCTACATACAGATGCAGACATATTAAGAAAAGATTGAAAATATTTTATTAGAGAGAGAAAAGAATGCAAGAAATATAACTTAGCAAAAGAATAAAATATTTAAAAATAAAAAACATAACAATACAGAGCCAGATTTCTTTTGCAAAATTAATAAATGTATAACTTGTTGTATGGTTAATAAGATCATTTGACATAAGGCTATCTGGCAATATTATAAGAGAGTTCTTTGAGATAGTATTATTAATAGTTAATTAATAACAAGCATTCATAGCACTTTCAAAGATCATTCATGCTCAATTTGGTGTAGCAGATAATTATTAGGGCAGACTGCATTGGTGAGAAAGGGCGTGATACTATTGAAAAATATTAGCTGATATTTCAGAGAAGTTTGTAGAAGATGCTTGCAAATGTTATATCTTTCCCACAAAAACCTTCCCATGTATTTTTCTTTTGTTTTAAATATTTCAGTAAAGATTTAAGAATAGCAGAGATTACAGGGGGGAAAAACAACTGGAGCTAAGAAAAAAAATTAAACTGAAAGGAAGCACTATATTTGTTAAAAATCTCTTTCACCAAATCTAACACACTAAGCTAAAAATGTAACACTTAGTTTCCTCTCAAAAACAGGGTACCAGCATATTTCATGTTAAGTATTCTTAAACATTAGTGATGATGGGTTTCTCATACTTCAACAAGAGCTAGGTTGTTTCTAAAATAATAACCTATATATATTTAAATTACATGGCTTCTTCATTGGCTGCCAAGTTATCATCTATTAAATATAAAAAGTGAGGTCAAATATAAAAAGTGAAAATTTAATATGGAAGCAATGTTTTTGTAGAAGCAGTAGAAAGATTTGTATAAGCCATTAATCATACTCCTAGTGTTTTGGTTCAGTCTTGGAAAGTTTAAGTTGGCAGCATCTTTTAATTTCACTTGCAGATGCCAAATTCAGCTCCGGGGGCTACCCAAGAGATGGAGGAAGAGGAATTTAACAGCATAAAAATAACTGGAATAATCAGGAAATCAAAGAGCTACTCCATTTTAGTGTGAAACTGCACACATGTAAAAAGGAACAGGACTTTGATCATCCTGGTTTCACCTGCCACTTTTATGCTGTTGACCTGCCTAATATATGCTCTTGAGTGAGCTTTTTACATCACGTGCTTTGTCTACTCGTGAGCAAGGTGGTGGCCTAGTGGTGAAGACAGTCCTCTTCCAACCCTGAATGCGGAATAAAATTGAAGAAAAAGTGGTATACTAAGAACAAAATCAATAGAACACCTATATTCTATAGGTACTTTCAAATACATCAAATAATCAATAATTATTTATGACAATATTCATATAAACTTACACATATACATGGGCATATATTGAAATAGTCAAGTTATGCAACATGATTAAGTTGGAGAAAACAAATGATTCAAGCAAAACACATTTGTAATACCTTCCAAATAGGATGGCTTTTTAAAGTTGTATTGATTTGTCTAAAGTGTTAAATGACATAATGGCCCTACACTATAGTATTGAATAATTTAGAAAGATCAATGTTTTATGAATTCTAAAGGTGTACAAACTATCTTGGGTGGTACAGGGAATCAATGTAATAAAATAAAAATGAACCGGTTTATAATGATGAATGTTTGGGATGATAATAACCAGAGAGGGATGAGGAGACAAATCACTATTACATTATTTAATCTCCAGTCATATTTTCTGCACTATTCCCATCCAAAGTGTAATATTGCATCTTTAGTTGATTTCAGCAATTAATAACTTTGCATGACAATGCAAAGAACAATTTCTGAAGAACAATTTATTTATTTCTCAGACTTATTCTTATCTTACAATTTTGTTTTATTGACATAAAAAAATTATATTTGCTGATATCTGAGAAGTGCAAAGAAATCATATTGCAGATATAAGAATGAATTAGAAAATACAAGCCTTCATTATCTTATAGAATAATTATTTTTAAAATGTTTGTGCCTTTGAAGGTAGCTGGACATAAAAAAAGACTTTTGAAGTTATTTGAAATCCATTGGACTTCAAGTCTACATAAAAAAAAGCAAACAAGCAATGCCTGTGTAGTACAGGAAGTTTTAAAAACCTATTTCTAGATTCTGATGTGATACAAAATTAATAAACATTAAAATAAGGCTTTAAGATGGTGCCTGAACAACATCCTTTTCCAGAGTTAGAGATTGTTAAGGAGTTATTTTGCTTTTTGTGAAAGTTACATTATTTTATTGTGTTAGTTTATTGGTACATTTTCTTGGCCATTTGTTTTGCATTGGTCTACAATTGTGACATAGTTTCAGTTGGGTTCCTTGAAGATGGCTCCGTTTTTTAATCACTGGAAAGAAATGACAAGCTGTACAGACATAGCAAAAGTAAATGGGTCAATGGGATAATCCCTAAACAGAAGGTTTGTGTGGTGAGGTGAGCTCAGAAGGAGTGAATTAAATGGCAGTAGTTAAAGAAGCAAACAGAAAATGGCAATTTGCAGATCTAAATAAGAAATATGATAGGATGAAAAATGAATGAAATATTGAGTAAGGATTGCATCCAACCAAGTGGACTGCATTATTTGCAATAAGATCTAATGGCATGTGATAGAGACAAGTGGCAGGGAACAGTTAGGGACAAAGGTTGACAGTTTTCCCCTTGTGATAATGGTAATAAGAGATTCCATTTTAAGAAGCCATATCCTGTAAATTTAGTAGAGCACAGAGTTGCAGAAGCTGGGCTGTTAGGCCGTATTTTTATCAGCAAAAAGTTATATTTCTTGTGGAAAACAATATCAGCAGTCATAAAATTTCTAAAAAGCTAACAAAGGTGACATGACATAATTTATTCTGGGATGTGATCAGGTACTACTTGATATTTCCTGTGGTTACCCATGATGTTGGAACATATTGGCTGTGCCTGTAAGGTAGTTAATGCCTATTTAGAGAAGGAGATTGTATTAGGCGCCAGAAAGTATTTTTCAATTCTAGTTTGATGTTAACTAATTTTTCTGCAGTTCTAAATAAATATTACTACAAAGTTCTGAAATTATTATTTTTTTACTTACAGAGAATTCTGTTCTTTTTTGTGTTCAAGGTCAAAAACTGCACAGTTCAGTCTCCAAAGTGACAATTTCTTCATTCTTTTATGGCTGACTGGATAATTCACATTTTTTAGTTATTCCTTTAGGGATATTCCATTCATCTTGAATCCCATCAAGGAGAGTTCAGTCCACTATATGTAGAAGATTGCCTAAAAGATATTCTATGAAGTTTATGTTATATTCTCTTTTGAGAAAAGAAGGAAGGAAGGAAGGAAGGAAGGAAGGAAGGTAGGTAGGTAGGTAGGAAGGAAGGAAGGAAGGAAGGAAGACAGATAGACATGTTTCTAAGAAGTCATGACGTTTGACTAACCAGCTAAATATATATTTTATTCTTCCAAATATTAAAAAGAAATTTAAATAACTTAAATAACTAAAATATTTTTAATATTTAATACATAAATAATTCCAGGGATGCTGTTCAGCTAGAAACTAACAATTTTATTTAATAGGATATATGTCAATGAAACACTTGCACTCCCAAGAATAACTGAATGCCATATAAGCCTACCTAAGGAAAGGTGAGTATCTGACTTCCCTGTAGAGAAATGTAAAAGGGCATGATTAGTGATAGATTAAAAATAATTAGAATTTTTTATTGGCCAAGTGTGATTGGACACACAAGGAATTTAATTCACTCAGAGAATGAATTTATTTTAAGAACAGTATTAATAGCACTCAACTTATTTTGAAGAAATCATCTATACTACAGATAATGATTTTCTGCACATTTAAATTAAATATTTTCACATGTTTTTAAGTGAAGGTCGATAATTTGTTTATCAACAATATGTCTAAACCATTAAGAGTAGTGTCTGAAAAGTTTTCAATTAAAAAAAAATAGAAAAGAAAATAGAAAAAATCTAAAAAAATTACACCAAGAAGCTTACATCAGGAAGATACATAATAATAATAATAATTTATTTACAAAAGTTACATTTTCATTAGTTATTCAATAAGAATTTTGCTTAACATTGTGAAAAAAAATTTATAAAGTGTGAGAATGTAAATTTGGTTTTAATAATAAGATACAGAAATATTTAATTGTAAAATTTTACACTAAAAATGTCAACTCGCGAAGCTTCCTTAATCTGCTCCCAAGTTGCCATAGGCAGCGGGATGGGAATCGAGCCTTACAGCTGCATTGAGGAATTTACACCTCAATCAAAACAACAGATATCCTAGCTGGCCAAAGTCAAGGCCATCTCCCACAGAAATCAGTAAGGCAGAGGAATGGGAAATGGTGCCTTGCAGCTGCATCGAGGAATTCACACCTCAGTCAAAACAAAACATATCCTAGCTGGCTGAAGTCAAGGCCATCTCCATGGAGACCCGCAACAGCTGGAGGAAGTGGCTTCTACAACCCACAAAATTGCTTCATTGGGGAATGTGACTAATGACACACCTTGGGGGGAAGGGGAAACAGGGTTAGAGGCAAGGCAGAAACTGAATGGGGTCAGAGCTGCTTCACTATGTCCGTGCCAACATGTTGCTGCTAATAAACAACTGGATTTTTCTTGAAACTTTGCTTGAGGCTCCTGCTTACATTAGGCTTCAGTCAGAACCCTGACAGCAAATAAATGGAAAGTGTGGGTGAAAATCAGAATTATGACTTTAAACCAGTTATTATATAATGACTAACGGCAGCAACAACACAGATTATTGTGGCTCCATTTTTTTTTGTTTCTGTTTTATTATTTATTTATTTATGCTTTGATCTTTTTTTGTTTGGTTTTTACGTAATTATTGTGAGCTGCACAGTTGTGGCTTTTTATATCAGCTATGTAAGAATTTCTCAAGAACATAATAAGTAAATAGATTTTCTCTTTTCTTAGTTTTAGTGTGTTTGGTTTCTTTTATTTTTATTGTTTCTATTGCATATTTAAGGATTTTGTTTTATTTAATTGCATTTTAGTGTATTTAGACAATAGTTTGCATTTTGAAAAATGACAAAAACAAAATAAAACGTTCTAAATAAAATAATTTCTTTCAGATGTTTACAAATATTTTTCCAGATGTTTAAAAAAATGTGATAAAAAGAAATGCCTAATTGAAAAGAATGTTATTACACTACAAAGATGCCATGACAGATCGGATTTGTACTGTTCCATACAACCTAGTGATATGAATTTGTAATTTTAAAAAGTGTTATTTCTTGATACACTTTGATTAGATATTTGGTTTGATTTCATATTTTCCAGTTATAGATGATTCAATGTTGCTGTGCTTTATGCTATTTTTTAAATCTTTTTTCTAAGAAAACTTAGAATCTTAAAACTTGGGGAAATTTCTATCAGTATTTCCTGACACCCTGTATACCAGGGAGGTATAAAATGTTTCTGGCTGGAAACTATTTTAGCCTTTGGTATGCTGACAATTTTACTCTATGAATTGAGTGCGAACTGGACTAAATAATGGAAATATCTGAACAAAAGTCAAATATGATTTAATTTATATTTCTTTGAAATTATATGGCATACAACTTATTATTATTTTGAAATACAATTCATAGATGTCATATCCCAGTGTGTTTTGCCCAGAACATGCTCACAAAAACAATATTTTTATTAATGTAAACTAACGTTGGCTAAAAAAGACATCCTATTGCAATAATTAATTGTCTCGAAGGCTTTTTTGTTTTTCAGATTTAGTTCAAAATTAAATATCAATAGTAATAATTCTAATATCTGAAGGACTATCTAATTGCTATGAAAAGACCAACTGGCACAAGTAGTAGTTTTCCTGCAGTGTATACTTTCTAAAGACTAAGATTTTGGAGAAGATAATTTGATGCCAAATTTTTGGCTAAGGAATTTAAAGTGTAGATCATCAAGACAAATGTTTAGTAATCAGAAAGCAATAACCCAATTGCCATGGAGTCTTACATATTTTGTGGTTGCCAGTGAAGAAGAGAAACCATACAGATAGTTTTTGTATACATTATAAACCCATCTGTTACTCCGTCTGGCAAAAAAATATAGTGCTTTACAAACTCTTCTTATCAATATACAATTGTTAGCTTCCTGCTGATAGCACTTTAGTAGTTTTCCTTGTATAATTATTTCTAACAGGAAATAAACAGCCCACATGTTCAGCAGCAATTATGATTCAATTAGCTAACCAGAAACAACAGGTGGGGTTTGTTATATTTTATTTTTTTCTTTAAGTATCTTCAAAGGTTGCCTTGCAATATCTGTGTGCCTAGGCATACATGAAGTGTAAACACAAATTCAGTAACATGTATAGGTAGTGTTGTCTTGATGCAGCACAATTTGGAAACTATTTCTTTATCAAAATCAGTTGTTAGGATGGCAGAAGATGCAAACAAATATGTATGACAAAGTACCACATCATTTTCCATGCTTGTACATGATTGGAAATGTGGTAAAACAATTTATGAAGAGTTTACCAATATTAATGTAAAAATAAGTAGTCTACCTCTCCAGAAATTGCTGCTGAACACAGCAAGATTTGGAATTAAACTGGTGGAATGAGTAAATGCATTTCTCTTTATACATATTTAAATAGCCTATAATGAAAAGTATCCTTTCAGTTATGAATTAATTAGTTAATTCAAAGCTCTTTAAATCTTGGAACTGCTTCTTGCTCAACACCAATATGCTATTGGTAAATATTTAAATCTTAAAGCAGTTCTAGTTATACCCTCTTATCAATGCAGTTTTCATTTAAATAATGAGGCTCAGACAAAGGTTTTAGAATCAAGATCTCTCATGAAATTTTACACCTGGGAACAATCAAAATAATTTTTAAATAAGTATTGTTTGTAGTATTGCAGTTAAAATCATCTCTCCCACAACATTTTTTCTTATACACACAATTCCATAAGCTTTACTTTGGTTTTTTTTTTTTTTTTTTTATTGGTTTTTAAGACGAACATAGACAAACAAAATATAAAAACATCAAGCCATCTTCCATATATATACATACAGTGTGCCGGTTGGTTTACAAATTGTTTTGTGCTTCCATTTCGTAGTCTTCAATTACAATTACATTGTATATATTCTCATATTTTCAATCAAGTATTAAATACATTAATATCATTGTTAATCAATCATTTGACTATAGTTTTATTCATTCATGTTTCATGAAATAATCATATTTTACTTAATTTGTTTTATAACAGTTCATATTATCATCTCAAATCTATCCTAGAATCATTTTGTAGATATAATAAGAAAAGAATACATCTTTATATATTTATTATTTTTTAAGAATCTACATATTTCATTACCATGTTTTATTGTCTAACCATTGATAGAATAGATCCCAAATTTTATAAAATTGTTGTCTGATTTCAAATGTCAATCTACTCATTTCAGCACATTCCAATATTTTCTTAATGATTTCCTCCTATGATGGTATTTTCTCATTTTTCCAGTTTTTAGCAAATACAATCCTAGCCGCTGTTAATACATTTACAATCAGGTATTTCAATTTTTTACTATATATTTCAGGTAGAATTCCCAATAAAAATATATCTGGTTTCAAATCTATATGCTTTTTTGTCATTTTTTCCAACCACGTGTGGATTTTAGTCCAATATTTTTAGTATCCGCACAAGTCCACCACATATGGTAATATGAGCCAGGTGTCTGATGACATTTCCAACATTTTTCAGATTTGTTCTTGAATATTCTTGCTATTCTTGTCAGGGGAAAATGCTACCTGTAAAATATCTTATACAAATTTTCTTTATATGCTGTTGACATTGTCATTTTATAATTTTGAGACCACAAGTTTTGCCATTTCTCTAAATCAATCCCATATCCAAAAGTCTTCTCCCAAGCAATCATTGTTTCTTTAACTTGTTCTTCTAATTTAATTTCTAATAAGTATCCATACAATTTTTTAATTACCTTTTCATCAGTACCTGTCAAAGTCTTATCTAAATCAGTCAGTTTATCATAGAAACCTTCTGTTTTAGAGTCTTTATCATACCTTGAATGTGTTTGCGCATATGAAAACCAATTCATCTTTATACCTTGTTCCCCTAAAATATAGATTTAAGTTCATCCTTTTCATTCAATATTTCACCATATCTAACTGTTTGTTCCTTTTTATATATTATGGGATAAGAAAATGCTTCAATAGTCGATAGCCAGACTGGAATTTTCAAATAACATTGTCTTTTAATCTTCTCCCAGTTTAACCACAGAGACTCCCGTATATAATGTCTTCTAAAATACCCCTGTGTATTAGTTCCTTTAGAAAAGCATGCCACCCCAACAACAGATCATGTCTTTCTAATGTCAACAATCTAATATTTCTTAATGTTATCCATTCCTTAACCCACATCAAATTTGTAGCTTGGTAATACAACTCCCAATTAGGCAAATCAAATCCTCCTCTTATTCTGGCATCTTGCTAAAATTTTAACTTTATTCTCGCTTTCTTACCTTGCCATATATATTTCAACACAATTTTATTTAAATCTTCAAAGTAATCTTTTCCAAGCCTAATTCGAATTGTTTGGAACAAATATAAAATTCTGGGTAATATATTCATCTTGATTGTTGATATTCTCCCTATTAATGACAGTTGTAAATTTTCCCATTTCGCCAAATCTAGCGCTATCTGCTGCTTAATATATAATTATTCTCTTTTAGTATACTGCATCTTGCTGCCAAATGCATCCCCAAGTACCTGATCTTATTCATGACCTGAATTTTCAATAGATCTACCAGTTCTTCCTTTTGTCTTGATAGCATATTCTTTATCAAAATCTTTGTCTTATCTTTATTTATTTTCAAACCAGCCACTTTTCCATATGCCTCTATCTTTTCTATCAATTTTGATGCTGTTTCTAGTGGGTCTTCTAAAATGAAAACCAGATCATCTGCGAATGCTTGCAACTTAAATTCTTCCTTTTTAATTTTCATCCCTTTTATATCCTTTTCTTCTCTAATATTTCTGTTTAGCACTTCCAAGGTTAACACAAACAACAGAGGTGACAGTGGGCACCCTTGTCTTGTTCCTTTTCTTATATCAGTAGAGTCTGTCAGTTCTCCCTCTATCATTACCTTTGCTGTTTGCTTATGATATATAGCTTCTATTGCTTAAATAAATTTTCTATCAAAGCCCATCTGTTCCATCTGTAATAACACGAATCACCAATTCACATTATCAAATGCCTTCTGTGCATCTAGAAATATCAAAGCCATTTGTTTTTCAGGGTGTGCCTCGTAGTATTCCAAAGTGTCCAAGATTACTCTCATATTATCTTTAATTTGTCTCTTCGGCAGAAATCCATTTTGATCAGGATGGATAAAATTGTTTAAGTATTTTTTAAGTCTCTGCCAATACTGAAGCAAAAAAATTATAATCTGCATTTAGTAAGGAAATAGGTCTATAGTTCTTGATTTGTAATGGATCAGCCTCCTCTTTTGGGACAAGTGTATTATAAGCTTCTGACCATGATTTAGGTATCTTCTTCTTTAATATAACTTCATTCATAACTTCTAGCAATGGAAGGTTCAATGATTCTTGTAGTGTTTTATAAAATTCTGCCGGAAGTCCATCTGGGCCTGGTGCCTTTCCATTATTTTGCTTCTTGAGTGTTTCAGTTAACTCCATCATTATATTGCTTTCTAACATTGTTTCAATCTCTTTAGGTATCTGAGGTAAATTAGCATTCTGTAAATAGTGTTTAACTCTTTCCTCATCAATATTCTCTTGTGTGTATAGTTTCCCAAAATAGTCTCATATGATTTCCTTCTTCTCTTTACTACCATAGCAAACTTGGCCTTGGTCATCTATTAATTGCAATATTCTTTCTCCTTTCTCAATTTATATGCTAACCATCTACCTGGTTTATTTGCATCTTCAAAGTAGTTCTGTTTAGCACCTCTGATTTTCTGTGCTAATTCTTCTTTTTCTATTAGACCCACTTTATATTTAATTATATCCATTTTTAACTTAATGTCCTTTTTCTGTGGCATTTTCTGTAGCTCTTTTTCAAGTCCTTTATGCTCATCCTCTAATGCCTTAGAGGCTAGTCTTTTCATGGTATATCTTTTCCTTGTATAGTCTATTATCAAGCCTCTGGCATATGCCTTCATTGTATCCCATACATTCTGAATTGATGTATCTTCTTTTTTGTTTTCTCTAAAGAAGAAAGCCAGTTTTTTTCTCCATCCACTGTGTAAAGTCTTTTTCCTTTAATATAGTATTATTTAACATCTATCTAGATCTTCGTCTTTGTCCTTTCCATTTAATTGTTATTGGATTGTGATCTGCCCAAGTACTTGTTTCAATATTTATTTCTTGGATATTAGCTAACAATTCTGTTGACATCCATATCATATCTATTCTGGACCATGATAAATGTCTATTTGAGTAGAAGGTGTATTGTTTAGTTTTAGCATTTCTTTCTCTCCATGTATCTTTTAAGTTTATTTCATCTACCATTTTAAAAAAAGATTTAGGGAGAGTCTTTCTGTTTTGCTTTGTTGTTTTCTGTGCTGTATAGTCCAGTTTATTATCTACAATTCCATTAAAATCTCCCATCATAACTATATTAGCATAGTCCAGTTCAATTATTTTCATATGTAATTTTTATAGAATTCTTCTTGATTGTCATTTGGGGCATAGATTGTGATCAGGAGCGTTTTCATATTATTGTCCATTATTTCCACCATTAGTATTCTTCCATCATCATCAGTACAGATCAATTTAGCTGGGATAATATCTTTAATGTATAAAACCATTCCTCTTTTCTTGCATTGTGTCAAAGAAGTAAATATTTTCCCTAATTTTGGCTGTATCAACAGTTGTTCATGTTGCTTTTTGATATGTACTTCTTGTAGGCAGATTATATCAAATTTTAATTTCTCTAATTTATGGAAAGTTTTCCTTCTTTTAACAGTTGAGTTAAGTCCATTTATATTAATTGTAATCAGTTTTTTCTCTTCCATGGTTATATTTTGTAGTTAGGTTTAGCAGCTCTCGTAGATATTGGTTCACGTTGTTCTTTGGCTTCCACCTTTCCACCTACTGCACCTTCTTCTTTTTCAGTTGCCATTTGGCAGTCCTCTTGGAATTCAATTAGTGAGATTTCTTTTTCTGCCTCTTCCTCTTTCCTTCGAAAAAATTCTGTGTAAAATGATTCAGCTTTCTCAATTGAGTCAATTCTATGTCTCTGATCTTGCCATGTGAACATTAAACCTTCTGGAATCAGCCATCTATAATTCACCTCTTTTTAAAGTAGCATTTTAGTCAGAAATCGGTATTCTCTTCTCATCTCTCTCACTCTTCTGGGTACTTGTTTCAGGACCACAATCTCCTTGTCTTTATATTTCAATGTTTTCTCTCTTGCCACTTGCAGTATTTGCATTTTAATGGCTTTCTTTGTAAATCTGATGTGAACTTCTCTTGGTAAGCTATTTCTCATTGCATATCTTGTGAAGCCTTGATAAACCTCATCTATTCCATCCATCATCTTCTCTTTAGTTATTTCCAAAGCTTCAACCAAAATTTCTATCATTATCTCAGCTAGGTTTTGTCCCTTTTCTTCCTCTATGTTTTGGAATCTGAGATAAAATTCTGATCTGTCCATCTCCCATCTCAGCATCCCACTTTTATCCTGTTCAACCACAGTTAATCTGCTATCAATATCTCCAATCTTCTTATCTCTTTGTTTATCTTCTTCAATTTTTTGGAATCTCTCATCATACTTCATCATCATTTGTTGAATGTTCTCCACCTTTTTAATCAGTTTTCCCTGTTCTTTGTTCAATGTTCTCTGTTCTCTTTTCAATATTCTCTGATCTTGCTTGAATATTTTGAATTCCTTGCATAATCATCTGCAGGGTCACTTTTTCCTGTTCTTTTTCTTGCTGTAACATTGTCTGTATTGAATGTTTTCCTCCAGATGTTGAAGAGGAAGAAGTAGAAGTTGAGGAACCAGGGGCTGTTAGTTTCCTACTCATTTCGGACAATTCAGAATCTTCAGGTTCTTCCAAACCTTAATCCACTTGTGAAATAACCAATTGCAATTCCAAATAAAAATAGAAGGAAAAAAGAAACCAAATAGTGGCAATAATAATAATAATAATAATAATAATAATAATAATAATAATAATAATAATAATTTCTTCAGGTTCTTGTATACCTTAATCCAATCGATTGTCTAGATAGGTAAAAACTCAAAAATGGAAGAAAAGACCATAAACACATACACAAAAAGAAAAATCGTTAAATCCTGAAGAAGGCGGAAAAGTAAAAAGTAAAAAACTAAAAAAGAGAAAAGAAAAAATCTTCAGGTTCTTCAACACCTTAATCCAATTAAGAGGTCTCAGGTATAAAAGGATGCATAAGAAAAAAAAGAAAGCCCCAAAAATAAAAAAATAAAAAACCAATATAGAAGGTAAATAGAAAAAAAAAACAAGGGAGGGAGAGAGAGAAAAGAAAAGACTACTCCCTTAAAAAGAAAAGGAAGGAAATCATTAATACTAAAGCTTTTCCTTTAAAATAAAATGCAAACGTAAAAATTTGACTTCAAAAGACAAAAAGAAAGACAAAAACAAGTTCCAAAAGGCCAAAAATCCAAATAGCTATTATGAAAAGTAAACTAGTAAGGAGGGGGTTTGTTAAAGTAAGAAATAGCAAAGCTTAAAAAAAAAATTAAAGAGTACATTGCACCTTGTTTGATTATACAAGGCTTTTGTTAAAATTTATAACTCTCTTCTCCAGAGTCTTATCACCTTTTTTCTCTCTATAAGCTTCAACACCAGACTCCAGCTGTTGATAGAAACCCAGAAGAGCACCTGCAATAATACTCTCCCATGCTCTTCCCTCTATCTTATCAAATAGCAATGTCCTTGAAAAGAAGTCTCAGATCTTTCTCAGCTTTGTCTGGTCAAGAAAAAGAAATAGAATATTTCCAAGCCTCTAGTTGGCAGTGTTACAAAGTTTCTTTTGCTTTCACTTTCCCCCTCCTTTTCCAAACAAAATATAATAAAAATTAATTAAAAAGGGAAAAAAGATATTTAAAAAAGATGACAAAAAGGGAGTCCCTCGCCTAGAATATTATAAAGTCAAAAAGGAGAGAACGAACAGGTGAAAGAAAAAAAAAAAACCAGTCCAGTTTCAAAATATAAAATCATGTGTAGAAAATCCAGCAATGAGAAAAAAATAAATAAATATTACTTTGACATTCCTGTTTAAAAATCGCCGCTTAATCACTTCTGTCAAAACTTTTACAGATTCTTTCTTTTCCTTAGGGTGTCCTTTCAAATCTTAAAATAAAGAAAAAGTTCTCACCAAACCAGCACACTTTCTTCTTCCGTTCTCTTTCGTTTCGGAGCTGTCCCAACTTCAGCAGCTTTAATGGCTGCCTCTTTGCCGCTGGCAAAAAGAGCATCTCATGGATCTACCAGGGACTTTGTGATATCCCTGGGATCGACAGGATGTGCTCTTTACATTCACTGTCTCTTCGGAATGGTTTAGATCCAAATGGACCATCCAGGAACAAAGATATTGGCAGCGATCTCAGACCTCCAAGATCGCATGCTGTATCATCGCGATGCCAGTTCCGCCCCCTCGACTTTGATTTTTGATTTAAATAAAACAAGTATCAAGAAAACATTTTAAAAGAAGATAGTGGGAAAGTTTCACAACAATGTTTTCAAGTCATGTACAAATTCAGTGCATAATTGGTATTTTATTGGGCACATCCCAACTACAGTATGGAATGAATTGTTTTCTAGAGATGAATATGAAGTGTCTGTTCACTCAAACAATAAAATATTTTATTTATTTATTTATTTATTTATTTATTTATTTGATTTGCCAATTGTTTACAAGATAATAAGTATAAGTGTATACATAGTTGTGAATACATGAAATGGGTACATATAAGAAAAATAAAAGAATAAGAGAAACAATAGGACAGGGACGGTAGGCACGTTGGTGCACTTATGCACGCTCCCTACAAACCTCTTAGGAAAGGGGTGAGGTCAATAGTAGACAGTCTAAGGTTAAAGTTTTTGGGGTTTGGGAAGAGACTACAGAGTCGGGTAGAGTATTCCAGACATTGACTACTCTATTGCTGAAGTCGTATTTCCTGCAATCAAGTTTGGTGCGGTTTACTTTGAGTTTGTATCTATTGTGTGCTCTTGTGTTGTTATGGTTGAAGCTGAAGTATTCATTGACAGGTAGGACATTGCAATGTATGATTTTATATACCATGCTTAAGTCAGACCGAAGGCGGCGTAATTCAAGGTTTTCTAGTTCTAGAATTTCAAGTCTGGTGGCATAAGGTATTCTACAACGAGTAGAAGAGTGGAGAACTCTTCTTGTGAAATATTTCTGGACTTTCTCAATTGTGTTAATATCAGATACGTAATGAGGGTTCCAGACTGATGCACTGTATTCGAGTATTGGTCTAGCAAATGTTTTGTATGCTCTGGTTAGTAGTGTGATATTACCAGAGAAAAGCTACGTAGGATTAGGTTAACAACTCTTAATGCCTTTTTGGCTATGTAGTTGCAGTGGGCTCTAGCACTTAGATCATTAGAGGTGAGTATTCCAAGGTCCTTTACAGAGCTTGGGTCATCAACAAGATCTTGGCTATTCAGCTTGTATTTTATTTTCTGATTTTTTTTGCCAATATGTAGGACAGAGCATTTATTTGTTGAGATTTGAAGTTGCCATTTGTTTGACCATTCAGATACATAGTCAAGATCTTTTTGTAGGGTAGCAGTATTGTCTGTGGTATTGAACAGCTTTACATCATCAGCGAAGAGAACGCATTGCTCTTAATATGATCACAGAGGTCGTTTATGTAGAGTATGAAGAGAGTTGGTCCTAGAACACTGCCCTGGGGGACACCACTATTGACAGGTACTGGATTTGATAGGACGCTCCCGATTTTGACCATTTGTTGTCTGTTTGACAGGAATGCTTCTATCCAGTTATTCAGTTGTCCAGAGATACCATAGGATTTTATTTTTAGGAGTAGTTTGTCGTGTACCACTGAATCAAAGGCTTTACAGAAGTCTATGTAGATTGCGTCTATTGCTTTGCCCTGGTCGAGTTGTGTCGTCCATATGTTTTTGCAGTGTAAGAGTTGCAGATTACAGGATAGTTTTTCTGAAACCAAATTGTTTATTGGAGAGTAGGTTGTTTGTCTCTAAGTGGAGGATGATGGATTGGTTAATAATTGATTCCATGACTTTACAGGTGATGCAGCATAAGGAGATTGGTCTGTAATTTTCAACTAGGCTTGGGTCTCCCTTTTTGAAGATGGGGATGACTGTGGCTTGTGACCATAGGTTAGGCAAGGAGCTGGTCCTGAAAGATTTTTCAAAGATTATGCTTAGAGGTTTGGCTATGGCAGTGGATAGCTTTCTTAAGAAGTAGGCACATATTCCATCCGGTCCAATAGATAGAGATGGTTTTAGATTGCGTAGTGATTTTTAACATTGTCTTCTGTGAAATCGATATGTATTAGATCATTGTTGTTATCTGTGGTATGCGGCTAGGAAATACTGGGCATGATCCATTGCTGTTTACAAATACTGAGCCGAAGAATGTGTTAAAGATGTTGGCTTTAATGGTGTCATCGTTGCAGTCTTTACCATCAGGTCCTATCAAGGGAGGGTTGGACCTTGAGTCTTTTAGTTTGTTGTTTACAAAATTGTAAAAAGCACGGGTGGAATTGGTGCTTAGAAGGTTTTCCTCTTGTTTAATGTGATAATTGGTGCATTTGGTCTTTATCTGGTGGCATAAATTTTTGTATCGGTTTTGAAATTGGCAACGTGACCAGATTTGTTTTTCCACCAGAGTGATCTCTTTTGGATTGAAGTTTCCTTATTGATATGGGTAATCTGCTTTTTTGTTTTGTTTTGGGAGTTGTTGTTGGAACATATAGTTTGATGACTCTTTTGACTTCAAGTAAAAATATGTTGTAATGGTCTTCAACGGTATTGCATCCAGTGAATAGAGATTGCCAATCAAGGGATGAGAGATCGTTGTCTATAAGATCATAGTTGCCTTTTTGAAGTTACAATTGGGGATTACATCATTGTGGTGATTTTTGTGTGGACGTATGTTGAGACAAAAGTCAATCATATTATAGTCACTACTGGAAAAGGGTTCTTTAGTTTGTATTCGTAAATTAAATTCAAACTATTGCAGAAGATGAGATCGAGGCAGTTGTTTAGTCTAGTATTGTTGGTTACTAGTTGTTCCAGTCCCAGATTTGTAATAGCATTGTAGAAGGTTGTGTGTATGATTTCAATTGTACAATCATTTAGGGTCCAGTCAATATGAGGCAGATTGAAATCACCAAGAAGTATAAAAGGGTATGGGCAGGATGCAGCCCATGTTAGTAATGTATTTAGCTTGTTTACATGTTCGATGTCATAATCAGGTGCTCTGTAACATAGTAAGAATCGAATTGTGATATTTAAGGATAGTTCACAGATGATGGTTTCAGGAAGGGCAAGCTCCTGGGTAACTTGGATATTTTTTAGATGTAAGGATTTTTTATAGAATATAGCAACACCACCTCCTTGACGATTTTCACGATCTGATCGGTAAACATGATAGTCTCTTACTGTGGTAATGGAGTCGGGGAGAGATGCATTGAGCCATGTTTCACAGACAAATATAATGTCGAAGTTATCCATATTTAGGAGGATGAGAAATTCAGGTATTTTATTCACGAGGCTTCTTGCATTGAGTAGTTTGCATTTAAGGCTGGCAGTAGTTGGAATTGAGGTAGTTGGGGCGTGCGTGCCTAGTCTTGGGTGATGGTGGATGGGTTGAGGTAGGGTTGTGGTTGAGGGTAAAAGCTGAGTATTGGGTTGCGTGGCTTACTTTTGATACAGTCAGCATGGTAGTCAATGTACAGGTCCTTCTCTCCATTGTCTAGACGGTTTTTGAGTTCGATGCGGAGTACACGGGAGCGGGCACATTGCTGTATGGTTAGGTCAGGGCGGCAACGGAGGTTCTTATGGTTGGTGTTGGTTTTGGCGAGTGAGTTTATAGTATAAATGAATTTACGTTTGCTTGATTCATTTTTGCAAATGACCCTGCACAAGCGTGGGGCCACAGAGCCGTCTCTATTTTTGAGCTCTCGGTCGATGCGGGAAATGTCAAGTATTTCATCAGCGGAGATGGTTGTATTCCACAGCCATCCAGGAACTGACAGGTAAATATGACTGTTCATTTAACAATGTTCTGAAGTTTTTATGGTCTTGGAAAAATTGAATTATGATCTGTCCTTGAAGTTAATCGTTATACCAACTCACAGTCATGTTCTCAATTTGGGCACTTGGCAACTGACTAGCATTTTGCAGTGTCTTGCAATCATATGATCATGGTTTGTGATTTTCCCAGCCAACTTCTGAAAAGCAAAATCAATTAGGAAAGCCAGCTTCATTTAAGAATGCTGTTTTCACTTAACCACCATATGATTTGCCTAACTACTATGGTGATTCATTTTACCAGTTGTGGTAAAGGTGATAATAAAATCTAGTCTCATCATATGATGACTCACAACAACCACATTGAATATTGATTGAAATTCTGGCCCCAATTCTGACTGTAACTCAAGGAATACTGTTCTTGTTTCTTGTTGTATTTTTTTTTCCAAGCCAACGTTTTAATGTATTCTTTAGGTTTCTGTCTACATTGTGTGTGCAAGGTTCCACTGCCGTTCTGCTTTTTAGTAAGATTAAAAACACCTTTTTGCATTTTCTCTTCCATTAATGCTTTTATAGGAGTCAGTGAAATTCTAATGGTGGTTTATCAATAATGACAATATAGTTCCAGCAAGGATCAGTTACCATTTGATACTTCATTGGAAAATTCTGCAGACTCATTTGTTACCTTTATGCCACATTGCATTTGGGTATTTTGTTCTACGGGGATTAGAGGAATTACAAGAAATTTAGAGTGATCTTTTATATTGATTTAAAACATTTTAACATCAAGCAAGACAATTATTACAGCATCATTTGAGAAGTGCTAAGGCTACAGGATGCTTTCTGTTCATATTTTATTATGTTTCATCAATTTGATTAAATATTAATGGTATATTACATAAATCATATTTGTAAATATTGTTCAAATACAGAATGTTTTAGCAGTGATAGTACCCAAGTACATTCAAAATATAAAATTTAATAAACCAATAATTGAAACAGCCTAAATATATGTTTCGTTGTAGTTGTTTTTGCAAGCCGTATTTTTTATGAAATATAGTTTACCTGGAAAAACTGAAAATAAAACCCTTTGCAGAGTAGTTATATAGAAGACAAGTACACTAGTCTCCCATACAACTTCAAATGTGTTTCTGGTCACAAACAGAGGTTGAGCTAGTAATCCATTATTACACTGTAGCACAAAATTATCAGAAATTTTAGTCAACTTTCAACTTTCTGCAAGTAAATAACCAAAATAAATAATGTTAAGGTTCTAATATTTGTGGCTTGCAGAACCCAATGATAATCATTTCTCATTATTATTTGAGGTTTGGGTTTTTCCCTAAATTTTGTATTTATGTGTTACTAATCTGGAAGTAAGGAATGTCACAAAGAGAGAATAATTGTTGTCTGGTGCAACTATATTTAAACATTTTTAATGGAACTTTATGCACACAATATTTCAAAAGCATGTTAGATTTTGTTAACTTTTTATACAGAATATAATATTTGGAATATTTTATTAGTTACATTACTGAAAGGTCAGTTCTATGAGAAATAATCTGTTCCACAAATGATCGATCTTTAATTTTTAAAAAGTTCTTCTAAGTAGGAATTTATAGGTTAATTTCCTTGTATTCAGTCCCTACAGATTACTTGTTTTCACTTGGTTTCTATTTGTTGAATCTTCTTTCTTTCAGAGAAAACCACAGCTTGGTTTACAGAGTTCGCCCACATTTACATGTAGCATTGTATGCAATTCAAGTTACTTCTGACTAAGGAAACTTTCTAAATCTTTTCTCATCATAACAAAACAATTGACTAATGGAAGTCCCACATTACTGCAGCAGGAATGCTACATATCACTGTCATAACTTTATGCTGATTTTTAATAAAAAATGTAGATCATCTCTCATTTTTAGTCAGTGATATAGTGAAAGCAAGTGACACAGAGTTATATATTGCTGAATAAAACTGTTGGTATCAGCACAAACATTTGTTTCCTAAATAAAACTTTATGCACATGCCAATGCTTCTTTTATTGTTATCCTTTTCCTAACATTCAGCTCATGTACATTTTCTAACTGTATTTGAAAATTTAGAAGAAAGGTCATTCTGTCAAACTTATGATCAGAAATTGAAACATTAATCTACCTGCTATAATAATTTGCAGACATTTTTGGTGCAATATTTATTATATATTTACATCATATTAAATTGCTTCAATTCATTGGCTGAACTAATTTGAATATGTAAAGTATTCCAGCTAGCAGTAGGATGGGTAATATATTGAATAAATTAAGACTGTCTTATTTTTTAAACACACACAAACACACACACATATATTTATAAAAGCTTTACAGCTGCATTTGTGTTGTTCAATATTAGACTGCCAAAAACATTGACTTGCCTTTATAATTTTAATGGTAAAGTGTTTGAAATTAAAACATTTAAATGTACAAATTAAAATTGTCAACAATTAGTATTTCAATACAAGTTATAAAACATGATATCAGTGCTATATAAAGATAGCAAAGAACATTTGGAGCTTCTAAATGACTAGTTTTGATTGTCATTTGAACTTTCAGAGGTGTATCACAATATATTCTTAATTGATAGGACAGCCCTCAAAAATAATTAAGAGGAAAAAAGGACATTGTCTTACCTGAACGCCTTTTCAATGGAAAATCCACACATGGGTTGAAACATACCTTTCTGCCCAGAAACTGAGTCCTCAATCTTTTACCATGTCTCTCTGCCAACTGTCACTTTCCCAGTTTACAACAAAGGCACAGTTATCTGATGGACTCCATGGTGGTATTGACTCTTTATCTCCTGGATGTGGGACCAGATGGTCACCAAGTGGGGAGTGGGTTCTCCATCGACCTGCTGAAAAAAGGCATTCAGGTAAGACAGTGCTCTTTCTCTAGCACGTCGATTGGAGAATCTACACATGGGACATACCAAAGCCTAGCTGTCCCTATGGGTGGGAATCAGTCTGGTCCTGAATGCCCCTATTGATGTGCAGTCACTGGAGCACCCTCCTGCCAAAAGCAACCTCAGCTGAGACAAAGGTGTCCAGCTTGTTGTAGCATACAAAAAGAGATGGAGAAGGACCACAGTGCTGCCCTGCAGATCTTTTCAATTGAGACCTGCATTGCCTATGTGGCTATAGTCACAGCACTTCGCATAGAATTACTTGTCTGGGTACTGGGAGAGCCTCCATTTCATAGACCTTGGCTATATACACCCTTATTCAGCAGCCTATGGTCGATGAGATGACCTTGGTACCCATTGAAGATGGTTGGAACAACACAAACAGGGATTCTGTTCTATGGTGAGGAGTCTTGGATTTTAAAAGAGCTGATTTCAATAAACTCAGAGAGAACCTGGGAAAGATTCCATGGATGAAAATCCTAAAGGGCAAAACAACTCAAGAATATTCGGACACTCTAAAAAGTATGACCATAGAAGCCCAGACCAGCACAATACCACTGAAAAAGAAAAACAAGAAATCCAAGAAGAAACCAGCATGGCTGCACAAAGATCTCTCTGGCAAATTGAAAGAAAAAAAGGACAAGTACAAAAAATGGAAAGAAGGATATACAACTAAGGCAGAATATCAGCAGATAGCCAGAATCTGCAAAGATGGGGCAATGGATAAAGTATCTTGGAGGTATGGAGCGGAACTCCAGAGTGAGGCTGAATTGTAATGTATTCAGGACCCACAAGCCAGTGGTGATTTTCTCCCATTGAGTCACAAATAGGGCTAGGCACCTGCCAATGGAAAGAGGGTCCTGGCAGTCACTTGGAGTGGCGAAAGGGATGACCTGAGCCACGAAAGGGCTGCTTGCACTGAGGTTGCTGCCTATATCTATCCCTGAATCTTGATCTGTCTGGTTGTCGGTCATATCTTGGTAGGTAAGGGCTTGGAATTGACTATGGTTGGTGCCGACATCCATCAGATGAAAGGAAAACCATATTCAGAAAAAGCTTGGGACAGGGAATGTCCTCCTATGTTATTGTAGGTTCGGAGGACACAATATTATCTGGTCCCTGAGGATCCAATGGTTCCACATGTACACTGAGTGCCATTCCAATCTGGGCTGTAGCTCTGGCCTTGTGGAGGGGGGATTTAAATAATGCTGGATGGAATAGTCCAGTGAAAGGGAGAGAAGGAGAGAAGTCTTGATCATCATCCAAAAACCCCTGTTCTCTCTGCTCCTCATCCTCCAATACTGACGCCCTACTTCTAATGGAATGGGCAGGAAATATGGACCCTTGCACCTGCCCCATCTCAATTGAGATCTGATAATGATGGGACAGTTGGGGAGGAGGTTCTGATGTTACAGAAGCCGAGCATCCTCTGAACTGTAGGGTAGTGGCCACACCATGAGAAATTGCCTGTGAGATGAAGGATTTAAGTTCCTAAGACAGGCCAGATCTACTGGGCAGAGCTCCATCACATTAGGGGTAAAGGTTGCCTCTTGGGCAAATCCTCTATCCCTAGCCTGAGGTTCAGTAAACTCTGTTGCCATGCAGGCAAAGGGAAATTGTTCTACCTCACCTTGATTAGCTGTTAGAGAAAAAGGCAACTGTTCTCTATCACCCTCCAATGACCAATTCATAGGAGCTGCAACATTGGACTGCAGGATTTGCTGATGGCAGGAAATGGCAGTTGCTGTCTGAGGAGGAATAGAGATACTTTTCTGCTCTGCTTTCTTCTCAGCTCTGGAAATCTGCTTCTCCAGACCCTCCTCTCTTCTGCTGGCATCTTTCTCTTCAGCCTTAGAAGATTTCCTGGAGTACATGGCTTTGGTCTTAATCTTGTCAGCTGCATCTTGGCTAGCTGACCTAGCTCTTCTGGAGCTGGACTTTTTAAGTTCAACCGATATAGAGGCTATTTGCTTTTCCATGCTGTCTGCTGACAAGAGCTGTTCAGCCATTTTGACAGCTTTCATCCCTAATAAAACTGCCCTGTCTTCAGCAGAGCACTGCGACCATGCTCTGCTCTACTAACTAGCATTTAGTCTGGATAGGGTGATATGAAACTCTGAGCTGTGGTGACAAGACCAGCTAACTGGGGCAGCCTGCACACACGTTCATGCCTGCTGGTAGTGCTGTCTGTCTGAAGGCCAGTTATCTGTCCGAGTTTGAATAGGATGGCTGCAAGGCACTAATGAGCACAGGTGGGGTCTGGAATAGCCCGTCTAAGCCTGCAAATGCATTTAAATTAAGCTGCTAAAGCCACGAGGTTGGAATAAGTGACAGCTGAAAATCAATTGTAAAGTGGCAGTGGCGCTTCAGACAAGTGGCGGGGAGTGTCTCACGTAGGAGAGGAACTTCCTATAAGGAAGTGAGGTTCAGAGCTGTAAATAAGGCAAGGCCACTGCGTCGGCTAAATCGAGCGAACTGGAGCCATAGTAGCACTTTAACAGTGCTACAATTCAAACCTGGCAGCTTTTTTCAATCGAGAATCTGTTGTTTCTTCCAAAAATTTGAGACCCAATCTACTACCATGTCTATCGGGCTACACTGAGTTGTAAAACTTGGAAAGTGACAGTTGGCAGAGAGGTGTGGTAAAACATTGAGAAAGTCTCTGGGAAGAAAGGCATGTGTCAACCCAGGTGTGAATTCTTCAATTGACATGCTGGAGAATAGCCTATTTATCAAGATACATTGCTCATTACTACTATTAACTTCTGTACAATTAGTTTTTATGACAAGAGGGTTTATTGGCTTCTGAATTTATATTCATTATAGTTTTTGAATATATGCTAATAAATACAATAATAAATAATAGTTGAATTGTCATAATGCTTAAATTATAATGTATACCTAAAATAATAATATTATGTTATGATATACACATTTCTCTTTCAAAGTAATTAGAAATTGTGATGTTAGATTTTTTTTTAACAATATATTTAGTCCTCACAGCCATGCCAAACAAAGGAGCATAAATTGAGTTTACTATTAAGTTAACAAATATTTCATGCATATTCTTTTAGAAATGTGGAAGAAAAAATAAACTGAAGCTACTAGTTAAACAAATGTCCTAATCAGTTATCAGTAAACTCCCAGTCTTCTGCCACATTTCAATGCTCAGTTAAAGTTCTGGAGGTCTTTTTTACTGAAATAAGAAATAAAATGGAAGAAATTAACAACATATGTAAATTATGTGTTATCTATGGGACTTGGTTTCCTCTTCAGTTTGAATTCCACTGCTGATCTCAGCAACAACAACAAATTAAGCTTCAAAACATGGAGATTCAATGCATTCATTTATAGGAAAACTATATTATTTCAGTCCACATAATTGTGGGGAGGGTCAGAGGTGCTTGCAGAATCCAAAGTTTTCATCAAAATGATGAAAATAGCAAAACGTTATGATACAAACCTACCTGATTTATGTACAAAAGAGTAGAACATTCAGAACATCTTGTTAAGTTTTGGATAAGCAACCATTAAATTTTACTGGGCAATTGACTAGTCTGGAAAGTAAACAAACAACAAAAAAGCAATGGCAAACCTCTGCAACATGGCCAAGAAACCTACAAGGACATAACTATGTATTCAGCAAGAACCACTTCAGATTAAGGGAGTCTTTTTTACTTGGTCATTTATCCAAACTTTTAATATGCTTGCAGCTGCATGATCATGAATAACAAAATTTACAAATAAAGCCAGTGAAGACATTTCAGGAATTCATACAATGGGCTCCATTATGTCATTGTCATGCCTGTTTGCAATTGTTTACCAAGCACTTTGCAAATAACTCGAAATGGATCTGGGGCAGATGAAATGGATTGATAAAATCATAGAAAATTGCTATTATTTTGAGCAGCACAGAACCCCATCAAAATTGCAGGAAGAATATACAACCTTCTAAGGGATTGCTATTGGTGAATTAGCATTACTGATAGGAAGATAAAAACCCAAATAGAAAGAGAAACACATAAGAGTTATCAAATAATTTCCATAATGTTACAAATATTTAAATCTCTAAATTTAACAAACCATTGTTCAAATTAATAATACCAGGATCAATGTAGCTGCTTTATGGTATTTTCATTTGGAATTCTTTTAATTGTTTTTTGTTTAGTAAGATTTTTAATTGCATCTACTCTTGGCCTTGTATGTAAACATCCTGAAAATTTCAATGTATGCTTGTTTCAGTTAAAAGGTATAATCTTTTGTGGGATCCCATTTTTGATATTTGAATAATTCTTATGATATTTTGTATTTTCATATTCTCAGTCTACACTGAACTACTACTATAATTATTCTATGACTAATTACATTAGTCATATGTCTTCTATGCAGATGAGTATTTTTCTCCCAGCTTTGTAACTTTTGTTTCAGAGATCACTTTTTTAGATGGAAAGATAACAAGATAGAGATTTTTTATGAGGAATCATTTTGAATATTATATCCATGAAGCCTTTTACAGCCAGCATCAATCCAGTTTTTTGAGTAATAGGCCATCTTCTAATGATTTAGCCACCTGATGTTTTGCCAGCAATAGTGGCTAGCATCTTCAGAGCTGCCAAGCTGCCAACATTAACATTGTTACATTTGTTCAAAACTTAGTGCAGAGAATTAACCAAAACAACCTGCAGCAAATAACTATTAAAAGAGCTTTAGCAACTGCAGCAATATTTAATTCATCTTGCCTTTTACATTTTAAAATCCTAAACAGATTGAGATTATTTTGCTATCTAAAGGAATATCTTTCTATGCACATTTTGATCCAAGTGTGGGGAGACAGTTAATCAAACATTTTTAGTTGTTGATATAAAAAAAATACTTTTTCTTGTTTTAAGAATTAAAGTTTCTCATTCTGCATTATTCCATATTTAAGTATTGCAATTGGAAAAAAATCATTTGTTTCCGTGATTTCAATAGCATCTGGGCTTAACAAGCAATGCATCACAACATAAGACTTTCATTTTTTTATTTGCATTTGAAAAAAACTGAATTATATATCAGAAGATATACAGTTAATGTACTAGTAGCAACTTTTTATTCAATTCTTTAACATAGAATTTTGAAAGAATACATACTGTAAGTAGAAAAAGAAAAAAATAACATGGACACTACTAAAATTATCTTAACACAGCCTATACATTGTTCCACTAGATTACTAGGTTACTTTCAGAAATGAAGATATTTTCCTAAATTATGCCAAGAAAGGACTGCATACAGTATAAAACAAATACATTGGTCGTCATTTTTTCTATAGATTGTTTAAATTTGGGAAGCTGATCTATGAAGTATTCAGTAAATAAGATTATTTTTTTTTTGCATTAGCTTTGGCATAATAGCAAGATACGCACACACACACACACACACACATGTACATACATATGTGTGTGTGTGTATACACACAGCTTGTTATAAGTGAAAAACAAAATATAAGTGATAAATAATAGAGTCTATTCTTTTAATTTTTCCTCTTTTTCTCTTTGTATATTTTAATATACATAAGAAAGCTGGTCTTTGATCAGAAATAAAAATTATACTTAAAATATTTGCATTAGTATTCCATGTAATACTAAACCATAGTTAAACTCTAAACTTTAAAGTCTGTAATTTTTAAGTAAAGGAATTTGAATATTTTTCTGTTTATTGAATTAATTTTATTGTTTGTTGACTTGGAGACAATTTAAGATCATATGTATTAGAATAAATAGCTTTATCAGAAATAGCTCTAGAGATATACCAAATAAATATATGTCAAAAAGTGTAAAGTGATTATCATAGAAAAGATTTAAAAAGCAAAACTGGAAAAGAAATATTCTTAGGCAATTAAAAGAGTAATGGGATAGGAGCAAAATTCCATTAAAGCTGGTATATTTTTCATTCTGTAAGAAATTATTGATTATATTAGAATCAGCAAATATACTAAGTGCTTTATGTTGATTGCCATCTCTGTTTCTAGATAAATAAATATAAATTTTATAATGGATTATAGAAATCCATATTTATATCTAAAGTACTCCCATTCAGAAAATTTTGATATTTTGAAGGAATCTTAATTTTCATACCATTCTATATTTCTAGGCTTGTTATTTATTTTCTAACAACTGCTTCATCAGGAAGTTCAGTAGTTTAATTCTGGTGGGAAGACCTAAGTAAGGTGACCAACTTTTTTACAATGAAAAGGAGGACACAAATAAATTGAAGAAAAGAAACAAAGCCACTTGCACGCACGGCGCACTCTCTCAAAACAATTATGTGTGGAGCGCACGCGTCTCATAATCGCATCTCACCGCACTGTACTGAACCTTGATGAATCGTCATGTCAAATACAAATACATCATATCACACACAACGGATCGGATCAACATTGATCAAATGCGGAGATTTACAGATTAGTCTTCAAATATCAAAAAGGAGGACATGTAAGGAGGACACTTTTTGAGAGAGGACAGAACTTACAAAAGGAGGACTGTCCTCCCTTAAAGGAGGACGGTTGGTCACCTTAACCTAAGAGACATAAGCTTCCAAAAAAGGCCTAAACCTAAAATTTTCATTTTGATAAAGCTTAATACTTAATTCTTCTAGTTGACAAAATACAGTGACTACTGTTTTTTTTTTGCCTAATATGAATATATATTAAATCACAGGTGTGACTGCAGTACTAGTTATCCATTTTATTATTTTTTACTTCTCTCTTTTATTGGCTCTACACCTTCGTATTATTATACTATATAATGTTCTGTTGTTTTACAAGTACACCGAATGCTTCTATACCAAATACAAATTCCTTGTATATATAATTTGGCCAAATAAATAAATTATATAATTATATAAGCTGTAGGAGCAGTCATTTCATCTGATTTCACTAACAGAATAAAGAATATTGACAGTATCCCATGAGATAGATTCCTCCTGGTCAGATAAAAGGAATTGCCAATAAATAGCAAAGGAGGCGAAATAAAATATAAATATATTATAATAAAACAAAATATATTATATTGTATATAATAAAATATTTACAATGTCTTTATAAAACCAGCAATAAAATAATACATGGACAACAGATTATACTATGCACTTGAATCTAATGGGCATAATCAAAGGACATATGGCACTTTCTTGTATCTTCCTTCTGAAACAGCTAATGTTACTATTATTCTGGCCACTTTTTTTTCCAGATAGCCCCATTTTATTCAGGCAGGCTTTACGTTTCAAAGCTTAAACCTGAACGAACCTTGCAGAAATCTTATATGAAGTTGAACTTGGGTCATCCTCCAATTTACCCTAGTTTGGAATCAATCCAATCAAATTCTTAGGTAATCGTTCAAGTTCAAAACTGTATTCCCAGTGTCAATCTGTGACTCAAGGCTGGATATTTGAAGATAGAGGCAAGGATATGGATTGCTATCTTTAAGTATTGACTGGTATTAAATTTAACCTTTTGGAGTTGGATCTCCTTATTTTGATAAACTCATGTCAATTTTTGGAGTCATCTTTTGGAGACTAAACTCTAAACATATACTTTTTTCTAAAGACACTCTTGGCATGCTTGATCCAATATGAAGAAAAGATTAAAGAATATGGTTCATCAAACTCTTCATTCTGTAAAGATAACAGAATAGAGCAAGTGTATGATTCCAAAAATGTTACTATCCTGTGTTGCAATCCAGTTTTTTT
Source organism: Notechis scutatus (assembly GCF_049901735.1). Taxonomy (NCBI): domain Eukaryota; kingdom Metazoa; phylum Chordata; class Lepidosauria; order Squamata; family Elapidae; genus Notechis; species Notechis scutatus. Next base: position 45,015,712 of record NC_142012.1, on the reverse strand, counting down.
TCTTACCGATTGTAATTCACAGAGCTATATAGGGAATACCAAATTTTGTATAGTGGCTTGAGCAAAACAAAGATAATTCTTTTTGTGTACGTGAGAATAAATTTGTTGTACAATTGTAGATTTATTTGCTAATATGCATAATTTTGTTTACTTATGTACAGAACCTTGAAAATGACCAAATAAAGTCTTTCTTTTCACATTGAATTTTAATATATGTCATTTTTTTCTAAAAGCATCAAACAAACAAAAAATGAAAACTTATATTATTGATGCTTAAAAAGAAAATTGAAACTAGCATTTTCAGATTTTCATTTGTTCTAAATATTAGCTTAAAACATCATCAGTTTTTATGTTAAAGAATGATTTCTGCAATAGTTTAGTTGAATCAACAATTTGGAATTTTCAGATTAGAGTAGTATTTTATTTCTCTGAATTGTTTGTGTCAATATTCTAGTAATAAGATTGCCAAAATGAAATCCAAAATTGTGGTTCTGCCTTTATTTTTTTAATGGGATAGATAGTTGCTTCCTTTTTTATTGTATGTTTTAATCAACAGCCAAAGCAAAAGACCATGACACATTTTAGTTAAAGGAAGTGTTTTTTTATATTCTATTCATTTCAGTGAACCCCTTATTAAGTGACATTTCCAGCACTTCTAATAAAAGAGAAAGAATTAAAAAAGAAGCTGCACTTTTCACTAACCAAAAATTACCAACCATATTAAGTATCATAATAGTTACATTGCATAATAATGTCTGAAAGTATAGTCAACCAACATTTAGAGAGAAAACATTAGCAATTAAACATTTTAAGACTGTGGTTTATATGTATAATCTTCTGAAAAGAGATTAACAATAAGAATTTCATCAGATGAAATCTCTGCTTATTTTGCTGGTATTTGTGTTGTCTATTTTCTGTCTGTCTGGAATGCAGGTTAGATTAACAGGCGAATATTTTGCTAACTTTTCCCAGTAGCTAATATAAAGTGTCCAGTTCATTAAAAATAATTGAAATAATATCACAATTAGACAAGAACAAAGGATAAAGAAATAGTTTGCATTATTTTGACCATGTTTTCTAAATGACAATTTTCACCTGCAATGGCACACAAAAGAGAGACAAATGAAAATAGTGGTACTCAAGGATAATTTTCTTTTAACTTTCTAAATATCAGCATTATTTAAGAGTAAAACTGGAAAACATGTGATTAAGTACTAGAACTTCTTGGTTTTTAAAACAAAATGTACTGCATTCATTTTCAAAGGAAGCAGATTAATCTGCTTTAAAGAACCTAAAATATATTAATGATAATTAATGGCAATAAATCTTTACAAGTAAAAAATCTATCATTTATGTTTATTTTAATTTGATATTTATATCATCAGGAAAAAAGATTGAACTTACAGATAAAAGGTAAGATAGTAATAACTGACAGTCCTATAGAGTGCCTAAATGTTTAGGTGGTTTCCGTTTGCCTTTAAATGGAACTATATTCAAAGTCCTACATTTGGATAGGAAAAATCAAGAACATGAGAGTATAGGAATAGAATCAAAGGACCATTCTGAGTTAAAAGAATTTGGGTGTCACAAGTTTACATAAACTAGCAATGGAGTTTAAATGCAAAAAAGAGTAAATATTACAACAACAGAACTGTACAGATGGCCCTTGTTGAACAACTACTCAGTCACTGTTTGAATTTATAACTGTGATAAATGAATGGTAGTTATCAATGGATCTCATACATGGTTGCTACAGATTTCAGACTATCATTTTAAATCTGAAATATAGAATAAAGAAAACTGTATTCAAAATTACAAATGTTATCAAAGAAAACATAGACAAAGGTATTTACTTCATTGCTGATAGTAATAAATGTAAGAAAGTTGAGAAGTTCTTTCTCTCTTGCCTGAATAAGGAACCTGCAATCCATGGATACAAAATTTTAGTTTCTTACTAAGCACGCATTCTGATTGAGATAATTCTGTGAGTAGCAATAACTGCTCATTAAATCTTAGAAAAAGCAAAGCCGAGGGAATTTCATGAAAGAAGCAAAATTAGGACCATATCATTCTTTCTTCACAGAAATGAGCGGCAACTGATTTCAATAAATGAGGTAGAGCAGTAAGTAGTAAGGAAAAGCATAGTTTTAATCACTTGCTTTTTTCTTAAAGTATACCCATGTAAGTTCAGTCTGCATTTTCTTCAAGTAAAGGCCCCCAGGAGTCTGCTTTCTTGTTTATTGCACTTTTCTTATATTGTTTAGGAAATTTAAAGGCCTGTAATCTAGTGACCTGCCTTATTTGTTGCTGCTGCTATCTACAATTCTATGGTTTTTCATTTTAGAATCCTAGACTTGTACTTCCAAATCCATAATGTACCTTGAATCATTCTCACTGCAATTCTCAGAAGGCATCTTTGTAAAATTCCAAACAGAAATAAATGCAGGTCTTGCATTTAGTATGTTGAAATAAGCAGTTCATAATTTGTATATGTATATTTGGATTGCTGCAGGATTGGATCTGGACAAAACTAAATTTCTTAATTTTAATGTTAATTAATTAAATACAATTATGTCACTAAGCTCCTCTATTTAGAATGTCTGCCCAGTCATATAATAATCACAAATTGGTAGTAACTTTGAGAGGGCACTAGGAACTACATGGAAAGTTTTCTGGATCACAGTTTGTGAACTTCTCTAAAAATGCCACAATTTTTCTCTTTTATGCAACTTGAACATACAAGGGGAAAAAATAGCATTAATGGGAACATTAAGCTTTCTATAAGAGCATCTGGATTTTCAACTGTGCTGGAGAATTATCCCCATGTCCCAGAGGCAGTATTTTTTTATATATTCCTTCTTCATATCTCTATAATTAACTAGATAAGTAGCAGCAAGCTATGAATTTATTGTTACTTGTTTAAGTAGTAGGAGACAGGTCTGTATTTTTTAACAAATAAATTAAACTCACAAAATACCACATATCATGCTGGAAGTCAGATTCTAAATGGAATAAGAAATATGCTGAATTGCAGACAACTGTTCAATGAAATCAGTATTTTGCATATGTTTGCTTAATTTTTTTTAAAAAAATGCATTTAGAAAAAGTTTGTCATTTGCTTCAACATATTAATTTATTCTCCCAGAAATTAAACTGAACCACAAAGGAAGACATTCTAAAAAACAATCTACAACAAGGATTAATTCTAACCTATGCTCAGTAATAATTTAATCATGTTATAATTCTCATATCTCAATGAGGCGTCTAACATTACTGGAAGGTGAAATTATGAAAATGGTAAGAAATAGTATAATAAAAGTAATGTAATGTCTAACATATTATTATCATTGTTGTTGTTGTTGTTGTTAGTTGCGAAGTCGTGTCCGACCCATCGCGACTCCAGGGACAATGTTCCTCCAGGCCTTCCTGTCCTCTACCATCCCCCGGAGTCCATTTAAGCTCACACCAACTGCTTCAGTGACTCCATCCAGCCATTCTCTGCCATCCCATTCTCATTCTCTGCCGTCCAGTTCATTCTCTGCCATCCCATTCTTCTTTTGCTTTCTAACATATTAGCATACTCCTATCAAAATGTATGCAATAAAAGGAAAAGCATTCAATAATATATAATGGTATTTTAATAAAATAACCAGTTACAGGTAATGTTCTATGAGCTTTGACATCTATCTACTGGCCTATCTAATGACTTATCTTGACATATATAAATAAAAATAATTCATAATTCTATGAAAGGTAAAGCTCAATCAAAATGTCTATGTGGTGTAGTAGTTTCATCACTGGTATGTCTAGAAAAATAGAGACTATAAAATTCACTTGTTCTCATTATAAGTTCATATAAGAAAATAATTAGTTTTAACAATTGTATCACATATAATAAATTATGAATTTATATTTTTTTAAAAATACAATAAAGTAGTTTATTCCAATGTTATGGATTGAGAACTATATTGGAACATAATAATTTGTCCAAAATGCTTATCTGCAATCATTTTGCTTTAATGGGATATATCCTCAGGAGTGTGTTTGTAAGTGTCTATGTGTGTGTGTGCACAATATACACACACTACATATACACATAGATTCAAAAGCACATACTCACCCCCTACACATGCCATCATCCAAAGCTTAGATGCACACAAATTATATTAATTTGACTTAAAGGACACAAATTACATTGAATGAAGTGTAATTAATTTTTCCACATCATACACATATGAAGATGCTCTTTCTGAATATTAGAATCCAGTTTGCATCAATTTTAGTGCATATAGACAATAGCAAAAATATTGGGAATTGCAGCTCAAGATTAGAAGGACCACAGGTTGGGTCAACCCTGAGACCACTCTGTGAGCCCCCAGAGCCGGTGGTCATAAGGTCACAACCCATTATGAGGTGGCACTGGGGGCAACTCCAATATTTAATCAAGTGCTAATCAAGAGCTACCCTCTATCAGAGGCATCCTGAGTAAAGAGCAGAAGCATCCAAGCTGATCACCTCATAGCCAGTTTCCACGAAAAGAACACAACCAAGCCTATGTGGGGGGGAATCACATCCTTAAAAGATACATCTTTCCTCAAATTGTTTTTGCTCTGCACAAATTGCCTTCAGGAAGTAAGAAAGGATGAAAACTTGTGAAGCTTTCCTAACCTGCTCCCAAGTTGCCATAGGCAGGGGATAGGAAATTGTGCCATGCAGCTACACCAAGGAATTCACACCTCAGTAAAAGCAAAACATATCCTAGCCAGCCAAAGTCAAGGCCATCTTCACAGAGACCCACAACATCCAGAGGCAGTGACTTCTATGACCCATGAAATTGCTGCGTTGGGGAATGAAACCTAGTGTGTCACCAGTCAACTGGGTCAGAGACAAGGTGCGAACTTGGTGAAGTCAGAGCTGGCTTCACTTAGGTTGTGCCAACATGGCACTCCTAATAAACAACTGGATTTTTCTTGCTAAATGGCTTGGGGGTCCTGCTTTTATTAGGGTATTGGTCTGAACCCTGACATCTTATTTATTAGCATGCCACTGTATTCCAAAGCTCTCTGCTAACTATAACTGCACCCTGTATTTTAAAAAAAATGTGCAGAGCTCCACATTATTTTACATAAGGAATTAATGTAATTTATGAATAATTAAAAAGTGATAAAGAATTTTTGTGTGGTAAATTAATTAATTATTTATTGTTAATCCTAAATGGTGGGGAATTACCTTCACAATGGATATAATGTATCACTAATATTGTAAATTTTTTCACCCTGAATGTCAATCCTTTTTACACCTAATGACACATTCAAAATCTCAAAACTATGAATATGTAAGCTATCCTATTTAATCATCTTTTATGGAGAGGAAAAATTAATAGCCATTTTGACTTCAGTATAGACAAATCATTAAAGTTGACCAATTTTTCAATCATGCAGTTAATATTCATTAAGCTATAAGCTTCCAATAAAACTGATTGAAAATTTGACCCAGAAATTAAGCATAAAATAGTTCAAATTATAAATGTTTTAAAGAAATTAGTAATACCATATTCATTGGTAGCACAGTATTTGTTATCTGGTTCATGTAATCCAGGGGTGTCAAACTCGATTTCATTGAGGGCCACATCAGGGTTGAATTTGACCTTGGAGGGATGGGGGCAGAGCATGCCCGGGGTGCATGGTCATGATGGGCATGGCCTGGATGGGCATGGTCAAGGTGGGTGTGACATGGGACTCATGTTGGAAGGGCACCTGTGTTGGCCAAGCACTAAGGCGGGACTTCCCTGAGATCCTCCCTCACTCTCATTATATATAGAGACTGCCAATTACATTTGTAACCCAAGTATTCATTTGATTGAATCACGTTAAATGACCATGATCACTCCCTGCTTTCCCCAATGTATTTGTTAACCAAATGCATGGGTCTTTAAATGCACATGAGATATCTCAGAGTGGGGAAGAGCATGCGGGGCCTAGTGCTGAAGCAGGCCATCCAAGGCCTGCATATCTCATGCTCTCCTGGGCTTGCCACAATTGTTTCCCCCCATCCTACCCCACCAGGTTTCCACAGACTGTGTCAGCTTTGCTAGCATCCCAGATTCCACTTAGTCCTCCCCACTCTATTTCCCATAGATTACTTACTTTTTGAAAATCTCTAGTGTTGAATAGTGGGTGGAGTGAGGGGTTCTGGTATACTTGCCCACATCCATGAAGTCTTTTAGAGGTTGTCTTCAAAGTGGCTATCATCAATCCAGTTGATTCCCATCACTGCTAGTCCCAGGGGTTCAAACCATTCTAATCCCAGCAGGCTAGGTCGGTCCCAGTCTTCTATGGTTAGGGATAATTGTCCTTTGAATTTTTTGAAGGCAATGTTTTTGAAGGCTATGTAACTGATCCCAAAACTGGAATTCGGTTTCCCTGATAGTTTTTCCCTGATAGTCTCTGTGGTTTTAGTGCATTCACTGTTTATTTGTGGGACCAATTTCTTGATAGTTGCCCAGGAGACGATGAAGAGATAGGACCCCGAGTTAACCTCCATCTTGCATGGTTTCCCTTTGATGCTTATGGTTGCAGAAATCTTCTTTATTTGCAAGCGCTCGAATATCCCACTATGATTGTTTGCTGGATCTCCCCTCTATTGGTGACTGAGTCCTTGCCTCATCGGTTCCTTCTGAACAGTTTACTCCGGCCACCCACTTGGGAGTTTCTGGAATTCTGTGGGGGGCTGGATTGCTTGGTCAGTGAGATACCCTGCAGGCCCATGTCCCTTTTGCTCACATTGCTGGCGATGGCATCCTGAAACCTGCATTCTCTCCTGGGGTGGTTCCCTTTGCACCCAGCGCACCACAAACCATTTTTGTTCTTTTCTGGCTTTCTTCCTTTCATTCTGAGCAGAGTTGGTGCACATCTTCCCATCTTCTTCCTCTGATTTGGTTTCTACGTCCTTGTAGTGCACAGCAGCGGCTTCCCTTTCTTGATTTGGTTTGTTCTTTTTTTTTTATCGCTGCTGCTGACTGTTGGGATGCCTCTGTTGCTGTTGCTTCTTCTATGGTGTCCTGGAAGGTGATTTGGGATTTGCTAGTAGCCGGCTTTGTAGAGTGAGGTCTCAAAGTCCCAGCACTAGACGGTCCCTCATAGCATCATCAATGTTTAGGAACTCACACGCGGTCACAATTTCTTGTACATTGGTGATAAACTCACTGATGGTTTCTCTCACTTTCTGGTCTTGACAGTAGAATTCGTGCCGCCTCACATGGGGCATAATGTGTCCTCAGTAACCTCTCCAGCACCGGCCAGGTCATGGTTTTTAACTTGGCCATCTTTAATAAATTTCAAGTGAGGATGTGTACAGGATTAATGACAATCAACTTTCCTAATGGATTTCTGACTCTATTTGTTCGGGGTGCTCATCAAGTTTCTCTAACAGAATATTTTGAAAAAACCTTTCAGAATTCATTATGGCCTGACTGAAGTCCGTAACTGTCACTTTAAGATACATGAACTCCCATCAATGACAATTTTGAATATAAATGGGAATGCTTTTGGAAGAAAGTGAAAAGTGTTTTTAAAATTCTAGTTTTGTTAATGGTACTTGTCATATACATTTTATCTGTTGATTTTACTGTAAATTAAATTTCTAGAATGGGTAAGCTACTTGTTTAGCAATCATCTAAATAAATAAAAAAATCCTGCCTCTTGTGACCTCAGCAAAATACAGGAATGAACAGTTTAGACCTTTGTTAGCTACAGCAGCCTCTGAAATGAAAATCCATTCATTATCAGACTTAATTGCAAATCGTACCTGAATTCTAAAAGATAAATTATTGATAAATCCACTATATTGAATAAAAATGTGCATCATAAACATACAAAAAACCCACCTTCTAGTTACATTCAAGTAGAGAAATAGTCACTTCCTTTTAAAATCCAATTTTTTCTTGAAGTTATCATTCCAACTTTGGTTCTGAAATATTTTGCAGAAATTTTACAAATAAGTTTCATGCAAGCTTCTGTTTGGCCACTTTGATATTGCTGGATAAGACATATTCCTAGTGTAATCTAGGAAAGTTTCTTCTACATTCTTATATGTAAGGAAAAGAAAACATTTGCCATTCCTTTATATTCTCAATCAATATTTTGAGTCTTTTGATATAGCATATCCAATCAGAGATATGAAAACAAAGTACCACTGTCACTTTTACAAATATTGTTTTATCTGACCCATAGAAGCATTAAAAAAAGTTTACAACATTTTGAAATGCAAATCTCAGTCAAAATATAGACCAATCAGTTTACACATTTTTCTCTCAAGCTCATCATATTTATCATTTAAGAATTTTAATTTTTTATTTCCATAATATCTATTTTCAAATAATTGTTAGAATGCTAGGAAAATATACTAAAATCAAGAGCAACTCTCATAAAAACAAACAAACAAACAAAAGCCTATTGTCAAGCTACTTAAAGGTTTCATTAGCTATAAGCCTGGTCTGAAAATGACTAATAGGCTGGAGGTGTTTTTTACTTCAAAGATGATGTAGTAATTGTTTTTTTTATAAGAAAAATCAGCTTCATACCATTCTGAAGGAAGCACTTTTTTATGATTATATTTTGTTTTAAGAGCACTGCATAATAGTAGTGGGAGAACAAAATTGCTTTTCCAAGCACTTTACTGAAAATAATGCAATAGTGTATTCTGGAAAAAAATAGTAAAGATGATATATTAAACTTTTATTTGAGTATTCATGGATTCCTTAACAGCATAGAACCTGATAGATGATTGCTGTTCAGTAAACTACCATGACACTTTTGATGTCAATACAAAACTCTGTTCTGTTCAGAGACAAACCGCATACAAAGAATGGCCAGTCCAGATAGAAATGTTACCAAGGGTCAAGTAAGCATATCATTCACAATAGATGGATAATGAAACTAATTTTATAGATGACAGTAGATTTTTCACTAACTAGGTTTTTTCAAAAACCTGAAATATTTCTGCTGAAAATGGTTTAATTCTGAATGTCTTTCAATCAGGTTGGAACATTTAGTATATGAAGCCACTTTCAATTCTGTTATTCTTCTAATTCCATGAAGCTTCTTTATATATATATTTTAACTCACTGAGACTACAAAGGCTCTTAGTTAGATCAGAAATGCAGAATAAAAGGATTTTTACTAATTTTTTTCCTTCACTATTTTCACTCAATCTTATAATTCATAGTTATAGCCTGAAGTCCCACCCATAATTCTCAGTGATGCTTGTCAATAACTAATGAGTTGATTCCTCAAATCAGTTCAAACTTTAATGTATAATAAAATTAGGGTAAAACATGTAGGACAAGGCTTTAGAATTCTTTGCTACAACTTAACTAGTAGTGGTAATATAAGGCACCTATATTTTGGGGTCATCAGTGGTCTCTGAACTTTGTTAACACAAAAAGAAACTATAGTAAGTGAACACCTGTCTGACCTTGATGAATATAAATCACTGGGACCTGATAGATTATATACCTGAAGGAGTTGGCAGATGTTGTCTCAAAACCATTGTAGCATGTATTTAAAAAATTCTGGAGCACCAGGGAACTACCAGAGAATTGGAAAAGAGCTGATGTAGTTCCCATCTTCAAAAAAAAGGGGGGTGGGGGGGACAAACCAGGAAACTACAGACCAATCAGCCTAACATCAATACTGGAGGTTTCTGGGGAAAAATAATTAAAAAACAGATCTGTGAACATCTAGAAACAAAATAAAATTATGAATAGTAACCAGCAAGATTTGTTAAAAACAGATCATGCCAAACCAATCTTATTTCATTATTTGACAGAGTGACCAACTTAGTAGACCAGCAAAATGCTGTGAAAATAGTATACTTAGACTTCAGCAAGGCATTCAAAAAGTAGACCACAACCTACTTCTTGGTACACTAGAAAAATGTTGGACAGACAGCATCACCAATATATAGATGTGTAACTGGCTAACACAACATAATCAATGAGTAATCCTTAATGGTATTACATCTACATGGAAGGAAGGAAGCAATGGAGTACCACAAGCTTTCGTCTTAGGCCCAGTACTGTTCAATATCTTCATAAATGACTTAGATGAGGGAATAGAATGGGAATTCATCAAATTTATACATGCTACTAAGCTGGCAGGAATAGAACACTCTATAGAATACAATAGCAATAGCACTTAGACTTATAAATCACTTTACAGTGCTTTACAGCCCTCTCTAAGCAGTTTACAAAGTCAGCATATTGCCCCAACAATCTGGGTCTTCATTTTATCACTTCTGAAGGATGGAAGGCTGAGTCAAGCTGGAGCCTGGTGAGATTTGAACTGCCAAATTGCAGTCAGCTGGCAGTCAGCAGAAGTACTGCACTCTACAGTACTACACTCTAACCACTGTGCCACCGCGGCTCATAATACAAGCCCAGGATCCAAAATATCTTGACAGACTTGACAATTGGCCCTATCCAACAACATGAAATTTATTGTGGAGTACAACAAGTTTTTACATCTAGGCAAACCAAAGCACAAGTATAGATTAGGCTAAACTTGGTTCAGAAATCATATTGGCACATATCTGGTGAAAACCGACTATTAAAAATAAAAGATTTTCTACTGTCTCAAAACAATCAATCACGTGCAGTGGTGGGATTCAAAAAAAATTACTACTGGTTCTGTGGGCATGGCTTGGTGGGCATGGCGTGGCTTGGTGGGCATGGCAGGGGAAGGATACTGTAAAATCCCCATTCCTTCCCCACTCCAGGGGAAGGTTACTGCAAAATCCCATTCCCTCCTCACCCACTAACCTGCTTTCCAGCTCTGTTCACCTCTACAGGACAACAAAAAAAGACCCAGCTGATCAGCTGGGACGGGAGGCAGAGAATAGATGGGGGCAGCATCGGTCAGAGGTGGTATTTGCTGGTTTTCAAAACTACTCAAAATTTCTGCTACTAGTTGTCCAGAACTGGTCAGAACCTGCTGAATACCACCTCTGGTCACATGGTCCAATCATTGTACAGTCCAACAACCAGGTTGTATCATTCAATCTTCTTCCTTCCAGGTGTGAGAATGTCCTTGGTTCCCAATAAAAAGTATTTTGTTTTGGCTACAAAATACCTCTATCTCAAATCCCACCTCCCTGATCCTCACTCCATTGAAGCAACACTCAAGTGGACAAAATGGCTTTGGTCAGAAGAGCTTCAGGGTTGACAGTCCAACAGTTGACAGGTTGTTCAATTTTGATATATTTGGCCTTTTTGATCCCTTTTTCAACCAGTGGTCCTTTCTGTCCAAAATTAGCATTTTGCTGACTTCAAAAAAAGTATTCTAAATGCAAATGGACTGCTGAATCTTGTCCTGATGAATGTCCTAAATCTTGTCCTTGTTCTCCTATATTGTGCTATGTGCTTATGAAGTTGTTGTTTTGTTTTGCCAATGTACAGATCTGCACATGTCTCACTGCATTGTACTGCATTTTAGGGTGTGTCAAATTTTTAAACTTTCAATTTCCATTAGTGGTGTTCAAAGGTTGTGATATGCCTTGGGGATTGTAACGATATTTTGGTGCTTGGTAAATAACTACATAAATATCATAACTTGTTAACATTTTGTTTGTATCATTTGTATACCACGTTGCTCATTTTGTGTCTGGATGTTTCATCCTTGGGGTGGACAAGCTTCTGCCTTAGTGTATTCTTGTGCTTAAAGTATGCATGTACCAGAAGTGGTATTCAGCAGCTTCTGACGAGTTCTGGAGAACTGGTAGCAGAAATTTTGAGTAGTTTGGAGAACCAGCAAATACCATATTTAATCTTCACACAAGACCTTGTTCTGCACATGGAATTTAATATACCAGTTACAATGTCTGTGAGAAGTTAAATCTCTATGTATACATCTGGTTTTTGTCTCTAGATACCTCACATGCTTTTTCACAATGTCAGGAATAAACATCTACACATGAACAGTATACAGAGGTGGTATTCAGCAGGTTCTGACCAGTTCTGAAGAACCGGTAGAAGAAATTTTGAGTAGTTCAGAGAACTGGCAAATACCACCTCTGACTGGAGATTTACAGTATCCTTCCCCTGCCACGCACACCAAGCCACACCCACAGAACCAATAGTAAAAAAAAATTTGAATCCCACCACTGGCATGTGCTGTATATCTGCTACAGATATTTCCATGAGGAAGATAATGCAAGGAGGTAGAAATACAATACCGTATGACTGTAACTTTGTTCCTTGTAACCTTACGATTTATATTGACTATTTCCTAGTATTTGATTGCTTATTTGTACCCTATGACTATCATTAAATGTTATACCTTATGATTCTTGACAAATGTATCTTTTCTTTTTAATGTACACTGACCGTATATGCACCAAGACAAATTCCTTGTGTATCTAATCACACTTAAAGAATTCATTCATTCATTCAATGTTTTTCTAATTCATGTAACATCAGTTATTTGTTGTTGCTTTGCATAAAGCAAAGAAATCTTTGTACAATTATTGCAACTATTGATGGTGTATTAATCATAGGCTACTAATTGTACACTTTACATTCTAGATAAGTTACCCAAATATTTTATTTGCAACAAACAGGTAATAACAATTTTGAAATAACATAATTTTTGAAAAGTGAATAATTAAAATTATATATTACGATATGTCTGAAAAATACTTTAAATCTATATGAATGACAGGAAAAATAAAAAGATAAACATAATATAACTCAGAATCAATTTAAATAATTATATTCAATTTACAGCAAATTATGTCATATTACTGATTGACAGTTTACTCTTTTCAGGCCTGCAGTCTAAGACAGCAATTCTGTGCAAATTAGGTAAGGATCAATCCTGTTAAATTCACAACAGATTATTTCTAAATAAACATACCCATATATATCTATATATAAACTAGATATACATAGGTTTTGCACTTGAAATTCTAACTGCTGCTATTTCTTCCTGATTTCTAAACTAGTTCATCATTTTCACACACAAGTTTTTGCCTTCTCAGAATCTTCCTTCTCATCTTGTTATTCATTATACATTCCTTGACATTTGTCACCTGAATAACTATCCAACATTGCCTAATAGGAGGCCTGGCCTTGCTAAAAGCATTTTGTAGACTTTTGCTTGTTAGTCAACTAGTGGGAATCCTATTATTTTTTTAAAAAAAAAACATACAAAATGTTTTTTATCAGCTAAAAGAGAAAATAATAGCACGGATTAGTAGAGATTCCCACAGCTGATCCACCTGCTAGAGAAAATATGCCCTTCTTTAAACTAGGTTTAATCTGGAAGGGCATATTTTCTCTAGCAGGTGGATCAGCTGTGGGAATCTTTACTGATCTGTGCTATTATTTTCTCTTTTAGCTGATAAAAACATTTTGTTCTTTAAGTATAAAGAAAATAGATTTTCTTTCTTTTTTGTTTTTAGTTTTACAACTGTTTATCTGCTGGAATATTTGCTTAAAATACATATCATAATCATGTAAGCATGATATGTTGTGTAGGTTCTGAACCAAGCTGACATTTCTCTATTTAAGTGGTTTAGGTAACTCTTCTATATGTTCAAAAACTTGAAAAATAGGTATAGATAATTTAATCAAATATATTATTTGAGAAGCACAGCACTACCATTTTCAGTGGAATTCAATTTAGGAAAGCAAAATGAATTCTAAGAAGTTTTATCAATAGACTTTTGGCCTTATCACTCCTTTACAAACTTCGCTATAAGAAGAGGGCATTTTATTGAAAATAGGAACAATCTGTCTTTTCAGTACAATAATATGTACTGAAGATATTACTGTGGGAAACATTGTATTATTTTTACAGAATTGTAAGAAGATATGTTGGCCTGTGAATAAAATATATGGTATGCAGTTCTAATATCATAAGCTAGGCTGAAGCTTGAGAATTGTAAGTAGGAGCTAGGATTAGAGGCCTCTGCTATGCTGGAAACCAGCCATAACCAGAATTTACTGATATGATAGTTACTCTAGAGACAACTCCTAGGAACAAGGACCATGAAAGAAAATTCGTAAATAAGGCCAGTGGGAGATAGAATTTGAGTAGTGGTAAACGTAATTGGGGCAGAGATAATGTATTCACTTTAGATACTTAGGATAGGTTGTGACATCATTATTACTAAACCAATGAAGTGGGAGGTAAATTTGTAATGGGTCTAGAAAATATAAGGTAAATGTATTGATGATTTAGGGTGTGTCCACTGTACTTGTGTGTACATGGTCCACTCTCCTTGCAAAATGAAGAATAAAATTACCATTGTTTTCTCTTGGAAGTTTGGCTAGTGATTGTTTATTTCAAAACTAGACAATGAATCACACACTACACAATAGGAATGTCATAAAAACATAATTTCATAACAGTGAGAAGAAACCTATAAAGAAGAAGCACATTTTCTTTAATCCCTATATTTTACATGAATGTACTCTGATCAGAAAGTTCATTATAGAAAATCTGATCAGAGTAATGAAGAAGACAGCTAAAATTTCAGAGTCAGCAGATGTGATCAATGACAGTCAGTGGAGCTTAGGATTGTTATATCTCACTGAGCCAGCTGTTAAATGACTAACCTGAGAAATCATTTTCTTCTTATAGAAAAGAATGTGAATAGATTTTTTTTTACTGAAAATATAACACCATTTTAGCATAGAGAAAGCACCAGATATGAAGACTTTTTTACTTTCATTATGACACACAGGCAACACAAATGATTGTTTAGTGGCCTCTGTCACTTTACAATTTGTCATTATCAAAATGCCACTTATTGACTTTGGTGTAATTACAGATCCTGGCAAAGAGTATGAATATCAAACAAGGCTACCTTCGACAAATTGAAAATCTGTATTGCATTGGCAAGGCTCATATGGAACAAAGCTATGTCTTTCTGTATTTCTGTTCTTATGGGCTTCCGTAGAAGACTGATCTCTCCTGCAGTCCAAGGCAGAACAACCATGAAGAATAGTAATGGAATGTGACCATAGTAGACTAAAGTGGCCAATAGTACTAGGACAGAGCCTAGTCCTTGACCACATCATCAATCATAATGCTAGCAAAGATTATGCCCACAGATGGCAAAATGTGTTGCGAAAAGATGGAAAACATTCCTTTAAAACTGGAACAGTATAGATCATTTCTGCTGCATTCTCTGTGAGTTCAGAAAGAGATGGTAGCGATCCCATGACCATATGTCATTTTAAATTTGTTGTGGTTAAAAGATTATGCCATGCAAAACTATATTCATCACTAAGACTTTTAAACATATGCTGTGTTCATAGTTCTGGAATTTATTTATTCTGCTGTTTGACCAAACTTTAATTATTATGCTGCAGGGTTTATTGTCTTTCTTGTCTGTTTTATGATTTTTAACGAAAGAGTTGAATGCTTTTACTGAATCTTAAATGAATTGTATAATAATTACATTTTGGGAAAAGTCTTTTTTACTATGCTTCTAAGAAACCTTCCTTAAAAAGTACAGACTTTTTAAAAATTGTGAAGTTATATATTAAATTAATATTAGAACAGCTAAACTAAACTAGCACTCCATTTTCTCCCCTGCTACAAGTGGTTTACCCATTTTTTATTTCCCATTCTTTCACTTTTTGGGAATAAAAAGGCAGGACAGTGTGGGATGGAGAGAACAGGACAGCATACCTTATTTCTTCCCCACTTTCAATCCAGACAGTCCGGTGACTATAGTATATAAAAGCATTATTTCATACATTGTCAATATTCTAAGAACTCAAGATGAGTTAAGATAGAAAGATAAATAAATTGGTCTTTGGTTTATTAAAAAAAATGTCTGGGAATTATCAGTCAACCTGATAAAATGGTAACAGATAATCAGAAATTCTCTTGAGTAAATAAACAGTTTCTTTCTTTGATTATTATAAAGAAAATGACTCTTGGCTCACAAAATCCAAAAAGTAATTTTTCTAAAAGCCTACTCATTTTATTACCCAAACAATAAAAATCTATATTACAGATCTGCATGTTTTTATTACTCTAGTTAACTAATAAAATATTATACTGAAACAATAAAGTTCTTAATAACTTTTTCTTGCCTATACTTTTGAATTATTTCTGCGTTTATATAGTTTCATCTCCATGTATACAGATACTTTATTCTATACATTTTGCCTATCAAATGTTCTCAGAAAAAATATCCAAGGTGTTTCATTATAATCTTTTAAAATATTTTACTAGGTCAATTCTGATTATACCATTGTCATTAAAATAATTATTCTGCCAGTTAAGCTATGTGTTAAAACATGAATGCTTCATAAATGAACTTAATATCATTAATGGTTGATGGTAAGGAAAGTAAGAAATGGCAAATAATCTAAAATTAAAACTTTAGTCATTACTACAGAGTTTGCAATAATTTCAAACTGTGTGTGTGTGTGTGTGTGTGTGTTCTGGTTTTCTTAAATTCATGATTATTAATTTTTAATTAATATCTAATAACTACCCCTACTGAAAAGAAAGTCAACTTTAGCCAAATATTAAAAATGCTCTAGCATCCATGGAGACTCAGCCCCTGTCTAAAGAGATATTTGCTTTCTTTATACATCTTGAATAAGAACAATAGTTCTTATAAACTTTGAATGAATATCTTCAAGAATATAAAACTTCTACTAATACAGATTTAGAGAAGCTGAGAAATTATTTTGATTAGAAAATATTGGGAAAAAGACATATAAAATGAACTCTCTTGGCAATATATAGATCAACTTTATTCACTCTGATGTCCTACATATTACATATAAAGATTTCAATTCTGTTAATTCCCTAGCTATGTTGGGTACACTGGAAAGGCACCAATGAACAGAAGACTTCCATAAGTTATCTTAGCAATAGAGAACTTCCCCCTTACCATATACAATAACAACTGGGTTCCGGATATGGCTTTGCAAAAGTAGATACTTCAAAGCAAGTAACAAGCATAACATTTCAGAATTTATAATGCAAACTTATGATATGCTTATGCATTCATTTTGCAGATAACCAGTGTAGACACATTAGTTATGCTTGAATAAGATGTTACTTTCAAGAAAATATGCAAGGAATGTAGCCTTGATTGTTTTACTTGCTTCTACCTTTATAAATATTTTTAGGTTTATTATTAAGTTCCCGAAATAATTAGACAACCCATGACAGCAAAACATTAGGAAGCTTGATGCTTTGCATTTTTCTGCTTGAGCCACTTTTATCCATCTCCACAGTTTATAGGAATGAAAGACACTTTTAGAGAACTCAGCAGGAATTATAGCAATTTTTTATTCCAGAGAGGTAAAGAAAGAGACAGCAGCAAGCCAAGTGAGTAGGAAGGACTGCAACATCAGGCATATGGTGCAGTTTGTCACTGTGTAAACTCATCTACAGCAGTTTATCAAAAGACTCCTATGAAAGCATCTTCACAAATGGCACTTTTGTTGGCAGACTCAGCAAAGAAACTTACTATTTTAAAGAAAAAGAAAAATTAACTTTTTTCCCTTTTCTTCTTCTTTTTATTATAGGAACCTTGAAATTCACACAGAAGACAGAAACTTGAGAAAACTTGACAACAGGGTAGGATCTCTCATGCTGATTTAGACCAAAGCTTTACTCACTCTAATATTCTGTTCCTACACTGGCCAGCCAATGCATATGAAAACCCATGAGCAAGATATGTGTCTCTTATATTGCTTAGCAACTGTTTGTCAGAGGTGTATATATTGTATCTAACACTTGGAACAAATATATGGCAATCGGTGAATGATGTCATCAGTGGCGGCATACTTTTCTTTAACACATTTGGAAGCAGTCCAGCATAATGGCCATTCTTACATATCAAAGTAGCAAGTTCTATTCTTTCACTATATCCAATATAAAGAAGTAATTCAGACAAAAATTATTGAGATAACTCTGTTGGGAGGTCTACGGTTTGTTCATTTGGGCTGCAGGTAAGAGATAGAACAGTAACTACAAGCAAACCTATTAAGACTATTTATACAAGGTTTCTTCAAAAAGTTACATACAGGTGAAACTCGAAAAATTAGAATATCGTGCAAAAGTTCATTTTTTTCAGTAATGCAACTTAAAATGTGAAACTAATATATGAGATAGACTCATTACATGCAAAGCAAGATAGTTCTAACTGTGATTTGTCGTAATTGTGATGATTATGGCTTACAGCTCATGAAAACCCCAAATCCACAATCTCAGAAAATTAGAATATTGTGAAAAGGTTCAATATTCTAGGCTCGAAGTGTCCCGCTCTAATCAGCTAATTAAGCCATAATACCTGCAAAGGGTTCCTGAGCCTTTAAATGGACTCTCAGTCTGGTTCAGTAGGAATCACAATCATGGGAAAGACTGTTGACCTGACAGTTGTGCAGAAAACCATCATTGACACCCTCCATAAGGAAGGAAAGCCTCAAAAAGTAATTGCAAAAGAAGTTGGATGTTCCCAAAGTGCTGTATCAAAGCGCATTAATAGAAAGTTATGTGGAAGGGAAACGTGGAAGAAAAAGGTGCACAATCAGCAGGGATGACTGCAGCCTGAAGAGGATTGTCAGGAAAAGGCCATTCAAAAGTGTTGGGGATTTTCACAAGGAGTGGACTGAGGCTGGAGTCAGTGCATCAAGAGCCACCACACACAGACAGATCCTGGACATGGGCTTCAAATGTCGTATTCCTATTGTCAAGCTGCTCCTGAACAACAAACAATGTCAGAAGCATCTTACCTGGGCTAAAGAAAAACAGACCTGGTCTGTTGCTCAGTGGTCTAAAGTCCTCTTTTCTGATGAGACCAACTTTTGCATCTCATTTGGAAACTGAGGACCCAGAGTCTGGAAGAAGAATGGAGAGGCACACACTGCAAGATGCTTGAAGTCCAGTGTGAAGTTTCCACAATCTGTGTTGAGCCATGTCATCTGCTGGTGTTGGTCCACTGTGCTTCATTAAGTCCAGGGTCAATGCAGCCATCTACCAGGAGATTTTGGAGCACTTCATGCTTCCTTCCACAGACAAGCTTTATGGGGATGCTGACTTCATTTTCCAGCAGGACTTGGCACCTGCCCACACTGCCCAAAGCACCAAAACCTGGTTCAATGACCATGGGATTACTGTGCTTGATTGGCCAGCAAACTCACCTAACCTGAACCCATAGAGAATCTATGGGGCATTGCAAGAGAAAGATGAGAGACATGAGACCGAACAATGCAGAAGAGCTGAAGGCCACTATTGAAGCATCCTGGTCTTCCATAACACCTCAGCAGTGCCACAGGCTGATAGCTTCCATGCCACGTCTCATTGAGGCAGTAATTGCTGCAAAAGGGGCCCAAACCAAGTACTGAGTACATATGTATGCTTATATTTTTCAGAAGTCCGATATTGTTCTATGTACAATCCTTGTTTTATTGATTGCATGTAATATTCTAATTTCCTGAGATTGTGGATTTGGGGTTTTCATGAGCTGTAAGCCATAATCATCACAATTATGACAAATCACGGCTTGAACTATCTTGCTTTGCATGTAATGAGTCTATCCCATATATTAGTTTCACCTTTTAAGTTGCATTACTGAAATAAATGAACTTTTGCACGATATTCTAATTTTTCGAGTTTCACCTGTACTATTAGAGAAAACTTTCAGTCATCATGGTAGAATTTTTTTAAAAAAAAGACAGTTCCCAAAGGCAAAAACAGCAAGCTGAATTTTTTGTCAAGATGAAATCTCTTCTGAGGATATTTTACTTCTGAATTTCAGTGATCTCATTTCAGGAAGTTGAAGGGATGAACATAAGGTGCTGGCATCCTGAACCCAGTCTCCCATCCATCACACCTGTTTCCCATCCATCACACCTTAATTTTGAGAGCTTTTTCTTCTTTTCATGTTGTTGTAAGTAGTTACCAGTTTGATTAGTGAACGATATTTAATGTGGTTATGAAATAATGGCAAGTCTTCTGAAAAAGAATGTGTTACACCTAGCATTACACAGTAGGTTTATTACTGAAGTTCTGAAAAGTACCTTCATCTTTGTTTTCTCTTTTTCTTCTCCCTTATTTTAAAAATATTTACTAAGTACTTATGATCACATTGGACTTAGAACTTCACATTTATATTTAAATTTGGAAACTTTTATTACTGTGTCTATTTCAATATCATTATATACTGTATTTTTTATTTGGTCTCAGCTACCACTTAGAATAAATTTCACAGTTATATTTCACAGTCATCTCTATATTCAGTCATTCACAAGCATGCAAGATATCTAGAAATTACACTTAGATCATTCTTGCATGCATTGAAATTACTCTTCTAAAATGAATTTGTATGATTATTCTCTAATTATACCCATAATGCTTTGTAAAAGGAATTATTTTTATTAATTTATACTGTTTTAATACTTAGAAAATAATAGAATCTTTAGAATATGGACATTTCTATAGTAATTATAATACATCTAATACTCAAATTAGTTATTATAATATGAAAATATTATGTAATCTGAAAAAGACATTATTTCCTTTTCTGAGTCTTCTGGAAGAACTCAAAGGTGTTTTTTTTTTTTTTTTAAAGGCAACTGGACTATTTTTTGAGGAAGAAGATGTTTTATTTCTTATCTAAGAAGCCTCATCCATGATAAGAAGCGAAACATCTTTTTCCTCAAAAAACAGTCCAGCTGCCTTTTGAAAAAGGAAAAAGAAAATAAAGTACCTTTGAGACGATTATGATCTGGATGACTGAGAAGCTCCATAGACATTCTGAGAGAACTAATTCCCATCAATTACAATGTATGCAAGTAGGCCAAGGTAACAGAGCAGCTATAAGACCTGCTTAAACAGCTATTAACAACAGTAACCCAGGCCACTGAATCTTTGAATTTCTTGTTTCTTATTTTCTCTCTTGACTTTTATATTTATGTAGTAAATCTGTGAGTAATTGTGTCAAGGATAATTTCTTATTTTTCACTTAAGTGCATGTTCATTTCAAGTGCTGAGACATCCCTATTTCTTTTCCAGAGTATTAGTATTGTTTGTGTTAGCTACATGTTATAGTATTAATATAACGGCAGTCAGCAGGAACAGTGAACAATTAAGAATTTATTGAAGTACCTGGAAGGAAAAAGTAAAATAGAATTTCACATATTTTGCTCCTTTTCCCCCCCATAAAGCGATTCAATGAAGTTTATAGCCTGGAACAAATCCTACTTAATACTGTGCATTTTTTCTTTTACTACTGAACTCAAAATGACTGCCCAGATTTTCAGATTTGGACTGAAACTAAATCCTAAAAGTACTTTCTCTAGAAATCCATGGATAGAATAGAATTTTTCAACCACCTGTAGACAGACACAAGTATATAATTAAATATATCTAGTTTATCAAAATATCATTTATTCAGTTTTGACCATTTTTTCTCATTATCATTTTTTTCTGATCATTATACATTATATTTTTATACATTATATGTTTATATTTTGGTTGTGATTTGGAAGTTTGACATTAACATTTATTTAATTATTTCTGTTTTATTACAGCAGAAATCTTTAGTTTAACTAAACTAAAGATTGTACTTTATAGCAAAAATACAATAAATTATTTAGTTGTTAAAATGTGTCCCTTTTTATGTGTCAATTTTTTTTACACATAGTTTCAAAAAATACAAGTATATCCTGGCATTTCTCTCTTAATTTAGTTTTGCTGTCATAATTTGAAATACTATGATTTTCAAAAGCTGTGAAGTATCCATTCACTGGGTGCTTTGATTCCAGTTTACTCTCAGTGCAATAATCTGAGCAAATATGTGGGTTGGGTATATCAGATAATTAGCACTTAAAATACAGGTCAGGGTCTCAGCATAGAATCAACATCCATTGATTACTTTATCTATCTTATTTTTATGTATGTATTTCTTTCTCTATATTACTTACAAAGATCTGTATCCAGTGGCTGACCCCAGCTGCTACAACATTCTGTTGATAAATTAGTAGAGTAAGTAAAACTACCTTTTCGAATTCTGTTATATAGCAAAAACTAAGCTGATTGATTTTTCTTCCTGGTATTTTTCATATTGCTTAGGCCAAAGTGTTGAACAGGGATTTATTTCCTGTAACCCTCTGCCATTTTTTGAGTTGGCAGAAGGACTGAGGAATAGAAAGGGTGATGTGAGTGCTTCTGATGACAAATTGCCTGCAGGTTATGCCAAAGGTATGTGTCCAGCCAACTGGATAATGAGGGTGATAAGGTGTAGGCAGGCAAGACAGGACAAGTGGGGAGGGAAAGACAGATGCCACTTTGGATAAGAAACAGAGAGGATGAATGAAGAATGGCTACAGACAGGTAAAAGCTATATATTCAGAAGAGATGAATAAAAAACAGGATATTATCCTATTCACATGGATCAAAGAAGATGAACAAACTTAAAACACAAATTGTTAGACTACTCCTGAAGGACACAGCCTGTGAACATGTAGGTTCTGTAAACAAAACAATTTATCCATACACCTACATAATTACTGTTCTATTTCGGTTGCAAATTCAGTTATTAAGTGATAATAGTAATTTACTTAAGACTGAACAGATAATCAGAAAATGAAGAAATGACGGTAAATAAAACAGGGTCTCTTAAAAATAAAAACTTGCTTGAATGGTGACACTTTTAAAAGGAACATGCAGAAGAATAATCAAAATCCAGTCCAAAGTTCAGAGAACCAAATCAGATTTATCAGTCAGTCAAAAGATTAGGGGTTCAGTGATTTATACCAACAGAGTTCACAGCAACAACAGACCCAAGCAGGAAATCAGAAGACTGTTTCTAACTTAAAAACTTTGATCAGGACAATTTCTTAAATCTGGCTGTAGCCAGTTATCTTTAATTAGGACTAGACAACCCATGACCATTGGCTCATTTTTGTTTCCACATATAATATATTGTTTTGTTCTCCTTCATTTCATAATTCTGAGGACAGCTCCTGTAAAGTCTCCTTCCCCTTCTCCTCACCTGATTGCAGAACTGCCTGCCATTTGCTGGTGGGAATGGGAATAAAGGGAATAGCGAACAATGAAGAAAACTGTGCCCCTACTTCCCTTTCTAATTTGTACCAATAGTCCTCTCCCTCCAAGAAGAAAAAACTCAGCCATTGACCAACAGCACCCACCAGCACCCGACCTTGCCAACAGGCATCCAAGTAAATATCATGTTATTCCCACACCATTCTCCATTGTTAAGAGATTTCAGCCCCAATTCCAAAGCAGTCAATAGCTGCTTGCTTGCCAAGCCTTGCTATCAGTCAATTGGGTGCAGAGGACTGAGGAGGCAGAAAATAGGGAAGGGATACACTCTCCAATGTTTATCTGTCTAGCTACTAGGATGTAAGGTTGGATTTGTGAGGTTAGAAATGGAGATTAGCATAAAAGAAACAATCCTTCTTCTCTTAGAACAGTTTATCACCACAAGCCTAAATTGTGAATTCCATAGAGCATGCATCAAAAACTTGATTTGGAAATTATTTTTTAAAATTTAAGACTGGTAAAATCTCAAACTACTATGAGAGAAAAGCCTTGAAAGGAATGTTTTTCAAACTGCTAACCACATGAGAAGATATTTTAAAATAACAGTCTTGGCAACATAAGTAGAAAATTAATAACTGACGAACTTCTAAAACTTTTGCAAAAGAAAGAATATCAGCTTATATTTTCATATATTATATTGCCCTATCAAACTATTGCCAATATAATCGCTTTATCTCTTTAGTTTCTTCTCTATTAACCAACAGTTACTAACAGATAACAGATAATCAGAGTTGAAAGGGACCTTGTAGGTCATCTAGTCCAACCCCCGCCCAAGCGGAAGACCCTACACCAGTGGTGATATTCAGCTCATTCGCACCAGATCGGGCGAACCGGTAGCAAGGATTTGGCATGAGTCACAGAACTGTGGTAAGTTCTGACTGTCCACATCCCTAACCCAGTTGCCCAGTAGCTACTGGCTTGCTTGCCCTGCCCACCCGATGCTTGCTCGCCCCACCCGCCTGGCGCTTGTCCCTTAAGGTATCTTTTTTTTCCCCTCCTGACAATCAGCTATTCATACATCCGCTGTGCTACGATTACCCTTCCTGAACCCCAAAGGAGCCTTCTGGGAGAAAAAACGTCCCCCACAGGTTCCTCTGAGGCCAGGAAGGTCTCAAAATAGAGCATGGAAGAGTGCTGCATGCCCCTCCCACGCTCTGGCTTTTTTTCTTCCTGAGTCCCAGGGGAGTCTTCTGGGAGCAAAAATGTATTTGGACCTCAGAGGCTCCTCTGAGACCCAGAAGGCTCCAAAAATGAGTGAGGATGGCTGCAAAAAAGCAAAAAGAGAAAAAAAAGCCATGCCCACCTAGCCATGCCCACCAAGCCACGCCCATAGAACTAGTAGTAAAAATGTTTGAATACCACCACTGCGGTACACCATTTCTGACAAATGGCAGTCCAATCTCTTCTTGAAAGTGTCAGGTGATGGCGCTCCCACAACTTCTGAGCGCAAGCTGTTCCATTGGTTGATAGTGCTCACTGTCAGAAAGTTTTTCCTTATTTTCATTTGGTCAGTAAATCTCAAGAACAACCAATCTTCAAGCATGCTCACACTATTTTATGCAAGTAATGATCTCTAAACTAGAAACTAGATGCAGATATAGTGTTGCTGCAATTCATAATATAGTGTACTAGCATATATTAAAGCCATATTAAATGGACTTTAATACTTAATTTTACTATGCACAAATCAGTTTTCCATAGGTAATAGAATGAAAATCTATAAAGGACTACAAAAAACTTTTGTGTCCATATTCAGTCTCCATCAGGGGTGGGATTTCAATTTTTCAATTTCTGTAGTCAAGGCTTAGTAGGATACTAAGGCTTATTAGGTGGCTTGTTGTTGTGTGACTGGGTGGGCGTGGCCAACTCATGTCACTCACGTCAAGGGACGCTTCTCCTCACCCGGCCTTTCATGACAATGGGATGCTGCAACAGTTGTAAGTGTGAAAAATGATCATAAGTCACTTTTTTCAGTGCCATTGTAACTTTGAATGGTCAGTAAATGAACTGTTGTAATTATTTTGCACAGGATTACCTGTACAAAAATACAATATCAATCATTAGATTAAAAATACCTGCAAATCAGTTACAAATTAGGCAGTCTGCCAGAGCACCTTGAGGAATTAAAATAGTTAAAATGCCATGATAACTATCAGCAGCCAACTTTTGCTAATAAAGTGAAACCCTTTAGCAGAGAGGTCATTTAAGCTCTCCAGAAAGAGCACACCCAGGAAAAGCAATCCTTAGATCCATTTGCACCACTTAAAGATACCAGCTGGTCTCACTTACCTCACAAGATATCCTAAGAAAATCATCCAGATTTAAGGAAAGGTCACATCCCCCCACCCCCCACCAGAAAGGCAGTAAAAAAAAATCAGTGCCAAACTTCCATCCTGCTTCTTGGAAGTATACTCCAAAAGGACAGTGCCAGATACCACTAAAGCAATGAAGACCCCACCTCCCCAGATAGAAAAAGAAACCATGAGGCAGGAAAAAATTCAAACACAATACAAATAATTACAACACAATAGTAGTTGTTGCTTGCTAAACCAATTACCAGGACAAATAGACACAGGAACTAGCCAGATTTCTCAACCCAGTTTCTTGGCGGGAATAGAGATTAATCTTTTTCCTTCCAAACAAAGCTGAATAGGGAAAATTATCCCATCAATAAATACAGGATTAAACATCACCAAGAACCAAATTAAACTTCACCAAAAACCAGTTTTAGACCAAAACTCAGAAAGGGTATGTAAACTCACATTTTAATGTCAATCTTACTAGCTAGCCAAGAAGAAGTATTTCCAGAGGAGTATTTCCTCCCAACAGCAGTGTAAAAAGTTTAAAACAACCATTCCCCTTTAAGAAAATATTAAGAAAGAAACAAAACCTCCTTCAGAGACAGTAAGTCTAAGCACACTGCCAAGAATGTAATAAGGGTGGAAAAAAACAAAAGCAGATTTCTTCTAACTACCAGTTCTCTGAACTGCTTAGAAAGTTAACAAGGGGTTCTATAGAACCGGTCAGAACTGGTAGAATCCCACTCCTGGTCTCTATACTTAATGAATTTCACTACTTATTTCTTTGAAAGTTAGTAATTAATTATATTTATTCCAGGCAGATTTAAGTTTAGATTTGAGAGGTGCCAAGAACAAATAAATAAACAAACAAAATTCAATTTATATAGCAAGCTATTAAATGCATGACTCTGGACAACTCAGTTTAGTCTAGTGATTAAAGCACCAGGCTAGAAAGCAAAGACCATGAGTTTAAGTCCCGCCTTAGCCATGAAAACAGCTGGTTGAACCTAGGTTGGTCACACTCTCTCAGCCCTACTCACATCACAGGGTTGTTGTTGTGGGGAAAATAGGAGGAGAAAGGTGTGTTGGATATGTTCACCAGCTTATTTGTGAAAATAATAAAGGTGGGTCATGAATGAATGAATGAATATCATTTAATGTTAAATTAAAAATATATAATGAAAACATAAAATAGCACATATACAGAATTTGTATCTGAATACCCAAACCTTTTAATATAATTACTGTACAGTCTTTATCCCATGCTGGGTTTCCAAGCTCAGTGACAGAATAATGTCTTCAAACCCTTGAAAAAACCCCCAGTAATTTCAGCACCAAGCTAATCCCTGGGACCTAATACATGTTGTCCTCCAGAATTAATGGGACAGGCAAATATAATTGTGAAAAAGTAGTCCCTCAAATCGTTCTGTTCATTGACTGCTTCACTATATTCTTCACCATATGCATTGATTGGATGCTCCTTAAGGGCAGTCCCATATAAACACATTTCAGTACTCCATTAGGAAGTGAGTGATAGAGCCTTTGGTTCTAGAACTGGACAAAACTAGACCACAACACAAAGTTGCATAAAGACCCTCTTAGCCAAGCTGCTAGGTGATCCTGGGACTCCTAATTTGTACCCAAGTTCCATTAAGGATAGTGAACCCCATCTAGAATAAAGGATGGAAAATACCCAGAATCAGAGGCAAATCTGCAAATCTGCAAAGCCACTCAGTCTTGCTAAGGTTGAGCTGAAACCTGATATTTCTTACCCAACCCCCACCCCACCCCCACACACTAAGAGCTCCATAGCATCATTTGGACCTACAAGGCTGGAATTGTAAAACTGGATATTATCAGCATGAGCTCCTCCCATAGTTTCTGAAACAGGATAGAAAAAAGAGCAAACCGCACAGAGAATCCCAAAAAGCAGAACCTCTCACCCTGTCAGCACCAATCAGAACTAGCTCCAGAAGGAGAAAGATGCCATCCATACCCCAACCAATCTAGATACTATGGTCAATGGTTTTGAAACCAACAGAAGTACAAAGATAGATGCACTGTTGCCATCCCACAAGAATTTTTTAAGAAAATATAATCTAGTTATTATTATAATCAAGAGCTGTGGTGGCTCAGTGATTAGAATACAGTATTGCAGCTAACTCGGCCTACAGCCAGAAGTTTTATCCTGAGTGGCTCAAGGTTGGCAAAATGAGGGTCCAGATTGTTGGGGGCAATATGCTGGCTCTGTAAATAGCTTAGAGTGTGCTCTAAAGCACTATGAAGTGGTATACAGGTCTGAGTGCTATTAAAATCTAGTATACAGTATCCATAATGCCTGTGTATGAAGGGAGGAGAAAGTGGTATTACATTTCATCATTAAATAGAAATTCTTTTTTTACGCTTATTAACAAAATCTTGCATTGCTATATTTATATCATTTGTATAATCAGTATTTAGGAAAACTGGTTTCTTTTTTTTGGCCCTTAAGTATTTTATTTTGCATATATAATACATGAAATGGATAATTTAGAATATTTATGTTGATAGACACAGGTTATAATATGTTATTGTTGTTTTTAGACCTGACTTTGATGAAGATGATGCACTATTTAACAATTAATTTCTGACATCGACAGGAAATCACAATTTTCTAATTTGCATATACATTGTTTTCTGTTTTCAGCGGGGAAAATCCTACATACTGCTTTCTGTTTTGCCAGTGTTAATTAAAACATCTGGTCAATCTCTGAAGTCAATTTCCAGATTTCTGATCTGAAGAAAAGATGACAATGACACCAGAATACATTTCACAGTTTTGGGACCAGCTAAAATTGCCTAACATTTGAGGTAACCACTGTAGCGGATCAGGTAATCCCAGGTATAATAATTTCACATTTATAGCATCTGTCTGACTTTTGTGAAGGTTCTGATTTTAAAAGGTATGGTTTAGAGTGTGTTTAGAATTGTTCCTATTTTAATCAAAGTGAGCATGTTTCATTTTAATTGTATTTAGCTGTTAGCTGTTAAAGTCATGATTCATATTATATGCATCTGAAAGAGGACATGCATTATCTAGGTGTTGTGAAGCTATGTAGGCTAGGTTAGGAGTAGGGTACTGTGCAATAGATTTCCCTACCAAATATTCATGTGGAATTTTTTGTACCTTTACTTTGCATCCTGACACATGGGCAATTTTTACAGAACAAAGGAATATTTTTCCCAGTTTTTCTTTTCATATATAGCTTTCCTTCATGTGTACATTTGTGAAAACCACAAACTACAAATCATCAACAATTTCAAAACTACATAAGAAATAGAAACCTGTCATGTATACAGTACATTTAAAATTTAAACAAACCTTTATGAAAAAATATAATTTTCACCAATTCAAACCCTATTAATGATTCAATATAGAACTTTCTTTAATGTGAATTCTGAAGCCTCAGTACTGGTGTGATGAGAAAAGATTTGACATGAACATTATAATTAATCCAATGTAAAGTTGGCAGGACGATATTTTTTTTTTTTTAAAAAATAAGATAATGGAGAGAGAGCTTGAAATTGCATATTACAGAACTTTTTTTCATTTTTAAAAATTTAGTATAGCATCAGCTCATAGTAGTCACTTTATTTTTCTAGTCTTTTTTAAAAAATCAACCACTCCTTTTTGAGTTTTGAATCAACGATTAATAATAATAAAACTCTACTTACTTAATTGAATTAATGCATTGAATTAATTGTTTAAATACATTTTACATGACCTACATATCAAAATGCAATAGATAAAATGAATTAATATAACCCATAGTCTGAACAAATTTCAGAGTCATCCTGAGATACATAGAATATGTTCAATTTTCTCTTCTTATATTAGGAATTAAAGTATGACCTCATTAAGTTAAATCTGACCTTATATTCTTCCATTCTTATCAGCCTCCTAAACTAGTTCTTCTCAAAACCTGAAGGAGAATGTGAAGCGTAGCCCATTTTGGCTCTCTGCCATGTTCACAAATCAAGAGCTGGCCTAAATAACTGTATGATATTAAAATATCAGTATAACCTGCTAAGAAGATTTTGTCTTCTCTCACCTTTTAAGAGTTTGCTTGACACAGCACTGGGATTAGTGGAGGCTCTGATTTAGAAACTCTAGAAGCAAGTGATACAATTGTTCTATAAGACTGCTCCCACTGGTAAAAATAGAATTGAAGGTACTTCATCTTTTGCTTTCTATTGGATTCATTCATATTCTACCTTGCATGATTTTTAAAAATAGATTTGACAAATATATGGATGATAGGAAAGTAAATGGCAACTAATCATAGTATTTTCATATGCATGCAAGACAATATATCTCACAGTAACAGTTTCTGGCACACAAACAGGTACTATTCCATCATATATGCCTTGTGAACTGCTCAGGTGCATTTATTCATACATAATGTCACTAATACATTGTATTTGATTGGTTTGGAATCTGATTCATTTCATAGCTTCTATGAAATGAACCCATGCATTTTCTATAGACTTGAAAAATGTCAGCCTTACTATTGGCAACAATCACAAGATTAGAAATATTTTAAAACAGAATAAAACATCAGTCTTATGATGGCCATTGACTGGCCAACCATAAAGCCATCTTAATCACCTTATGTTCTTTTTTATTATACATGGTTGATTCATACTTAGCAATGCCATATTCCTTCTTAAAATAGGTTTAGTTTTTTTTCAATGTGTTTCTGAATGAAAAGAAATGTGCTGAAAGAAAACTACTTTACAGACTTACGATGCTACAAGATGACACACTTCTTTGGCTGTATTTACTTTATCCATTTGTTTCAAAATAAAATGCCACTTTGATGAAGAAAACTACAGACTAAATTACACTTATTACCATAGTTTTGCTTCTGCAGGTTAGTGATTTTTAAAAAATATAAAATTATAAACTAATAATAAATCTTTCCAATAAGAAATTATTAAAAAGCTGTTTCAAATAGACAATTGTTCATTGAATAAAAGTACAATTTCTCTTCACTGGCTGAAGATGCAGCTTTTTAGTGAAGGTATTCAGAAAGCATTCTTGTCAGCATACATATTCTACTTTTACAATATAGGCTCACTGCTTCTCAGCAGAAGGTAAACAAACAAGCACTTGGGTGCCACTCAAGGCCTTATTGACATTCGGACTACGAAGAAGCAAATCTATCCACTTTTTTTTTGCCAAGTCTATCATTTTCCCTGCCATGAGTTCTATTAAGTTCTGTTTCCACATCAGTTTTACAAATCATCCCAAAAAAGTGAAAATGGAAATTCATATACTATTTGTGTGCTTATATACTTCTTGCAAGCAATTTAGCATATGGTGGATTCTAAAATACCATCCTCAATACAGTTACATTTTTATATATATATTCATAATCATAGCCAAATAGATAAGGAATCAAAAGTTTGTGCAATCTTTATTGGTAAGTATAGCAGATATTCAGAGGTGGTATTCAGCAGGTTCTGCCTAGTTCTGGAGAACTAGTAGCAGAAATTTTGAGTAGTTCAGAGAACCGGCAAATACCACCTCTGACTGGAGATTTTACAGTAGCCTTCTCCTGCCACACCCACCAAGCCACGCCCACAGAACTGGTAGTAAAAAAATTTGAATCCCACCACTGCATATGTTATGATAAATGATGGAAGAATGAATTTTTCTTCAAAGTTTTAGCAACAACCAAAATATTTGTTTAGTTGAGCATCCTGTTTTCCATAATGATTAGATATATACAGTATAATCGGTGCACAAAATGTGATCAAATGTTACCTAGAGGCACACTGTATCTCAACTTGGCTTACAATGATCCATGCACATCCTGAAGAAGGTCTTTGGAATTGTGTGGCCAGAACTGAGCATCTATAAAACTGAAACTTAAAATAGCATTCTTCATAATAATTTCTTTTTTTAACCACAGAATGAATTATCTGCAATTGGATCCACTGCTGAAATATGACATGATATTATTATCAGGACACAGACCAAAAGAGCAAGTTCCCACAATAATAGAAATATAAGTTTTGATAGCAAGTATGGTTTGGCAGTTAGAAGGCTGAATTAAAAGTGGGAAAAATCTGGGTTCAAATGTCCCTTGACCATGGATCTCATTGCTTATTTTGCGACTTTCATCATCTTTCAGTCTAATATACCTCACATTATATGATTGTTATGGGGATAAAATTGGCTATACAACATAGAAGTCCTGGAGAAAAGCATTAGAACATAATTAATACCAATACAGTTCAATGTCCACAGTTTTTAAAGATGATTTTTATTAAATACACATCAGTAAATACTAAGTATGTACTTAAGTCACCTGATAAAACAAGGAGTTTGATTTGGCAATTCAGAAATAGCTCAGTTCAGTTCAAATTGGAGGTCCTCTAGTTAGACTTGAAATTGAATGTAAATATTCAATTTGATTTAATAAGTCAGGGCTTTACATCTGCCATTGATGAGCATGGAAAATCAACAAATGCTAATAATGTCTTTATTTTTTATCTGAATTCAGTGTAACTTAAATGTACGTTATACCTTGCTCAGAGAATGAAAGCAGAATAGTTATTGTGTTTGGCTTCTTTAAGACTGGAATTTTTTTTTTAAAAAAAGAATGTGAGTATAATATTTGAGGTTGGTTTGGTCTTTGATAGAATTAGATACCATATTCAACCACAATTGCTACTTTTGTGGGAATAAAGCCTGCATATGACAGAAGGTATCTAATAATAGTCTTTGAGCTTCCCTAGATGAAAGAGAATCTAATCTATCAAATCCCATTGAGAATAAAAAGGAAAAGAAAATTGAGGAAGAGACACCAGAAATATTAAAAGGGCAAGAATGATCCATCTCTTCTGGATAGGTCATTTCCTGGTTTACATTGAGAAATTACTCCTAAATGTGGCCTGGGGATAAGTGGAATCAATGGAAAATTCCAAGATTTTAACATAGAAATGACCAGCTATTGGTGCCAAAAATAGTGACAAGGGGGAAAGAGTCTTATTCTTTCTAAGTTACATCTGAATTACTAAAGTACTCTTCATATACTGATTTTTTTTAATATTCTCGTTCCACCGAAGTTAAAGTTTATAAAACAATAGCAATCCTCTGCAACATTCTATTTCTACTGTAAGTTGAATGTTGGTTTGATGGTGACAGAATCCTGAAGGATTGTTCAGTGCTATCATGTTAATGAGAGTAAAGAATAAAGAAAGTAACTAAAGGCAGATCTGCATTTTCTTTTTCTTTTTTTATAAACCTTTATTGAAAATTTAAAATAACTTAAAATAACCCATTTCTGCGCAATTGAAAATCTTTTGAATAATTAAACTATCTGTCAGCATAGAATCTCCTTTCCAACATTGTGCGAGTGCTAATCTCACTGCTGTTGTTATATGCAAGATTAGATATTTTATCTCTTTCGTATAATTCCCTTTGATAATTCCCAGGAGAAATATTTCTGCTTTAAATTCTATTTGGACTTTCATAATTTCCTTTAACCATTTTTGTATTTTGGTCCAATATTTCTTAATTTTTGGACATAGCCACCATACATGAAAGAAGGTACCCTGTAAAAAACTTGGGCTTAAATTAGGATACATTTTAGCCAATCTTGAAGGGGCTAGATACCACCAGTACCTCATTTTATATTCTCTTTATATGTCACTTATTTTGTCATCGTATAATTTTTTTCCAGATCTTTTCCCAGTCCTCCAGTTCTATATTATGTCCCAAATTCCTGGCCCATGCTATCATCGATCCTTTCATTATTTCTTCTGCCATACCATATTCTAATAAATAGTTATATATTTTGATACCAATTTTTCCTCTGTACCTATCAATAGTTTATCTTGTTGATTTGGTTCTATCTTAATTCCAAATTTCTCTTGGTCTTTTTTATATTTTGATTTTAATTGAAGGTATGGCATCCAGTCTATATTTAGTCCCAGAGCACATCTGCATTTTCTACTTCACTCATTATCAGCAGTTCTCACTGCTTCCTGAATACAAGAACAGATGACATTATCCTCCTCCTGCTCCATGATCATTGCAAACACAATCTATCTCTGTGTTTTCATAAATTGATTCAAAATTGCTGTTTTCCTATTTCAACACTCTTAAGAGTTGAGAGTCTCCAGTCTTTGTTCCATACTAGTGGCAGTCTATAGTACAGTTGATTACAGTATCTATCACATCCTTTCCCATCCAGCTTCCTTGTGCAGGCAATATTGGCTAGGAAGATGGACTAGGAAGATGGTCTAGATAGCAGCTTTCAGTTGATCCACCAATGGACCCTGATGTCTGTGAACTATCCTCACCCTTTGAAGCTGATGCTCCATCCAGTTGTTATATTTCTCAGGGCTAATTATTTGTTTCTTCCAGTATTTGTGAAGCATGCATTCTCCCTCCTGCTGTCCCACTTCTGCCTATCTTCTGACCATAGCTTTCTTTCCCCAAATTCCACAATTACACCAACAGACTGATAAGTGTTTGGCTTTCAGAATAAAGGACCATCATCCGAAATGGGCCCAAACAGCCTTGAGTAATCCAGCAACAACAGCAAATCATAGCTATAAAATGCCTTATTCAGCCATTGCAAGACACTTACTATCTACGGATTACCAGGTGGATCAAAACTCTGCATTTAAAGTTCTACTGTGCCATCGGAACTCTTGTTTCCTGCAGTTTGCTGAGGTGAATGCCAATAACCATTTGAAGCTCCCCCCCTTGTGTTTACAGAAACAGCTTTGTGTCAAACTATGGCTCTCGTGGGCATTGATTGCTTACCTGAATACATTTGGCTTAATTAATGCTTTTGCTAGATCTTATATTTGAGGGTGATTTTAACTGTGTTATTGTTATGTAGGTATTGATGAGTCAATACAAAATGCTTGCACCTACCTCTGTTCATGTTTTGAACATATTGTTTAAATTATTAAAAGGGACTAACTGTTTTAAATTCCGCAAGTGTGCCAAAGAAGTAAAAATTGTACAACACTAATACCAGGATAAAAACCATAACATATTGAAGAAACCTGTAACATTGAAGCTGAAGAAAGCAGCCATTGACAGAGGTATAGTATTGCAAATCATCTGGAGATGACCAAATAGTATTCTGTGAGTAATTGTGATTATTTTGTGTTGGAACATTCTAGACCAATGAATCCATACTAATAGATGATTCATTTGAGGCAGACTCCTCTATGCAGTAAAGAAATAATCATATATTATGGAATGTCCTGGTATAAGACACATTTTTAGTGACAATTATTATTTTGAACAGTTCTCACTCTGAACAATTCTTAAGAATATTGAACAGTTTTTAATAATAGTTATTAAGAAACTCTTTAAGAAATTAGAACAGTTTTGGCTGCAAATTGGCACTTTCTGCTATGACAATTTGAAGAACTCTTTATAGTGTATGCATAAATCTTTCAACCTCCTCACAAGGCTCTGTCAATGACAGATGAGATACCTAAGTATAAAAAAAAATAACAAGAAAGTTGAACAAATTCTATTTCTGAAACAGTGGTCAGTTGTCACTTTTGAAAACAGTAAGTATGCCATTCACAGCGAAAACATTATCTAGCTTTGGAATTACTGGCTTGATAGATATGGCAGGGAACAATTGTACTATGGAATGGCAACTGTAATTTCAATAACAACTAAAAATAGCTACAATTAAGGAAATCACAATAATCTACACTGACTACAGACATGGTCATGATGGAGGACAACCTGTGAATGACACTTAACTGAAGTGCGAGTCTACCACTTGCAGTAAAAACAAACTTGATGATCCATTGAACAAATATATCTAAAAACAAAATATATTCTCAAAAGAGTGCTCTAGTATTTACAAGCCATTTGGTGACCTTGGTGGATCATCTAACTGCATGTTACTAGAAAAATGTCTAAGTGAATAAATAAATGAGCGCCACAAAAAGGAATTTTAGCTCAGTGACTATGGTGATTATCAGCATCAACCAAAAGTCATGTTTAAGGAATCATGTTGGAAATACTGTTCATACATATTTTCCGTTGATCAGTGGGAATGATCAAATATTCCTAAAAATAGTCACATCAACAAACCACCTGAAATAAATAGAAAAGCACCCCAGATGGTACCCCTCCAAAAAAGGAAGGTGTGTGTTGATAATAAGAGATTCTATTATCAAAGGATCAGAATCAACCATCTGCAGACCAGACATACAATCTAGGGAGATATGATGTCTCTCTGGAGTAAAAATCAAGGATGAGGCTGAGAAAGTAACCAAAATAATTAGTCCCACAGATTACTACCCTTTCCTCTTCCTTCACATTGGGATGAATGACACAAACAACCTTTTGAGAGATTATAGGCAAGTAGGCAACAAAGTTCAGGAGCTAAGAGCACAAGTATTGTTCTCATCAGTACTTCCCAAAAAAGATCATCACCCATTGAGGGTAAAAAGAATTCAAGAAATAAACCACCAACTAAAGGGTTGTTGTTGCCAAGAAAACTTTGGTTTCCTGGACCATGGACTGTATTACCTTCATGAAGGACTCTTGGCAAGGGATGGGCTGCACTTTACGAAAACAGGGGAAAATGTACTCGGCAAAAGACTGGCCCAAATCATCTGAAGGGCTTTAAACTAAAATTGAAGGGGGGGACACCAATCTTTAGAATCTCTAGGACAAAAAAAAAACCCAGTCATAAATTCCAAGAAAACAAATCAAACAACAAGGCAGTGAGTGATGAGAAAAAAATAAAAACTCAAACAACTTGGAGATGCAGGAAACATATCCATGGACAAGCATAAAAGTCTTAAATGCTTATATAAAAATGCTCAAAGCTTGGGTAACAAACAGGGTGAACTAGAAGCAATAGTACATGAGGGCAGGTGTGTGTGACATACCCTAACCCTAACCCTAACCTTTGGGTGAGTAAAGAAAATGCATCTCTGCCCTGGAGTCAATCTTCCAAACTCCATCACTGGATATTTTTAAGAAGAATCTAGACAAGGGGTATCAAACTCGCATCATTATGGCATTGTCACCTGATGTATTGTGACTTTTTCCCTTCACTAAGCCGGGCGTAGGTATGGCCAGCATATGATGCATTCACAGGCCACAAGTTTGGGCTACACACTCACTTATCTGAAATGGTATAGGTTCTCCTGCTTGAGCAGGTGCTTGGACCAAAAGACATCCAAGGTCCCTTCCAGCTCATTATAACATGATGCAAGGACAGCACAAATGAGTCATGGTAAGAAACTATATCACATAACATGATGTCAGTTGCTTCAAGGGGTTTTTGTAGTGTAGCCCCAAATTACATTATGGAATATTTTAGAAGCTGATAAAAATCCAAAATTTAGATTCCTGTTGTGGCAAAGACCAACATGTCTGGAAGACATGATTAGATATTAGGAATGTGAATGGACTTCAAATTGACAGTGCCCACCAGTAAGATTATTACATAAGTGAGCTATGGTGGTGCAGTGGTTAGAATGCAGTGTTGGAGATTGTCAGTATATAATAAATTATGAGCTGGGATAGCCATAACAACAAATAAGCCAATGAGAACTGTTTGGTAATTAAGAAACAGTACCTGTCAGGAGCATGTCAGGCAGCTTGGAGAGGGTAACTCCTCTGTAATATATTGGAGAGGGTAATTCCTCTGTAATATATATCAACATATCACAACTGTGCTTATATAGCTTCCATGTTTCTGTGTTCAATTCTACTGGTTCTGATTGGTTCTGCTTCTTTACCTTATACTTGCTACCATTTGCAAGAACTGCATGGGTATTGTATACATGCATCATGTTTTATATTATTGTGTATAAACAAGTTTCTTCTATAAATGAATCCTGCTGATTTATTTACTTGTGTGCTGGTTGGATTGCTGCAAACTCTAACACAGATTAACTCGAGGAGTTCAATTCTGACCAGCTCAAGGTTGATTTAGCCTTCCATCCTTGTGAAGTCGGTAAAATAAGGACCCAGGTTGTTGGGGTGGAGGAATATGCTGGCACTGTAAACTGTTCAGAGAATAATGTAAAGCACTATGGGAGGGTATATAAATCTAAATACTATCGCTACAAGCAATAATATAATCTGTCATAGCAGAATAGTGTCCATCGTGTCAAATAATTCTATTGGAAAGTTTTATGTCCACACAGATTCAAATCTAAGCTGGAGGTTTATATTTATGAGAGATATCTAGAGAGAATACCTAGGGCCAACTGTATGGTCTGTGTATCACACTACTCCAAGTATCACAATTCTTCCACTAGTTGTCAAAGCTGAAATAGAATGTTTCTCGGTGGGGAAGTAACTGGCCAAATGGTTTTATCAATGAGATCTTTAATCCCTTTTCCACTTGATTTTTTTCAGTGCTATGAAATAACTATTTCTTTTTTAAAAAAAAAAAACAAGTTTTATTAATTTTCAAAACACACAAATCATCATTATCCATTACATGTTTAACCTTTTTCCATTATAAATTTAACAAGTCAGATAAACTATAATTCTGTTTTAAACCATTTCCATATAAACATACAAAAACCTCTTATCCAATTTCCCTTTGTTTCTCTTTACTCTTATTCAATTTTATTATTATTATTTCATCTATTTCTTTCTGACTTAGTTACCATTATTCTCATTCTATATTTCTACAAGGTTTTATTAATTCTCCCCCAAAAAACAACAACATATACACACAACACACAAAACATAAGAAAGATCTTTTTGGAAAGTAACTTGGACCCAGGTATCTCTCTTTTCATGGACTTCAATTATATTCATGTTCATCTTACATATCATTACTTATTTTATTTACCATTCTAAGTCTTCTATATTAACTTCTCCACATATTTCACTCTTCTTAATTCTATCTTAATTAATCATCTTAATTTGAGTCATTATATTTATATCTTTTGTCCATTCTCTATTGTACCTTTGTCTCATTCCTTTTAAAAAGAAAGAAATTTCTCCTGAAATCACTAATCAGAGTATGATGCCTTTCTATCTCCCCACTAAATTAATCAAATTAATCTTTAAAATACCCAATCCGATTTTGCTTGGTACATTCTAACTGAATAATACATCCAAAACAATTAAATACATAGTTAAACAATAGATCTAAATATTAAAAACAAAATACTATAATGAAAGTTTTATAATAACATCAATACCATAATCTTATTAAACTCTTTAATTAAAGTTTAATATTCTAAATCTCCCCTCATATTATATTTTCAAACCAATCATTATTAACATTTCAACATTTTAATCTCTTATCAACTCTCAAGCCATTTAAATTTTCTATTTCTGATACAATACTACAATATCATCTTATGTACCTTGCAAAATCTCTTTGAAGAAATTATACTTATCCTTTATCCCTAAAAAAAATTTCTTTTTTCCCATTTAATTTCAAAACTTTGTAGCTTTTCTCCACCTTTTCCCTTTCTTTCTTCTCCCAACAAACCTTTCTACCCCCCCCTCCCTTCTTCTAGCCTCTGCCTTACTGGCTTCCCTTCTCTGTCGTATTCCTCTTCCCTTTTGTTTACCATCCTTATATTGATTTTGCACCTTGTTTTTCCCTTTCTTAAATGTTTTTTTAAATCTTAAGTCCTTTATTTCTCTTCTTTTCCCTCTTCCTTCTCTCTTGGTCGAGTTCTGAGATTTATTAAAGATGGCTTCCTCTCTTTGTTCTTCTTCTGCTGTCTTCATCTGTTGCAATGTTTGTTGATAGTTAATGAACGCCATTTCCAAAAAAAGGCAGGCTTCTTTCAAACCAGCTTTACCATTTTGTTTTGCTTGCTCATAATCTTTTCTCAGTTCCTCATAGAAGAAGCCATTATAAATCTTTTCTTTTCTTTTCTCTTACAACAGCCAGAATATTCCAAAGGAAAAATAAGACAATCCCAAAGTTATCAGTCAGTCCAAACCAAGACAGAGTTCCCACTCTCTCCTCCTAGGGTAGTATCAATTAGAGAAAAAGAAAGTCCAAATCTGTTTCTTAAAATCTTATTGCAATATATTTTAGTCTTTCAATCCTTAAGGCAATCCAAAGTCTTAGCATACAAATATTTTTTTTTTTTAGTCCTCTCTTTTCCCACTCATCGCTTAAAGCCAGTTTTCACCTAAAAAAAATAGGTTTCTTAATATTCACTTTTTATTCCGTAAAAAAAGAGGGTAAGCTATCCTTTCAGCACCATTAAACTGCCGCTTTTTTCCTCTTCTCGAAGGTATCATTCAGAAAGTCGTACTTTTCAGGAATTTTGTTAAATATGTCTTAGAGTCCTAGGAACCAAGAAAAACTTTCTCCTCTCAAGCACTTTCTCCACTTCCTCCTGCACATTCTTACCCGGCTGCCAGCTTCTTTGTGGCGGCCATTACGGACCGCCGCTACACCGTCCTGGGAAAAGGGGGTTCTGACGGCCGGGAGGGGGTCTGCAACACCCCCAAACCCTTCTCCGGATCCCCCTACCTTCAGCTGCCCCTGCAGGGCAGCCTAGCTCCGTACCCATCTGGGTCGGAGCCCCAAAAATGGCTAGCGCGGCAGGGATCGCGCAGCCGCAAATCCCTGCCGCTCGCGAAGCCGACAAACCGGAAACCTGAAATAACTATTTCTAATGCCGAAGACATGGAGAAGAAATATTTGGTACAGCAGAGTGATCAGATTCAAGTGTTTCCTGTTTCATAATTTATCAACATATCACAACTTGCACTGTAAGATTGTCAATTTGTCTTGAAAGATAAAGCAAGCTTGAAAAGCTTATATGCACTTGTAGTGTACATAGCGGTGGTTTGTCACAAAGCAGGTTATATAGCAGGCATGTCAAACTCAAGGTCCACGGGCTGGGTGCATGGTTGGATCCAGCCAATGGGGCCATCCTGTTCTACTCAATGTGAAGAAGAAAGATCAGGCTAGCCTGGCTTGGGCCTGGTCTACTCAATACAAAGAGGTAAGATCAGGCCAGTGTGGCTTTGCCCCAGTTTCCCCAGTGTGAAGAGGAAAGTTTGGGCCAGCCTGGCTTCGGCCCGGTCAACTCAATGTGAAAAGGAAAGATCAAGCCAGTCTGGCTTTGGCCCAGTTTTATCAATGCAAAGAGGAAAGATCAGTCCAGAATGGCTTCAGCCCAGACTACCCAGTGCGAAGAGGAAAGATCAGATCAATGTAGTTTCACCCTGGTCAACCCAATACAAAGAAGAAATATGCCAGCAGTTTGGGGAGTGGTGCCAAACTAGCCCTGCCTACCCAGTTGGTCATGCTCACCCAGATGGCCACATCCATTCAGTCAGCCATGCCCGCCCAGCCCCCCAAGATCAACCACAGCCCTGACTCAGCCCTCAATGAAATTGAGTTTGACACCCCTGTTATACAATCTTGAAATTATGCCATTTATAGTTGCACCAAATTAGATAATTTATTCCCTCAAAAGTCACCTACAAAAATATGATTCTGGAAAACTATTTTGAGTTGAGGAACTCTACAGAACTGAATTTTTAGAATAGATCATCTATACCGTCAGTGGTGGGATTCAATTTTTTTTACTACCAGTTCTGTGGGCGTGGCTTGGTGGGCGTGGCAGGGGAAGGATACTGTAGATCTCCAGTCAGAGGTGATATTTGCCAGTTCTCTGAACTACTCAAAATTTCCGCTACTGGTTCTTCAGAACTGGTCAGAACCTGCTGAATACCATCTCTGTATACTGTTCATGTGTAGACGTTTATTCCTGACATTATGAAAAAGCATGTGAGATATCTAGGGACAAAAACCAGATGTGTACATAAAGATTTAACTTCTCACAGACATTGCAATTGGTATATTAAATTCCATGTGCAGAACAAGGACTTATGTGAAGATTAAATATGCCTTAATTGTAGGTAGTCTGCTGTCTGCTCTCATTTCTTCTTCACTGCAAAAGATATATATGTTTTACATTCAATTTACCAAATCATAAAGCTATTAATGCATCGTCTGTTCTGAGCTTGGTCTGGGTGAAAGCCATGACAATTTAAATATTTTTTACCCTCTGTCAGTAAAGAAATTAAAATTTTTGAGATGCCAACTTTTTCTTCCTTTAAAGACTACGTACATACATTTTAAGTTTACGAATATTAAATAGAGGAAGATTATGAAAAGCCTCACCTTCCTTTGAAACATATATTGTCTGTGCTATTTCTCCTATTCCAAAATTTGGAAATGAGCCACTACTTCATACTTCAGTAATAAACAAACAAACAACAAATCCCATACAATTGCCTCCTTAATAAGCCAAAATAAGTGAAATAAATTATTCAAATAATTCAGCCACAACAGTAACAATTAATCATTCTCCCCATTGTGTCTTATCTCTTGGTTGTGAGATGGAAAAAAGTATACTGGAGAATCTAAAAGAATATAATTCTGAAATCAACTCTGTTTTCAGTTATCAATTCTGCTTCTAACAACCTAGAACTAAGGAGAAATTTCCTGACAACAATTAACAGTGAAACAACTTGCCTCCTGAAGTTGTGAACACTCCAACACTGGAAATTTTTAAGAAGAGATTAGAAAACCATTTGCCTGAAATGGTATAGGGTTTCCTGCCTGAGAAGGGGGTTAGACTAGAAGACCTTCAAGGACCCTTCCAACTCTATTATTCTGTTCTGTTAATTCTGCTCTGGAACTAAATGCATATGATAGAAGCTCCTTTGTGATAAATATATCGGTATTTAAAATATCCCAGATTATATGCTATGTTGGCCACAAAAATCTATCCTTCTAGAAAATCCTGTTTTTGCATCTAATTGACAAACAATGTGTCAAACTGAGCAACAGGAAAATTGACAAAATAGAACAATAAACAGTGTCAATATTACCTAGGTTTTGATTATTTTTTATTTGTTTACTTTGTTGTGATATTAATGTGTTTTTGAATTTTATTTTGCTATGGCTTATGATGAAGTTTTATTACATAAACATCACAAAATAATAGCACTCACCTTTCAGCCATTTCAACCAGAGTACTATAAGAGCCTGAAAGGCACAGAAGCAGCTAACTGGCATTAATATGCAATAATTCACATATTTTCATAACATCACACAAGTGGAACAGCCAACAAAAACAGGCGCCAAGAAAACTACATTATAAAGCACCCATATGTTATAAAATTATTTTCATTGCAAATCTCTGGGGGCATTTGAGTAGATTCAGAGAAGCATCTAAGTCTCATCTTCTTAGTCAGTTACTAGTTTCTGGTTCAGGACTCATTAAATTTGTAATAAATGAACAGTATAAATCTAATATCTAGACTTCATAAATCCAGATTACTCAATAAGATCAAAGACTTTAGTGACTGTATATATATTTAGTGACCTCTATATATCATATAGAGGACCACATATCATATGGTATGACAAGAAAAAAACCTCAAAAAGAGTATAATCTTTCTGTCCATTTTATATGGACAGAAATATTGCTTGATATGTTCAGAAATTATTGAATGAATAGGAAACATATACATCAGCATATAATGTGCATATTTAAAAGTCCAATCTAGGTCTATCTCGTGTCAGTGTGCTATTTATTATTCTCTACCATTTATGAAAACATTAGAAAAAGAAGCAATTTATTGTAGTAGTTAAGGTGCTAGTGATAAACTAAGAGATTATAAGTTCTGGTCCTGCCTTAAACATGAAAGTCAATTCTTGTCGGTCTAAACAACCTCACATGGTTTTTGTTGTGGGGAAAAAATAGACAAACGAAAGAGTACTATGTATCTTTGTCACCTTAAGTTCAAGTCAGGATAAAAATCTGATAAATAAATCAATAAAAAGGAAATCCAAATAATCCAAGGCTGTTTCTACTTGCTTCTTTTTTCCACTTTCTCTTCCTGGGGTTCTATTATGTTGTTACCAAGTTTCCATTAAAATGTATCTTTGAGGAATCTTGTTAAAATTTCACTGTAAGTTCCTTTTAATTACAGTTCCATTCCTTAATTCCAGGCAGTCTCCTCCATTTTTCCAGATCCTGCCCTTCTATTCTTTTTTTTTCCTTTCCAGCTTTTAAAAACTTTTAAATGTCCAGAAATCTTTATTTATCCCTTTTATTTTCAGCTTAGATGCCTATTAATGTCAAAGTGGATTTTTTTTTCAGTTTCTTGCTTAAGTCTCTTAGCTGTCAGTATAAGGAAGGGGAAAAAAAAACCTAATCCTTTCCCTTCTCTCTCTCCTTTGCAGCTTCAAAATCTTCTTTGGGAACAATGTTGTTAAGTTTAAATTCCAGGGTACCTTATTTGTTGCTTTTGCTGTTTGACCCAGTCAACTTTCTCTTCTTATCTTCCTCCTGCACATTCTTTTCCGGTCGAGTTCTTCTTTGTGGTGGCCAATTCTGACCACCGCTACAACCGCCTTCGGGAAAATAATGGCCAGCTGGGGAGGAGAGTAATGGCCAGCTGGGAGGAGAGATGCGGCTCTCCTCAACCCTGCAGGCCGTCTCCCCCCCTCTTCACTACCTCTATGGGGTGGCTTAGCCCTGAAACCAGCTGGCTCGGGGAGCTCCAGCGGTGAGCACGGATCGAAGCCTCGGAGAGACGAGGTTTCGGTCTGTCGCCGAAGAAGCTCAAACTGGAAGTCCGGAACTGCTATTATATTCTGTACCCATGAGAAATGTTTTGTTGTTTGTCTGTAAACACATTCATCCACAATAAAAAACTGGTTTTGTTAGAATCAGTTTTTCAAGTAGGAAGAAATGTGGAGGGGAGAAAAATCCAAAGACAATGAAAATAATGTAAGCATTGCAGATCATGATTTTTCCAAAGGATAATGCAAATACAACAGCTGAATGATTTAAGAGTAAAATATTTACTCTTTACTTTAAGATGTTGTAAAGATGTTGTATAATGAATTATTTTGAAGAAAGAAAAGACTTTGGGACAGCAAAGTCTTGAGCAGCACAAAAAAGTTTTGTTTTGTATTTTTCTTCACAAACTGTAGTAATTTAGCTAACAGAGAATGAAATTTGGATGAAATTAATTCAGAAGATTAAAAGTACAAACTATTTTTTCTCCTAATGGTAATGTGATTCTAAGGATGCCTTGCATAGATCTGCTTCGTATTATTTTCAGTTTTCTTCAATAAAAAGTAAGGGGCAAGTTTTGTGTTTGTGCCAATTGACAACCATTTTGGATAAAATTTGTATCATCAGGATAATTCAGAAGTATGACCTTAATGTTATG
Source organism: Notechis scutatus (assembly GCF_049901735.1). Taxonomy (NCBI): domain Eukaryota; kingdom Metazoa; phylum Chordata; class Lepidosauria; order Squamata; family Elapidae; genus Notechis; species Notechis scutatus. The sequence continues at coordinate 44,971,052 of NC_142012.1, read as the reverse complement.
ATTTCAGAAAATAGGCATGATGACACATGGAATGTGATAATCAGTTCACATGGGCATCAAGAAAAAAAAATGTGCTTAGCCTTGTGTTAGAATATGGCAGGGAAAAACAGTATGACCAGTATGAATAGTATAAGCCTTTATGTAATAAAGTTGTTTATATTGCTATCTGTTCAGTGTCTATTTACAAATGACAAGATTTTTAGAGAGAAAGCCTTTTCCACTGGCAAAAATGATATAGGTACAGACAGCACCACTCAGCATGTTGAACAACCTTAAGCTTTTCTGCTTAGAAGCCACTTTACACTTTTTCTGAACCACTCTACAGCTGCATAATGTCAATATGCTAAAAGTGACTGTGACAGTAAAAGTTACACACATACATCAGGATACTATTATGACTGCATTTTATCAGCATTGGGGGGAAGAGATGAAGCTAGAAACACACATGTGTGTATGTGTATGCCGTGTTTCCTTGTAAATACAACCTATTCAGAAAGTAAGTCCTAGATTGATTTTTACACGTATGCCCAATATAAGCCCTATCCCCCCAAATAAGCCCCAATTATGAACTTGCCCACTCTAGGGTGCACAGGTAAAAATTAAGTTGGGCAGTTGCAGCCAGGCCTCACACACCCCGACACCTGTCTTGCTGGCCCATGTCTTCTGGAGCAGGCAAATCTTTCCCGAAGGCCTCTGTAGCTGATAACGGATTGATCCAGAGTAGTTTTCAGGAAAGCTTTGCTGGCCTTGCCAGATGAAAAAGTTCCTGAAGGCCTCTGATGGTGAAAAGCCGTGCAAGTGAGGTGATTCAGTGGACAACATCCCCCCTAAAATAAGACCTGGTGCCTTTTTTGGTGGCAAAAAAATTATAAGACAGAGTCTTATTTTTGGGAAACACACACACAAAATAAGACTCTGTCTTATGTTGTGTGTGTGTGTGTGTGTATGTATATATATGTATATATGTGTGTGTTTGTGTTTGTGTATGTTAGACATGTGAGTATAGACACACACACACCACACACACACACACACACACATACATACCTTGATCAAATAATCCATTTTATATTTCTCCCATTTAATTTTTAAAACATGGATCTTTGAAAATTTCAAATAATGTCCCACTCCTCTCAATAATTCTTTCACTAATTTAAGAAGTCTCTTTTGTAAATCCAAGATAAGACAGCCAACTCAGTTTTCTAATTTAGGCAACATTATTTCCCCCAGTTCCCATAACTTTAACACCACCGGAGACTGTGCTCTTACAGTATCCTCATGGGGAGTCTCTATATAGAATACTTGTAGGCAGTCCTGCCCTATTCCTTGTTCCTGAGAGGAATTCCAAGGAACTGATCCATTCACCATATCTCTCTGCCATTGCTTCCATGAAAGTTAGCAGAGGTTGCCTTTGAAATACATCTAAACGTCATTCATTGTGAAACATGATAAAGATCATTTGCAAGAACCTCACATTTTACAAATGAAACTAGTTGAACTAGTTTTTTTTTTATTTTCACTTTGACAGTGTGTAATTTAATACACCTTAATTCTGCTGACAAAGTATATAAATTTTATTAAAATTATATACGCATGTTAGCAATTTTTTACAAAAAAAATGAGCAAAGAAATTACGTTTACTGAAGACTCAGTGAGAAGCAAATTGCAGGAAGGAATCTCAAAATCTACTCTTGGACACCTCATTTTTTCAAAAGGCCTGGCCTTAAAAATGAAATAAGAAAAAAGAAGGGGGAAAAAAGAACCCTAAAAGAAGAAATTACAACGTAGTTATGGATCTTCAATGCTCTTCCACCTTATATTGTATAGCTACATAATATTAGTGCCCTTTATATAAGCAAACTGCTTCTACTTGTCCTTTGTCCTCTCTCTCCCTTGGCATCTCAGTTTAATTGCAGTGTCTCCAGCAGTTCTGCATTAATAGCTTTTCAGTCCCTCCTGGCCACTCAATAGGGAGATAATGGCTGTGGGAACCATTAACCTCGCCCTAGAGCCTCAGCTTATGCATCCTCTTGGCTCTCAGCCTGATGCATTCTGATGCATTCTGCTATTTTGTCTCAAGATGCATTCTGCCACTTTGGTAGACTAAATACTTCAGGTCTATGAGTTACCAATAAATGAATCAAATTAACTACCCATGTACACAAACATACTTCAGTTTGCATTTATTTACACCAAGAAAAAAATCTGTTCCAGGTGTTAGTCATTAAGAGAACACAAGGTCAGGCACTGAGTTATTTATAAGGTCATAGCATTTACCCCAAAGACACTTCTTAGCTGAACAATGAACTATAAAAAGGAGAATAGTTATGCAAAACAATATTAAGAAGCAGCAGCATAGAACCTACCAAAGCCAGGGTTAACATTATGACTCCTATTAACATTGATTATAATGTAGAAATGAGTTCCTTAGCATTATGCTTCAGGCATATGATTATACCCTAATTGAGAGGAAATTCATACAAATCAATTATCAGGAAGGTCCCTAAAATAAAGAGCATTTTGTTTAGATAAAAACCAGGGGAAAGAGCTTATGTACTGTAATTTTAAATAAAAGCTGTTGATAAGATAAGAAAATAAGAGACTCTTAGAATAAAATAGGGAAGGTATTGGAAAGGTGTTTGCTCGATAAATGCTGTATTTTTAATATCCCAATTTTCTTTCCTGTAAAATTTTACATATGTGATGAATGCTAAATATATAAGTTTGTAGGTAAACTTATTAAAATAAACTGTCATGGCCAGAGTATATAAATAGTAAATTATTAATATGGTACTTACAATATACTTAATTAATAATATAATTCAATTCATGACATTTATGTGTTAATACCAAAAGCTGAAGTGCAAACTTCCTGAGGATGAAGGGAGATACACAGAAGAAAGCCCAGATCTATAGAATTGATATCAGGAAACCTAAACCTCAGGCTGAGCTAAGGCGTTAGGAAAGAATATTAAGAAAAAGAAAAAGTACTTTTCATGTCATATTTAAATAGAAGGGTAGAAAATGGTTAAGAGGTAATACAGGCACAGCTTTGGTTCTATATTCTCTAAACAGGCACAGCTTTGGTAATACAGGCACAGCTTTGGTTCTATATTCTCTAAACAGAGTCTACGTTTTCCACCTTTAAATTGAGCTTTAGCTAAATAGAAGTATAATTGTACATATTGACTTTAAATGAATTGAGAATTCCAGACTACAGGGATTACTATATAGGAGTAATTTGCTATCTGGATTATGAAGAAAAAGTAAAGTATCTGAAGTATAATTTTGCATTCGGAAAAGGAGGATCAAACAACTACAGATTAAATTTCAGAATAGACCATGAAGTAATATGTATATTAGCATTTTGAAAATGATGACTAGAAATCAGTATGAATTTGTCAAAACCAAGTGCTATTAAAAATTTCAGATTTTCTTTGGGTAATTACCTTAATAAGTTGTAGTTTGCTTGGTTCTAACAGAAAATTGCAAATTGACACTGATTTAAAAATTGTGATTGAAAACCTGTTTACTGTTTGATGAATCAATTCAATTCAGAAGTTTGGTAAAATTGCAGTTGAATCGAATTCCAAAAATTGAAGCTTGCACATGCATATGAGTTTGATTTTAGGAATTATTTAATACATTTTCCCATTGCACTTTGATTAGTATGTTAATTCAACATGGACTGCATTAGATAACCTTGGATTCAGACTTGGTTTGAAACTTTACATTACATTTACATTACATTTTATTTGATTTCTCAATCGCTTACAAGATACAGGTATAAGAATAAATATAGTTTTGAATACATGAGATAGATACTTATAAGCAAAATAAAAAACAATAGGACAGGAACAGTAGGCATGATTATGCATGCCCCCTACAGGCCTCTTAGGAAGGAGGTGAGGTCAATAGTAAGGTTAAAGTTTTGGGGGTTTGGGGAAAGAAACCACAGAGTCAGGTAGAGTGTTCCAAACATTAACCACTCTGTTGCTGAAGTCGTATTTTCTGGAATTCACCATTCCTCATCAAACAAATATAAATTAACAAGTGGGTGTCAGATATTCTTGGAATTTGTACTTAAAATTTTTATTAATGGCATGAATAACAAGTGAATTGCATATAATAATTGCATAAGATTCAAGCTAGACAGGGTAGCTAAATTCCTTTTTTTTAAAAAAACAAGTTACTTACATTTTTACCTAAATATACTTGGTGTTTAACTCTTAGTCGAAATACATTTTACATACATACTCACTGTAACTCTTGATTCAAGTTATAAAGTACAATTGGTTTCTTTGAAAATATAATTACAATAAATTAGAAAACTATTTTTTTAAATAGCAACAACTTTTGATTTTTCAAGTTACAAATATATTGCGATGGGATTTATATCACTTCAGCCAAGAGGCTTTTTGGATGGGGTTAATGAAATTGAATTCCAATATACTTGAGTGATGCTACTTGGAAAAGTTTTGAAATATTTAACTGTCTAACAACTAAATACAAGGCGGCTGTAGTTATCGTTTGTTTATAAATCACTTTCTCATCTATAAAAATTACATAAAATAGGCAATTCACAAGTATACTGCCATTATCTATTTTCCATGTTGAAAGTTCCAAAAGTAAATGAAATTTTATTAATTTCCCATCCTGGATAATTCCCCCCCCCCCCGCCAAGTCTGTAGCCCTCATCTATATGCAGATGAGGGCTACATGAACCTAAGGCAGTTATTTTTTCCATCGAGCCCTATTAACCACACTGGTGGAGCTCTTGAACTGGATCACTTGGAGCCAGCTGAGTGCAAACAACGTACCTTCATTTAAATCCCTCACACAGCTGATAGAAGTATCTTCCACACCAGACAACGTGTTTCCATTAATATCCCCCACACAGTTTCCCCGGAGCCACATCGGACAGCTGGCAGGGAGAAACAAGGAGGGAGGAGAAAGCCCTGAGGCTCTTAGGAGCCAAAAGTCACCCTGGACAGCAGAGGAATGCTTCGGTGGTCGTGAGGAGAGGACAGTCTCCTCGACTGACCCGAAGAAAACCACTCCATCCGAACTAAAAAGAGAACTGCCAGCATGGCTGAATCGAAGCCAGGAAGCAGCTGAGACGGAAGTGAAAAAGAAAGGAAAGGTCTTGTAACAGCGTGCTTAGTCTTGGTAAGAATCTGTCCAATTTCTGCAGTGGAATTTTCCTTGGAAAGTGGGACTCAAAGGAAGAAAATAGCTGTGATTATCGATCTGGAGTGACTGTCAGTTTTAGTTAAAAAAGAAAAAAAAAGATATTGCAACTAGAAGTAACTTTAAAAGTAAAGGACAGATTGGATTGGTTAACCCAAATTTCTGGACTGTATTTTTACTACTACTCAACTTGAAGAACTTTTGGAAAACAATCTTATTCAGGGACATATTGATTGTAGTTAAAGTGTTTTAATTCAGTGAGTTTTGCTCTCTTTCAAAAATCCAGCATGCTTTGAACATCTTGTTACAGCCTATTGTTTACAGAGTAATAGCACCAGCAATCAGAGCAATAAATTCCTCCCACCCAGTAAATAAAAGCTGCTAGTAAAACAATTAACCCTTTCCTTGCAGACTCTCAATACTACCTCATTACTTTAATCAAACACTGATTAATTCATTACCTCAAAACTTACAACTTTTCCACCTCATAACCTATATCAATGATTAGATAATCAATTTCTATAAAATATTTCATTAATGCTTTAATTGATTTATCGTTTTAATTGATTAGTGTGATTAGAATGTTTAGTGCAAATAGTGTGATTACTGATTAGTTTAAAAGATCAAGATTCATGTAATTTAATTGATTAGTAAAATTAGTGATTTAGTGAATTTAATTGAACAGTGTGATTAATGATTAGTGTAATTAATTGATTAGCAATTATTTGATTAGGCTGATTGTTGCTTAGGAAAATTATTTGACTAGAGAGATTATTGTACTTGATTGACTGTTGTGATATTGGCTATACTGATTACCCAAAATTGTTCCATTAATTAATTTAATCAACGTACCATCTTAACAAACCTACCATGCCAAGAAAAAAATCCAATGCCAAACCACAACCTAAAGAGAAAGTAATCCCCACCAATGAACCACAAGACTTAAATGCTACAAAACTCTAAAGGATAATGAAAACTCCATCAAATGTTCTCTATGTAACAAATACGCTCATCATGACTGCTTGGGATTACCCGAGCAAATGATTCAATACCTAGAATCATCCAATGAGTTTCCATATCTCTGCAAATCATGCAGACCCAAACTGGATTTGTTGGAAAGAGTTGATACCATAGAAACACGAATAACATCCCTTGACACCATAGTAGCATCCCTGGATGCCTTAAAAGAAAGATTATCCAACCTTGAAAAAAAAGACACAATGCAAAAACCTGAACATCCAATAGCTACAAACCACATCTCTACCCAACAACCACAACCCAATCCACAACCCAATCCACAGAAAAACATAAGCCAGACAAATAATCTCTCAGTGAAGCTCATCTCAGATTGAAGTCCCAATTATCGTCATCTATTCCTTATGGAATAAAATGTTTATCAATATATTTCCATCCTATATTTCTATACATAGGGCTCTCAGAACAACTACCAATAATGATATCCCAATCCTCATCAGAGAAGCTGTTGAGTGTGAACAGAAACGTCCAAATGCCATTTTATTTGGTCTAGAGGACATCAATGACAATGATAACATCACAACTGTCCGAAACATCATCAGTGATTATCAAGCATCAACCATCTCCCCTGATGAAATACTTGACATTTCCCGCATTGGCCGAGAGCTCAAAAAGAGAGACGGCTCTGTGGCCCCATGCTTCTGCAGGGTCATTTGCAAAAATGAATCACGCAAATATAAATTCATTTATACTATAAATTCACTTGCCAAAAGCAGAACCAACCATAAGAACCTCCGTTCTCACCCTGACCTAACCATACAGCAATGTGCCCGCTCCCGTGTACTCCGCACTGAACTCAAAAAACGTCTAGACAATGGAGAGAAGGACCTGTACATTGACTACCATGCCAACTGTATCAAAAGTAAGTCACACAACCCTCAACTCAGCTTTAACCTTCAGCCACAACCCTACCTCAACCAATCCACCAACACCCAAGACTAGGCACGCACACCCCTAACTACCTCAATTCCAACTACTGCTGGCCTTAAATGCAAGCTACTCAATGCACGAAGCCTTGTGAATAAAATACCTGAATTGCTCCTCTTACTAAATATGGCTAAATTCGACATCATATTTGTCTGTGAAACATGGCTCAACGCATCTCTCCCTGACTCCATTACCACAGTAAGAGACTATCATGTTTACCGATCAGATCGTGAAATTCATAGAGGAGGTGGTGTTGCTATCTTTTATAAAAAGTCCTTACATCTAAAAAACATCCAAGTTACCCAGGAGTTTGCTCTTCCTGAGACCATCATCTGTGAACTATCCCTAAATATCACATTTCGATTCTTACTATGTTACAGAGCACCTGATTATGACATCGAACATGTAAACAAGCTAAATTCACTACTAACATTGGCATATCCTGCCCAAACGCTTTTATCTTTCTTCAATCTACCTCATATTAACTGGACCCTAAAGGAACAACTGAACCCATATATGCAACCTTCTACAATGCTTTTACAAATCTGGGACTGGAACAACTAGTAACCAACAATACTAGACTTAACAACTGCCTCGATCTCATCTTCTGCAATAGTTTGAATTTAATTTACGGAATACAAACAAAAGAACCTTTTTCCAGCAGTGACCACAATATGATTGACTTTTTTCTCAACATACGCCCACACAAAAATCATCACAATGACCTAATCCACAATTATAATTTCAAAAAAGGCAACTATGATCTTATAGACAACGATCTCTCATCCTTTGATTGGGAATCTCTATTCACTGGATGCAATACTGTTGAAGACCATTACAACATATTTTTACTTGAAGTCAAAACAGTCATCAAACTATATGTACCAACAACAACTCCCAAAACAACAAAAGAAAAAAACAGATTACCCATAACAATAAGGAAACTTCAATCCAAAAAGAGATCAATCTGGCGGAAAAACAAATCTGGTCATGTTGCCAATTTCAAAAGCCGATACAAAAATTTATGCCACCAGATAAAGACTGACTGCACCAATTATCACATTAAACAAGAGGAAAACCTTCTATGCACCAATTCCACCCACGCTTTTTACAATTTTGTAAACAACAAACTAAAAGACTCAAGGTCCATCCCACCTCTGATAGGACCTAATGGTAAAGACTGCAGTGACAACACCATTAAAGCCAACCTCTTTAACACATTCTTTGGCTCAGTATTTGTAAACAGCAATGGATCATGTTCAGTATTTCCTAGCCGAACTACAGACAACTACAATGATCTAATACATATCGATTTTACAGAAGATAATGTTGAAAAAGCACTACGCAATCTAAAACCATCTCTATCTATTGGACCGGATGGAATATGTGTCTACTTCTTAAAAAAGCTATCCACTGCCATAGCCAAACCTCTAAGCATAATCTTTGAAAAATCTTTCAGGACCAGCTCTTTGCCTAACCGATGGTCACAAGCCACAGTCATCCCCATCTTCAAAAAGGGAGATCCCAGCCTAGTTGAAAATTACAGACCAATCTCATTATGCTGCGTCACCTGTAAAGTCATGGAATCAATTATTAACCAATCCATTATCCTCCACTTAGAGACAAACAACCTACTCTCCAATAAACAATTTGGTTTCAGGAAAAAACTATCCTGTAATCTGCAACTCTTACACTGCAAAAACATATGGACTACACAACTCAATCAGGGCAAAACAATAGACGCAATCTACATAGACTTCTGTAAAGCCTTTTATTCAGTGGTACACAACAAACTACTCCTAAAACTAAAATCTTATGGTATCTCTGGACAACTGCATAACTGGATAGAAGCATTCCTGTCAAACAGACAACAAATGGTCAAAATTGGGAGTGTCCTATCAAATTCTGTACCTGTCAATAGTGGTGTCCTCCAAGGCAGTGTTTTAGGACCAACTCTCTTCATACTCTACATAAATGACTTCTGTGATCATATTAAGAGCAACTGTGTTCTTTTCGCTGATGATGTAAAGCTGTTCAATACCACAGCCAATACTGCTACCCTTCAAAAAGATCTTGACTATGTATCAGAATGGTCAAACAAATGGCAACTTCAAATCTCAACAAATAAATGCTCTGTCTTACATATTGGCAAAAAAAATATCAGAAAATAAAATACAGGCTGAATAGTCAAGATCTTGTTGATGATCCAAGCTCTGTAAAGGACCTTGGAATACTCATCTCTAATGATCTAAGTGCTAGAGCCCACTGTAACTACATAGCCAAAAAGGCACTAAGAGTTGTTAACCTAATCCTACGTAGCTTTTTCTCTGGTAATATCACACTACTAACTAGAGCATACAAAACATTTGCTAGACCAATACTCGAATACAGGTCATCAGTCTGGAACCCACATTACGTATCTGATATTAGCACAGTTGAGAAAATCCAGAAATATTTCAAAAGAAGAGTTCTCCACTCCTCTACTCGTTGTAGAATACCTTATGCCACCAGACTTGAAATTCTAGACCTAGAAAACCTTGAATTATGCCGTCTTTGATCTGATCTAAGTATGGTATATAAAATAATACATTGCAATGACTTATCTGTCAATGAATACTTCAGCTTCAACCATAACAACACAAGAGCACACAATAGATACAAACTCAAGGTTAGCCGCGCCAAACTTTATTGCTGGAAATACGACTTCAGCAACAGAGTGGTCAATGTCTGGAATACTCTACCTGACTCTGTGGTTTCTTCCCCAAACCCCAAAAACTTTAACCTTAGATTGTCTACTGTTGACCTCACCCCTTTCCTAAGAGGTCTGTAGGGGGCATGCATAAGTGCACCAACGTGCCTACCGTCCCTGTCCTATTGTTTCTTTTATTTTTCTTATATGTATTCATTTCATGTATTCATAACTATGTATATACTTATACCTATTATCTTGTAAGCGATTGACAAATCAAATAAATAAATAAAATAAAATAAAGTTTGGTTGTCTATCTACTTCTGTGCAGTTTTCCTGTTTCTGTCACATTTCAAAACAGTGCAAATCATTCATTGAAAATTAAAGGAGAAAGTTCTTGTTGAACAAAACATTTCAAAACATCTTTCAGATTTTGTAGGCAGAAGTTCAGTCATTCAGTTCATTCCTACTTTTATGATAATTATATTTTATCTGATATAAAAATCACAAGGATTTCCCACAAATTCTACCTGATTTAGAAAACTTACTATACTTTCATTCAGCATTTTTGTTTAAACTTACTCACCTTTTTATCTTTCCCAAACTTCAAAGCAAATAATCCTACAGATCTTGCTGTTCCAACAACTGTCAAATATGTTGAGCCCATAGAGGAAAAAGAATTCTCCACTAGATTATAGATAGTTTGTTCTTATATTCTTTGATTCCATATAAAACCCTGTTAAAGTGATGGCCACAACTTTCCAGTCAATACACCTTAAAATTCTTTAGTGTGCTTGAATCAAGAAGCTACTATCTACAGTATGCTGATTGTGAACTTTTCTTATTACCCCTGGATGGAATTCCTATGAAATTGGTGAGGTCATTGTTTTTAGTGATAACAAACTGTCAAAAATGATGGAATGGAAATATATGTATATATATAATCCTATATGATTGCATTATTGATGAGAAAAATGGATACCTTTGAAGGTCAACCTACAAAGGTTGCTTTGACAAACTGTTTACTGGCTGAATGTAACCTTTTCTTCTAACCCTTAAGAAAAGCTTTTCTTTTTATTCTTTCTTATTTTCAGTTATTTCTCTCCATTTCTCATTTCAGTCCTGCTTTACTCCCGCCCCCAACTTCACAGTTCCTCTTTTTTCATTAATCTCAATCCTGTTTTTGTTGTTTTCAGATGCTGTTTCTGATAGAAGGAGAAAGATTACTTGGACTGTTTTCTGTAGTACTGAAGGGGTCTCAATTGACTTTATCAATTTTGTTGGATAATGTATCTTACATGTAATTAGTTATAATCAGTAGTTACTAACTGAATTATTTGTAAATATGTACTTTCAGGCTTCTGTGTGAGAGAGTGGTGGAATGTGTGAAATAGTACAATTTGGAAAGTCTAGGGTCAAAGGTTTTCAGTTCAATGCGTGGAGGGTGAAGGATGTGTGTTTGTGTTTATTTTTATGGTCATGGTCATGATGTGCACTGAAGATGATGTTTGATTTCATTGTATGAGGTGCAATGACAATAAAGTAAAGTAAACTAAGCCTGTAGGAAGACTGTAAATTTACTTTTATGCATTGTTTACATATTATTAACATATTGAAGTTAACAATTATGATGAAGCTTATGCTAGTGGTAGCCTCACTCCCAGAAGCTTCAGTCAAGAAGGGTAACTACCTCCAAAATTTATTTTATTTGTATTTATTTATTTATTAACTTTGTTTGCTACCAACTCCCCACAACCAAATCCATTGTTAATGATTAAAAACAAAAACAAAAAATCCATACAAGATTTAGTTTCTCAGAGGTCTACAAGAACAAAGCTGGGTGCTCTGGCTCTTGGAGATTCAGTTTGAAGTGGACTGTAGGACTCTGTTCCTCCTGCTATGTCACCAGGCCATCAGTCTGTAACATGACTGAAAAGATTATTGACATGTTGGATGCCACACCATAAAATCTTGTACAGAACATCTACACATTGACAAAATTTCCATTTGTCAATTGTCAAAGGCCATACTACTTAGATCTGGTCATATGCCCTGTTAATACGTTAGAACATCCTAGTTCTTGGGAAGAACTTAATTTTTATGAAGGCCAACACCAACTAAAGAACTGGCAGCTACAACTTCATTTTGTTATCAACAGATAATAAATAAACAGTCAAAACTGAAAACTTAATTGATCATGGAATATAATGAGCCAGAGTAATTGTAGGATTTTAAAATACAGATATCTGAAACACAACATTATTATTATTGGGAAAAAATGTGTTCTAATATGTAACAATTCCATGAGTTCATTTAAGTGTTGAGAAATAAATTTAAAAATAAACAAAACATCAGGACAGTGAATTAAAGATGAATGACTTTGGAAGAAAATTATTATCTGAGAGCCAGTTTTGTTCCAGTGGTTAAGGCACCAGGCTAGAAAGATAGTGATTTCAAGATGGTGATGCCTTAATCATGAAAGCAGCCTGGTGATTTTGGGCCAGTCACTCATCTCAGCCCAACCCACCTCAGAGGTAACTGTTGTGGAGAGAATAGGAGGATGAATTCTTCCCCACCTTGAGTTTTTTATAAAAATAATGAAGATGCAAATAAACAAACAAAACTATAATAACATTGACATTGGAACCATATCAAAATAATTCATAAAATATTTGGAAGTTTAAATTTGCCAGATTTTCTCTTTTATTTCTCTTTTGGTCTCTAATGTCTCTTAAAACTTCTTTAACAGGAATGATTAACATTGACAAAATTTCCATATAGACAGATCAGAAGTAGAGATAGAGATTACAGTGATTTTAACACATTTTAATAATAGAAGATTGCTGTTCCACTGAATTTTACTTATTTTAGAATAAAATATAATAAATCCTTGAAATATCAAGTATTATCCAGACTTTTAAAAATCATCATCATCATTATTATCATCATTCCAGCAGTTACTATTTCATCATTTTTCCAGTCACTTGAATTTCTAATTACTTTTTTTAAAAGGCCAGGGAAAAGTAGTGAACTGATTAAAATATTTTTTTAATATCTTTATAAGATAATTATTATAGCTATAGTACTATAATAGTAGTCACTTCCTGGCTCAGGAAGACCATGGTAACAACTGATTCAATTAAGGTAATATTCATGATTTTTTTGAAGTAGCGAATAAACCACTGGAGAAGTCAATAGTTAAGTAAAACACATCAGCAAAATGGACAGGAGTATCATAAGTGTGGAGAAAATACTTTAAAACTGCAGAAGGAAATTGTACCTAAATGTGCAATAAGAAAGATGAGTATAGAGTTCCTGCCCTCCAAAAATTATTGCTGATCTATTCTGGTAATAGGGCAACCAGGCAGAGTATATAATTCCTTAGTATGAAATAAAGAATAAATACAGAATGGAAATAATATTATTGTCTAATAAGTAAACATGTGCATATTAATAGTTTTTGCTATTTTTGCTGTGGGGTTACAAAGCAATTGCACTAGAAAAGTATTTGGGTATTATTGCAATACTTGTTATTTTCCTTCCTGATTCTGTCCATTTTCACATAACTACTCATAGTTTTTTCCTTTTTTGTTCCTTACTGAAAGGAATAATATATTCAAAGTATTACACTTTCAGTAGAAAGACTTTTGTTAACATTCATTCCCAGAAAGAATATAATATAGTAGTAATAAAAAGTACTTTTGTGCACTGTGTTAATTTTTTTTTGTTTTTCTACAAAACTGTTTATGATCATGCTAGGCTTTTAATTGTCTTTTTAATTCTTAGCCACTACTGAGTTTAAAGAAAGAGAATTTGTGATTATACCTTAAAAAAAAAACATTCTAGTACTATTGCTTTAAAATGACTCTACTCTCCAACCTAGACTTTCTGCACTCTTTCCATAGTCTCAACATATTTTTATCATATGGTGACTAAAACTGAATGCAGTATTCTAAGTGTGGTCTTACTAAAGCTTTATAAATTGGTACTAATACTTCATGTGATGTTGATTCTCTCTCTTTGTTAATACAATCTAGGTTTGCATTGGCTTTTTGGGGCTGCTGCAACATATTGCTGGCTCATATTTAAGTGATTATCCACTGGGACTCCAAGATCCCTTTCACAGTTACTGGCATTAAGCCAAATTTCATCTAACTAGGGCTCAGTGTTCAAGTCTGTCAAGTTCCTTTTGGATTTTGAGCCTATCTTCTGGGATTGACTATTACTGCCAACTTAGTGTCATCTGCAAATTTGATGAGTTCCCTTTCTATTCCCTCTTCTAAATCATTTATAAAGATATTGGGTGCTGGGCATATAATGGAACCTTGGGGAACCCCACTGCTTCCTTCCTTCCATGTAGTTCCATTAAGGACTACATATTGCATGCAGTTTGTCAGCCAGTTACAAATCCATCTGGTGGTGATGCTGTCTTCCCCATATTTTTAGCTTACCGAGAAGTAGATTGTGGTCTATTTTGTCAAGTGCCTTACTGAAATCAGAATGGAATGGAATGGAGTAGAATAGAATAGAATAGAATAGAATAGAATAGAATAGAATAGAATAGAATAGAATAGAATAGAATAGAATAGAATAGAATAGAATAGAATAGAATAGAATTCTATATTGGCAAAGTGTGATTGGGCACACAAGGAATTTGTCTACAATGTAAGCTCACAGTGTACATATAAACAGAAAGTAATAGGTCAAAGATCATAAATCATAGTTCCATTTATTAATCATAAGTTGATTAATGTCCACTATGTCCACTGCATGGCCCACATATTGCATTTAGTCACTTTGTCAAACAATGAAATAAGATTCGTTTGGCATGATCTGTTTTTGACAAACCTGTGTTGGCTTCTGGTTATAACTTTGCTTGCTTCTTCTTCACAGATCTGTTTCTTGATTATCTTTTCCAGGATCTTCCCAGGTATTGATGTTAGGCTGATTGGCCTGTAGTTTCCTGTATTTGGGTTTTGTTTTGTTTTTCATTTTTTGAAGATGGGAACCAATCAGCTCTACTTTTTCTGGTAGTTACCTAGTACCAAGATCTTTGAAAAATCTGGTTCAGTGCAGTGGTGGGATTCAATTTCTTTTACTACCGGTTTTGTGGGTGTTGGTGAGTGTGGCAGGGGAAGGATACTGTAAAATCTCCAGTCAGAGGTGATATTTGCTGGTTCTCTGAACTACTCAAAATTTCTGCTTTTGGTTCTCCAGAACCGGTCAGAACCTACTGAATCCCACCTCTGGTTCAATAGTTCCTAGGTCATATCTGCCAACTCCTTCTGAACTCTGAGATGTAATCCTTCAGGTCCCAGTAAGTAAGTCCATCTAGAGTGGACAGGTGTTCTCTTATAATTTTCTTTCTTATTTTAATTTACATTCTTAGTCTTTTATGGTTATGTTTTTGGTAAGTTCGACTGCATCATCTTTTTGCATGAAGACAGATGCAAATTATGAATTAAGTAGTTCTGCTTTATCTCTACTCCTCATAATGTCCTTGCCATCTTCTCTCATTAGTGTACTGGTTGTTTGCTTGACTTTTTTCTTATTTTTTTTATATATTGAAAAAAAAAACATTTTTATTTTAAAAAAACCCAATATCACTTACACTGGCATGCTTATACTTCAAACTACCAGATCCAGAACCTGAATCGTATACCTGATTATCATTGTGAACTTAATACTACATCTATATTTAGAAGTTAGTAACATCTAGCAGGATGTACTTAAGTGACATTGATTCCAGTAGAGAATAATTTCTAATGCTTAAAATTCTGTCTGGGATGCCAACCCTGAACATATTTGACTATAACCCAAAGAAAGGTAATGAAGAATGTACAAAGGTTCATTGCATTAACACAATGATTTCTTTTTAATTTAATACACTGCTTAGAGAGGGCTGTAAAGCACTATGAAGTGGTTTATAAGTCTAAGTGCTATTGCTATTGCAAATAATTTCATAGTAAATTACTACAAGAATAGAATAGAATAGAGTAGAATAAAACAGAAGAGAACAGAAGAGAACAGAATTCTTTATTGGCCAAGTGTGATTGGACACACAAAGAATTTGTCTCTTGTGTATAAGCTCTCAGTGTACATATAAACAGTGGTGGGCTTCAAATTTTTTAACAATAGGTTTTCTGCCCTAATGACTGGCTGGGTGGGCATGGCTAGGTGGGCATAGCTGGGTGGTCATGTGACTGAGTGGGTGTGGCCAATTTGATGTCACTCACGTCGGGGAGCTTCTTTGCTTGCAAAAAGCTGCCCTAAATACCAATCATTAGATCAGAAATGGGGCAAAGCACACTGAAGATCAATAAGTCACAGCTGTCATGGAAAGCTAAACCATTCTGTCTGAATACCTTCATTTTCCTCAGCAATACCTGAAACACAGAGTTACAAATCAGGCAGGGTGCCAGAGCACATTGAGAAATTAAAATAGTTAAAATACAGCTAACTATTGCTCATAAAGTGCAACCCTTTAGCAGAGAGGTCATTTAAACTCTCCAGAAAGTGGGTGGGCATATTTGGGCTACAAAATGCTGAGCTAAAGAGACAAATTAACATCTTTAGTGAGGGTTAATCACATCCTGTCTTTATTCAGACCTTAATGCAGGGAATTTTTGCCTGCGAATAGAGATATCTATCTCTTTATCTCTTAAGTGCTGACATCTGCTGTTGGCTATTAAGGAAGGTGGGGGCTGCTTTCTCCCTCTAAGAAAACATGTTTCTCCATTTCTCATCCAGGAAATATATTCTTCCTTTTAAATATTTCTCAAAATATTTCATTCTTCTAGGAGAAGGGTGGGTGCTAACTTTCTACAATTGGTGCCATGTTACTATGCCATAGTATCATGAGAGAAAACTAAAACAAATTGGAAGGAGAATCCACTTATTATCAGTGAGCAATGATGTCCCTTGGTCACTCTGAAGCAATGCAAGGTAGTCCTGTCCCAAAGGTGCTTTTTTAAGAGGCAATTGGACTTTATGGAAACCAAGAAAGTCCAGTTGCCTCTTGAAAAAAGCACCTTTTGAACAACCATGACCTGGATGACTGAAGAATTCCCATAGATGAGAGTCTCCTGTGCTCAGTCAACTGACAAAGCATCCAGGAGCAATCATTAGATCCATTTGCACCACTTAAAGATACCAGCTGGTCTCAC
The DNA here is from genome assembly GCF_049901735.1 of Notechis scutatus. Lineage (NCBI taxonomy): Eukaryota > Metazoa > Chordata > Lepidosauria > Squamata > Elapidae > Notechis > Notechis scutatus. The sequence continues at coordinate 44,954,045 of NC_142012.1, read as the reverse complement.
TCACCTCACAGGATATCCTAAGGTAACCATCCAGATTTAACGAAAAATCAGATGTCCTCAGAATGGCAGTAAAAATATCAGACAGAATGCCAAGTTTGCATCCTGCCTCTCAGCCATTTCTTCTATGGCTATGCCAACCCTTCTGTAAATAGCTGTTCAAGCCCCAGGAATACAAGTACCACAAAAAACTCCAGGGGAGGGAACTCCAGGGAAGCTTAGTTACAGACAGAAAGTCTGGGCATACTGCCAAGAATCATAAAGGCTGTTACAATGTAACAAAACTTAACCCAGTGGCAGTTTCTGAAAACAGTTAAAGCAGCAGGGGTGGCAATTAAGATAAGCATTAGGCTAGAAATACAAGCACACTAGAATATTTCCTTCCTGCATTCCTTGCAGGATTAGCCCTGTAAAGTGGGAAAAGATTTCTTCCAACAACCAGTTCTCCAAACTGCTCAGAAAATTAACATACTGTTTGAGAGAACCAGTGCGAATCGGCAGGAGCCCACACTGCATATAAATAATAAGTGATAAATCATGAACATAATCATAAAATACAATTATCATAAATCATAAGATAAAATACTCAGTGAGTCATAGGACACTAAATAAGAAATCAATATAATTCATAAGATACAAACTACAAAGTTATAGTCATGAGAAACTAAGGAAATAGACAATAGGAAAGATTAGAAAGATAATAGTAATACAGCCCTACTAAGCGATTTGACATCCCAGAGCATAGACAGAATTGTGGGAAATAATTGTTCAGTAGTGTGATGGTGTGGGGAAAAGAACTGTCCTTGTATTTAGTTGTTTTGGCGTGCAATGCCCTGTAGCATCATCTTGAGGGAACAAGTTGAAATGATTATGCACAGCCCTCTTTCTAGCTAATGTAGTATACTACATCAAGTGCAAAACAATCCAAATTAGAGTAGAATATGGTTTGACTTTTCAGTAATCAGAGCTATTTAGGTGGAAGTCAACAGTAAAAGCAAAGTACATAATCTCTTCTTGCACATATTTTTTTCATCTTATCCTAGATTATAATTCATTAAGCAAGGAACGCTACTATGCTTAGGCATTTCTCAGATCTCCAAAAATATACAATTTCTCCTATAAATATTCAAAGATGTAAAAATGTTACATAATACTAATTAAAAGTAGTTTTAGATAGTATATGAGATGCATATTAAATATTTTAGGGAATCTATATATATTTATATATGTAATTGAGACTGAAATCCAGTTTTACATATAAGTAATATTGTGTAGAGCTGTATTCAAGTATTTTTCATCTTGAAGAAGTTGTAGAAACAAATGAGAGAAATCATAGGTACATGAAAAACAGTGCGTAGCTCATTTACACCTAATTTTTTTCTATATTAGCAACTGAATCAGTATTTTCAAGACCCTGCTAAATCCAATTGCTATGTCCCCTGATAAAAAGTCTCATATAGTTATTATATGAAAACTGTTTATTTACTTTGCTCCTGAAGAAAAGGCACATCAATCAAAATGTGAAATTTTCTCACTTCAAGTTGTATTATAATTAACTAGTAAAATCAGTTTCTCTGACATTACTTTTAACTTTGGCTGCATTTGTATTATTCCTGTATAAATATGCCCTATCCTTTTCCATTAACTTGAGAGTCAGTATGATGTAATAGGAATTTGGACTGGAATGGCCTAAGTTTAAAATTCCAAATAACTATATGGTTCAATGGCTGTTTAATAGGTCATTCCCTCCTAGTTGAACTTCTTGCCCAAGATTGTATTAAGATAAAATGTTGGAAAAATGCCATGTAAAGCCTTGAGTTCCTTGCGGAAAGGTGAGATTATGTATTGCTCCATATATGTTCATTAACAGTCATGTTAGAAATATAGCATTATCTTAATATTACTGTTATGTATTGAATGTATATAGTTGTGGTAAGCCCTGCTAAAGTGAAACTAACCTTTTTTTAATAAGTTTTATTTGAGTTTTCACAAAAAGAAAAGAAATACAAGTAAAACATCTTTTTTGAAAGCAGCATAATCCCGGGTTACATTTCTTTGTACAGACCCAAATTCAGATTCATGCTCATATTTATATTCTATTCCATATCTTATTACTATTTTACATTTTCTACATAGCTTCTCCCCTCTTTTAATTTTCTTAATTTTATTTTATTTATTCCATCTCAATTCAAATTATTGTATTTATATTTTTTGTCTGTCCTGTTTCAATTGTCTATTATCTTTTCTCATTAAACAAAATTTCTCCTGTAGTTACTGATTGGAGTATGACGCCTTTATATCTTTCCCCTAAAATTATAACACTCAATATAATACATAACTTCCATTCGGATTCTGCTTGGTACACTCTTAAACTACACACTGTATTCTTGAAAAAAGATAAAGTTATAAATGTATAAGATAATTAAAACAACAATCCATTCCAATTCAATTCTATCATTAATATTAATATTCATTAAAATCTTAACATTTTGCAAGTTACTTTTCAAATAGATCTCATACTTCTATGGGAACAATTATGAACTTTCCATAGTTAATTCCCGCCCCCCTTCACTTATATTTTATAAAACATTGACTGATTAAAATGTTCCCATTCCTTCCTAATTCAATTTTCTCATTTATTTTATTTCATTTATTTTATTCACAAACATTTCACTAAATTACACTAACCATTTTATCTCTCTTTTTAATCATATGTTGTTTCCAATTTTCTAAAGTTATTTCTATTACAAATATAACAATACAATCTTATGTACCTTTACAGAATCCCCTTTTCAGTTAGATTTTCACCCATTATCTCTAAATAGATCCTGTTTCTTTATATCTTGCTCCAGACCTTTGTAACTTCTTTTCCTTTCCTTCTTCCCTCTCTTCTTCTCTCTCCCCTTTTTACCCCTTTGTCTCTCCACTTCTATTTCCCTCTTCTGCATTCCCCTTTTCTGTTGCTTTCCAACATTATTTTTATTTTTCAAATTATTTTTCTTTTCTTTGGTTGTTTTTTTAAGTCTTGAGTTCTCCATTCTCTTTCCCCCCTTTCCTTTTTCTTCCTCACATAGAGTTGCTTGTTCATTAAAGATGGCTTCTTCTTTGTCCCAGTCTTCTTGTTTTGCAGTCTTTTCTTGTTTCTCATAGTTCCAGATCTCCATTTCTAAGAATTGGAAAATGAAGCCAAAAGAGCCCTTCCCTTCTTGTGCATCCTCTTTGTATTTTTTAAGTTCCATTAAGTTCCATTTTCAATTCATCCAAAAGTAATGCCATTGTAAAAATTTTAAACAACCACCCAATTAGTTTTAATCATTCAGATATAATAACCAAAAATCCAAAAGTCACCAAGCAGTCCAAGCTGTTTCTTTTTGCTCTTTCTTTTTTCCCCACTTTCTCTTCCTGGGGTTACTATTTAGTTGCAAAGTTTCAGTTAAAATGTATCTTTTAGAAGTCTTATTGAAATTTTACTTTAGATTCTTTTGAAGTCCAGGCAGTCTCCTCCCTCTTCCAGATCCTGCCCTTATTCTTTTTCTCTCCCCCCCTGCTTATAGAAAAAAAAGTTTTTAATGTCCAGAAATCTTTATTGTCCCTTTGGCATTTAATTGTATCTTGAGCTTAATTGCCTATTGATGCCAAAGCGGATTTTTCCGATTTCTTATTTAGGTCTCTTAGCTGTCAGTGTAAGGAAGGAGAGAGAAGAAAAAAACCTTTCCCTTTTCACTTTCTTTCGCTGCTTCCGACTCTTCTTTGGGAGCGATGTTATCTTTTGTAAAATTTAAGTTCCAGGGTACCTTAGTTATTGCTTTTTCAACTTAACCCGGTCAGCCAAAACTTTCACTTCTTATCGTCCTCCTGCACGTTCTTTTCCGGTTGAATACTTCTTTGAGGTGGCCATTTCTGACCACCGCTCCTACCGCCTTTGGGAAAGGGAGTTTGGCCAGCTGAGGAGGAGACATGCGGTTCTCCTCGACCCTGCTGGCGGTCTCCCCCCTCTTCGCCACCTCTATGGGGTGGCTTAGCCCCGAAACCAGCCGGCTCGGGGCGCTCGAGCCCAGGCACAAACCGTGCACGATCGCGGATTCCTGTCTGTCGCCAAAGCCCTTCAAACCAAAAGTTCAAAGTGAAACTAACTTTTAGATGACCCTAACTGTTTTGGGGAAACTAAGAATATTCATATTTGGGTGGGATTTTTCATGTATTATGATTGGTTAAGGTCCTGCGGGCCCAATGTATAAATTACAGGCAATTGCCTCATGGTGGGATTCAAAATTTTTTTACTACCAGTTCTGTGGGCATGGCAGGGGAAGGATACTGTAAAATCTCCATTCCCACCCCACCCCACTAACCTGCTTTACAGCTCCATTCTCCTGTGCAAGGCAACTAAAGAAGACCCCACCAATCAGCTGGGACTCGGGAGGCAGAGAATAGATGGGGGCGGGGCAAGTGAGAGGTGTTCTTTGCCAGTTCTCCGAACTATTCAAAATGTATGCTACCAGTTCTCCAGAACTGGTCTGAACCTGCTGAATACCACCTCTAAATTGCCTGCTGTTCCTCAGTTCCAGTTTTGAGTCAACAATTTTGTTGTAGCTATGCTGGTCTGGTTCTTGCCTACTGAAGCCCACTACACAATAATTACATTAATACTATTTTTGATGCTTTCAGATTTGTGATAGCATATATCAGATAAGTGGAGAAATAAAATAATAAACAATAATAAATAATAAACTTATATATGTACTTGGAGAGACAATTTAATGTAATGGTTAAAGTAATCACTGGAAGATTACAAATTCTAGTCCTACATTTGGCATCAAGCCAGCTGAAGGGAAGAAACTTGCAGGGACTTGTCCACATAGTGTTTGAGAATTGGACATGATTCAACAATAACAACAATAACAATTAACAACCTAATTAGTGATACCCAATGCCTTGCCTTTAATCTTGCTGCAGCTTGGCATCACCAACTCAAAAAAGTGACATTATTCTGTCCCTTACTTCAATAAACTTTGGAGATAACCAACTGAAAAGTGTCTTGGCTTCAACACTCTTCTCTTATCCTGCTCTGAAATGATACCTCTGCCAATATTTCTGGGGGGGAAAGAAACCTGCTATGGCTTCTGCATTTACTCATTAGTATTTGTTGTTTGTTGTTGTTTACACTTCATATGAAGCGAAGTTGTAGTAGTACATCAGACATGATAAAACTGTGGAGAAAATGTATTTGAAAGTTTGTTCTCTAGAGCTTACATTGTTTATATGTACATACAGTTTATATATTGCTTGTTATTAATATCTAAGAGTGCTGAATAGCAAAGAAGAAAACTTTTCTCTTATAGAAGTCTTTTATCTTGACTCAGCTGAAAGTTAATATACTATATTCTCAGTTAATAGATGATCAAAGACATAACCTAGTGTGAAGATTAAAGAGAGTTCTTCTGTGGCCATTCTCATATATTCTGTGCAGTGAGATATTATACAAGCATATCTAAACTCCCCAAAGCAATATTGATTTCTAAAACCATATCATCTTTTAATCTTAAAACAGATAGTGATGATAAAATGTCATCTTATAATTTCAAAACAACAGTGAAGAGCAAGAGCAGAAAATTAATTAGATTGTATTAAAAGGGATTAAATATTATTATATATATTAAATTTGGATTCAACAAATAAGTAGGATTTTTTTTTGCAAAAAACTTTATAATGTGTCCAATATTATTCCAACAGAAAATGCTTTCAATATGAATGCATGATTAAAGTTGACCATATTGATTACAATCTGTAAATCTCATCCAGGTATGCCCAGGGGCTTCCAGGCACATAACCGGAATTTGTCTTTGAACATCACGAACATCAAGTTCTCAGGATACTTCATAAACTACTTTGAAGTTCCCAAGAGTTTACATTCATAACCTAGAAGCCTGATTATTACTTAACATTAATTCCAAAGTTTGCTGGATTGGATCCCATTGGACCCATACTTCTATATATTCCTTATGTAAAAGCAGATAGACCTTGAATTTAGAAGACATGGGCTTATTATATGAAGACTGCATACTACTGAAAATGATTGAGAAGTACTTTAAACTTCATGCAAACATAGCATCCTTTTTATATTAGAACAATATTTTTTAGTTTTATTATGATTGTCCTAATAAAAAATCAGGATTGAAGATAAAACAGTTGGTTTTTAAAGAAAATTTTTCTAAGATTTGTAGTAGTAGCCAAAGAAAGTTATACTTTCTTACTGAAACTATAATGTAATTTGCTTGCTGTGGTTTAGCTTAGGTGTAAAGATGATTATGATTTGAAAAAAAATATTATAAATCCTGAAATAGCATGTGAATGCAGTATGTATGCAAAGTTGAGTAGAGTTGAATGGTGCAGGGGATTTTAAACCCTTAAAATGTTATTAAGATGTGGTGAAAAGTTAATTTCACCAAATGTCCTGTTATGGGGGAAAGCCTTGGGTCCTTGGGTAACAACCACTCATTCAGCAACCATGTTGTCTGTGTTTTTTTCACTTTTTTTGCCCGCCATTATAGCACCTGCTTGCAGCACCCCAAGCCTCTATAGCACCCATACATCTGTTTATGCACCTAAGTAACAAACCACAATTCAAAATGCCTACCTGGTGCACTCTTCTACCCACCTGCAGTTCTTACCTGAAACTCTCACTCATCAGCCTGTTTGCTTAGCATTCCAAGTAACAAAGAAACATAACATTTGGTCATTGCCTATCTAAAACAAAATAAAAGCTAAAAGGAAATGTTCAATTCAAAGTATACTACTGTTTTAGGGCTGTCCAACATTTATCAGATGCCTTCAGAGTCAGAGTTAAGTGGGGAAGAAGAACAGCTGGAGCCTGTTCCAGATGTGTGTATGTACAGATCTGTTAGGAGAAGGGAACAACTAAGGAATAAGGGTTGATTTGGAAGAAAAGACACAAGTGGATGCTGAATGGTTCTTCCCATAGGAGCAAAAGGGGAGGGGTGTTTGCAGGAGACAATTCATTTACATATTATTGTAAAGATTTTCTTATCTGAGTTTGTGCCTCACAGAGACTCCTTGCCAAGTATTTCCTTGTGTTGCAACTGGAAGCTCTCAACATGGCAACTATCCAAGGACTAATAAGTTCTGTTCTTGCAATTAAACTTGGGAAGGATTATTGCCAGGACTTTTCTGGGTGTGAATGCCAAGAATTCACATTAACCAAATAAAAAGGGGGGTTTTCAAGACAAGGAATCTGTTTCATGATTCTGTTCAGCCTGGGTCAGAACAGAATGCCATCAAGGCAAAGCAAAGCTGAAGCTGTGTGATGGGAGTCCTGACACAACTATTACAGCTACTTCCAGTATGAATTGCCCAATGTTCTAGCCATCATTGCCAAGAGAATTATGATGACGACACATAAATACAGATTATAAATACAGATAGTCCTTGACTTACAACAGATCATTTAGTAACTGTTCAAAGTTACAATGACAGTTGCAACATGGTCATATGATTAAAATTCAGATGCTTGGCAATTGAGTCATCATATTTATGATGGTTGCAGTGTCCTGGATTCGTGTAATTATCTTCTATGACCTTCTGACAAGCAAACTGTTACTAACTTAACAAGACAAATGATTCACTTAATAACTGTGGCAAAAAAAAGTCATGAAATGAGGCAAAATTCACTTAATAAATATTTTACTTAGCAACAGAAATTTTAGGCTCAATTGTGTTCATAAATTAAGAATTACTTGTAATTGCCATTTGTAAATCCCTGAAAAAGAAGCAAGTATGGTATGAACAAATTTACTTTGCTAAATAATACAGTAAAGGAAACAAAGGGAGGAAAAATACTGTATATCAGTGATGTTCAAGCATCTTTATATTAATTGGTCTTATTAGTTCCTTCAATAATAGAAGATAGTTTTAACTGGAAGATTATTTCTATTTTAACAAAGGAAGTGATTTAGTTGGGTTAGTTCAACCACAGTTGCTCCATAGGACAAAAGTTATAAAATTATTTTCCCTTTAATATCCTTTAATTTTGTAATCACAAAAAGTCATGATTTCCCATTTAGTGTACACACACACACACACACACACACACACACATTCTACACTTATAATAGTGGTTTTGCATGAAAGACTACAGCTGTAATGTGCTCTCTCCAAATCTGCAAAATCTGTAAAATGAAGATTTAGGACATACAACAGGGTTAAACTGATATGTAACTGATGAAGTAGAAGTATGATTGTGAGGGCCATTGAACACCATGGAGTTTCATCATATATCATAATTACAGGAACACCTGTGCTGGATAGCTTTATGCTGATCTTCAGAAATTATTCATACTATGTTCATTAGATAGCAAAAAAATTATGGTATACCTGAGATAAAGAAAACACTGTACAGAGGAGTTTTAATTGTCCGAAGTGGTCTTTATGAGACTTCTTCAATTCTTATATTCATATTTTTTTTTCCTTTCTCAAAAATATATTGTTTTCTTATGCACACACTTGAAAAATAAAATACTGGAATACTTCTATAGTTAGCTATGGTTAGCTATATTGACGCTGAATTTCCATAACTCTGAGTGGAATGGAAATGGTAAATTAAAATATACTAGTTAAAATACTGTGACTGTCAGCTGGTGCTCCATTCAAAATCCAAGAAAGAAATATTTAGACTCCATTAATCAGAGAAAAGATATCTTTTACTGGAAATCAAGTGGTAGCAACAAAAGAATTCTGAATCTGAGAAAATGGGCACGTAAACCACATATACAAAGTAATGGCAACGTTCCCACCCACAACAGTTCATTTGGCACATCCAATTAAAAGTTGTGTATATCATCATGTGGGCATCTCCAGGTGATGATGAGGCCTCTGTCCATTGACCTTGATATATTTTGATAAAGAGTTGCAGCTGCGCATAGCATAGGATAGAAACCTAAGCAATAATCTACCCCCCTGGCAGCTTATACAGTTCTGGTTTATATCACCTCCAGCTCACTTCCCATAACCATTCCCCGCTCCTCCCCCTGTTACTTATGACAGCCGAAAGATGCAAAGTAAAGAGAGAAAATCTTGAAGGCCGACATTCAGTCCTCCTGCAAAAGAGACGTTAGTCCTAAAATAGATAAAAATAGAAGGTAATAGAAAATATACATGTAACATCATCATACTATTTTTTAGGGTTTATCAGGATATTTAGTACAAAATGCCTTGATAAGGGTAGGAGCTCTAATATCCTTCTCGTTCACCCACTCAGACTGGGAAGGAGGAAAAGGTTTCCAAACAATCAAATATTGACCCCTTTGTTTTCGAGAATCCAAAATTTCTTTAACTTCAAAATGTTGTTCACCTTCAATTAGCAATGGTACAGCGCGATCAACCTGAGTTGGTCTCAAGTCGAAGGTATGTTCAGGTTTTAATAAACTAACATGGAAAACAGGGTGGATCCTTCAAAGGGTTTTTGGTAATTTCAGTTGGACTGCCACAGGGTTCACAATTCATTCAATGGAGAAAGGTCCAACATACTTAGGTCCAAGCTTTTTTGATTTTTGTGTGGTCTGCAAATACCTGGTGGATAAAAAGACCTTGTCACCCACTTGATATGGTTTTTGTGGAGTTCTCTTTTTATCTGCAAATTTTTCATGAGCCTGATAAGCATCATCTAATGCAGGGGTCCCCAACCACCGGTCCGCGGACCGCACCGTCCGCGGAACAAGTCCTACCGGGCGCTGGTTGCATGGCGCCGCCATCTTTGATGAAAAGTGCTTCCGGTGAGCTTTTCCGGGTAGAAAGCTCACCGGAAGCACTTTTTCATCAAAAAGATGGCGGCGCTAGCGCTTTCTGGTGAGCTTTTCTGGGTAGAAAGCCATTTCTACCCGGAAAGCTCACGAGCATGCCGCTATCTTTTGATGAAAAAGTGCTTCCGTGAGGTCACTGGAAGCACTTTTTCATCAAAAAGATGGCGGCGCCAGCTGATGCCGGTACCGGGCCGCGGCATAAAAAGGTTGGGGATCACTGATCTAATGCTTTACGGGTAACCGGCCAGGTAAGCTGGAGCTGTGTTATCCATTCATCTAATGACTGAATGTTAGGTTTATCCTGTGGAAACTTGGGTATGGGAACAAAGTCTTGTCCTGAAGCCACTTTAAATGGAGTAAACCCAGTACTACTATGTACCGAATTGTTATATGCCACTTCAGCGAATGGCAATAGGTCAGCCCAATTATCTTGCTGATAATTTATATAACATCGAAGATATTGTTCCAATACCGAGTTAGTTCTCTCACAAGCCCCATTGGTTTGTGGGTGGTGGGAGGAGCTTAAGCCCTGGGTGGAACCCAATAACTTCAGGATCTCCTTCCAAAAGTTTGAGGTAAACTGGACACCCCTGTCTGAGATTATGCGTTCAGGAACCCCATGTAACCTGTAGATATGTAAAATAAACAGTTTAGCCAACGTTTTTGCAGATGGGATTTTTGAGCAAGATATGAAATGTACCTGTTTGGAAAACAAATCGGTTACTACCCAAATAACTGTATTCCCCCCACTTTCAGGTAATTCCACTATAAAATCAATAGAAATTTCCTTCCATGGAGCAGTTGGTCTAGCCACATTTTATAGTAAGCCTGCTGGTTTACCAGGAGGCCGTTTGGCTGAGGCACAGATAGGACAGCTAGCCAGATAAGTCTCAATGTCCTTTTTCAACGTAGGCCACCAAAATTGCCTTTTAACCAAGTGTAAGGTTTTCATGAATCCAAAATGTCCAGCAGCTTTAGAGTCATGAGCTTGCTGTAATATTTGGTTTCTCAGCTTTGCTGGTACATATAATTTGGCCCCCACCCATGCCAATCCATCTCTAACTGTACAGTTATTTGAGTGAGCAAGGAACCAATCATCAAGTTTTAGAGCATCTCTTAATTGTGCAGTCAAATCATTTAATAAATCAACCTCTTTCTTTTTCTGGGCTCTGGTAACCACTGGAGCTGCTAACTGTTTGGTTGGGACAATAGGCCGTACCACTTCTTGGCGAGCACTATTATATTGAGGTAATCTATAGCATCCACCGTGAAGTTCTTCCCCCCTGGAATGTACTTCAATGAAAAATTAAAGTGCTTAAAGTACTGCACCCAGAGAACTTGCTTGGGAGACAGCTTTCGAGGCGTTTTCAAAGCCTCCAAATTTTTATGATCCGTCCACACCTCAAATGGGTGTTTTGCCCCTTCTAAGAAATGCCTCCAGGTTAACAGAGCCCAGCGAACTGCAAAAGCTTCTTTTTCCCAGATGGCCCATCTTCTTTCAGTTTCAGTTAGTTTACGGGAAGTATATGCACACGGTTGCAGAGTCCCCGTCTCATTTGCTTGTAGTAACACTGCCCCGATTGCTACATCACTCACATCGGCTTGGATTACAAAAGGAGCATCCATGTCTGGGTGCTTGAGTACTGGTTCAGCAGCAAACAGTCGTTTCAGCTTCTCAAAAGCAGCTTGACATTCCATGGACCACTCCAGTGGTTTACTAGGCTTTGGTTTCACCTCCCCTTTGGTTTTTAGGAGATTTGTGATAGGCATTGCAATCTTCACAAAAGCAGGCATAAATTGACAGTAAAAATTAGCAAATCCCAAGAAACTTTGAAGTTGCTTCCTGGTGCGGAGAGGGATCCATTCCAAAATGGCATGAACCTTCCCTGGATCCATTTCTATGCCATCATGTGAGATGCGATAGCCTAAATAGTCAATTTTTTCCTGGTGGAATTCACACTTGGACAACTTTGCATACAGCTCAGCAGCTCGAAGTTTTTCCAGAACTTACCGCACTAGTTTCACATGTTCATCACGAGTCTCCGTGTAGATAAGAATATCATCAAGATAAACCAACATCCCTTTGTACAGATGTTCATGCAACACCTGATTGATCATTTGCATGAATACTGCAGGGGCCCCCAGTAGGCCAAATGGAAGAATGTTGAACTGGAAACAGCCCATTGGGCAGTTAAAAGCAGTTTTCCATTCATCCCCTTCCTTAATTCGAACTCGGTAGTATGCTTCTCTCAGGTCTTTGTAAAAATTTTCCCTTTGGCCAAGTGGGCCAACATATCCTTCATCAAGGGGAGGGGGTACACGTTCTCCACTGAAATAGAATTGAGGTTTCTGTAGTCAACACATAAACGAAGAGAGCCATCTTTCTTTTCACGGAACAATACCAGGGCTGCTACCAGGGGTCTAGCAGGTTGGATGAAACCATGTTCCAGATTCTTATTGATAAATGACTGCAGCTCTTCTAGCTCCCGCGGTGTCATCAAGTACAGTTTTGGTTTTGGGAGTTTCACCCCAAGTAAAATTTCAATGCTGCAATCTGTTGAGTGATGGGGGGAGGGGGAGCTCGTCCGAGGCCTTTTCACTGAATACCTCCTTTAAGTCCCAATATTCCTCCAGAATTTTCTCCTCCCCCTTCAGAGTCTCGGTGCCAGTGGAGGCCAGCTCAGTGGGATTCCTTAGTTTCGGTTGAGATTACCCCTCCCCTTCTGGGTATTGGTCAGTATGTATGCGCAATGACCCCCTCCTCCAATCAATGTGGGGGTTCCATTTCTGGACCCAGGACAACCCCAGTATTAGAGGGCGCTCCATCCCAGGAGCCACAATAAAACACAAAGTCTCTCTATGCTTCCCCATCGTCATTTCCATTGGTTCCGTTATGAAATGTGCAGGGCCGCCCCCAGCTACTGATCCAATCAGTTGGCAAAAGGCTATGGGCGTTTTTAAAGTCTTTAGCCTTAAGCCCATTTTCTCTACTACCTCCGAGCTGATTACACACCTCGTGCACCCAGAATCTAACAAGGCCAGCATTTCCCCTTTGGCTCCCGACGTGGGTACCCTTAATCTCACTGGAATGGTCATAGGGCCCTTGTTTGGACTTACCAGTGAATCATCTTCTGATTCGGATTCACTCTCTTCAGAAGAGGTTGGAGTTCCCAGCTCCTCTGCTTTCGGAGGGGCGATCTCTACAACCTCCTCTACTTTAAGCGCCATTTCACAAAGCTTTGCTGGGGGTTTTCCAGGTTTTCTTCCTCCTCCTGGCGTCCCCTTTGGCTCTTGCTTGGCATGGCAGTCTGCAGCCCGGTGGCCTTCCTTCCCACATCGGAAGCATGCAGTGGTCTTGGGTTTTGCCACCATTCCTCCCTTTTGAGGTTTTAAGGCTTCTCGAGGGCTGGTGGAGGAGGACTTGCTCCAACCAAGACCCCACTGGAGTCTGTTTCGGGTCAGATCAATTTCCACCTCTGCTGCCAGCATGTATCACAGCTGCAGCTCACTGGGGACTCTTCTGGCAATACAGCTTTGATATACATCTTCATTCAACCCATCTTTAAAAGCTTCTATCAGAGCTCCCTGGGACCAGCCTCGAATATGACATGCCAGCTCTCTAAATTCCTGGGTGTAGTTGGCCACTGATCTCCACCTTTGATTTATGGCCTTATGTTTAGCAAGTGGGTCTTCAAAGAAATAATGAAACTTGGAATTCATGTATCAAGAGAACTCTTACATATGCTATCCTCTTTTATATCAATAATGCAGGATAGATGTTCTAAGAACAGACAATATAACTCAATTTAAAAAGAATATGAAATAAGAATAAAAAAATGAAACAGAAACCTTGAGAAATATAACAAGCAAGCCATGCTACTGCTCCTAAGGTGAATATTCAACCTATATATTTTATATAATAACCATTAATGCCTGTCGGAAACAGAAGGGCATCGTCAGCATGCTAACCCAATGATGCTGTTCACAATGTTCATGATCAGGCCCTAGTTGGAACTCGGAGGTGCCAAAGAAGCCATCACCAGGGGGTGGGGCAAGGACAGTTATCTATGCCTGCATGGAGCACCAGACTATGGCAGAGGAGAGGGGTCAGCAGGCCACTTCAAGCACCAGCATCCCATCAAAATAAACTCTTCTCCTGAAAGCCGGCTCCAACCACACATGTCCTCATTCCCATGCTCTGTTGACGCTTCCGAGATGTGACACTCCATCTATGTGGAATTCTTAGCCTTTGCCTTCCCCAGCGACCCTCTCGGAGCAATGGTCAGGTTGTTTTCCTGACCATTGCTAGCATCAGCAAAAACCATCACTCCGAGTGGGTCGCCAGGGAAGACCAAGGCAAAGGCTAAGAATTCCACATATAAAAGTGTGTGTGCGCGCGCACACACCCACACCCACCCACACACACACACACACACACACACTCCCTAGTTCTCTTAAAGCACCTCTGTGAGCGGCAGAGGCGGCGGATCTGGCTGCCTCCTGTTTGACTGCTAGGGCAGTGGGTCCTCATGGCTCTGCTGTTTAAGCACCTCCACGTGCTTAAAGCAGGGCCATGAGCACACACACTCACACCCCACCCCAGCCCTCCCAAAGAATCTCCATGGGTGGCAGAGGCAGCGGACCTGGCTGCCTCCCGTTTGACTGCTGGGGCAGCGGGTGCTCATGGCCCTGTTGCTTTAAGCACCTCCACGTGCTTAAAGCAGGCCATGAGCACACACACACACACACCAGCCCTCCAAAGCACCTTTGCAGGTGGCAGAGGCGGCAGACCTGGCAGACTCCCATTTGACAGCGCTGCTTATGGGCGACGGCCAGGTCCGCCGCCTGCCACATGGTAAGGAGAGCTGGGAGAGCTTTAGGCTTGCATGTAGATGAAGCTGGCTACTATTTGTAGCTACAGTTCCAAGCAGTATAACTAGGAGAAGTCATCCTCCCCCCCTCAGTTTTAGTTTAAAGCCCCTTGGATAAGCTTAGCCAGTCATTTTCCAAATACATTCTTTCTAGTTCTTGTGAGGTGCAGTCCATCCCTTGTCAGAAGCCCTTCTTATAGATAATGCAGAGTATAATCTAGGAATCTGAAGTTCTCTTGATGGCACCAACTCTTCAGCCAGTGGTTCACTTTTTAAAACCTTTTGTTCCCTCATTGGATGTTGACCTTTGGCTGGAAGTACAGGCGAACACACCACCAAGGCTCCCAACTCCTTAGTTTTCTTGCCATGCTGCTCATAGTCTCTTGATATTGTTTTTAGGTTCATTGTTATATTGTTCATCCCCCACATGAAAGAGAAGAAAGGGATAGTAATATGTGACTTTGGTTATTTTAGTAAAATTCAGAGCCAGATCTCTGATTTTGCTCCAGGAGATGTCATATCTCCCTAGTTTGATTGCCTGCTTTACAGGTTGTGTTCTGCTGAGAATTGAGTCTTCTATCACCAAGACTTGCCTTTTTTCCTGGGGAAGCCTGAGCTACTTTTTTTTGTCACAGGAACACTAGATGATGCCCCTTTTCCAGGTGTCTGCATGCTTTCTTCCAGGGGGAGTCTTTAAAATTGATTGCTCAGCTCCAGTAGGGTTGCCCTGGACTGGACTGGACTGGACTGAAGTAGATAGCAAGGTCTACTTCAGTCCAGTGCAGCTCTTGGGTTTTTTCTTTCTTTTTATGAGTGACATGTTTCCATCAGTTTATCTCCAAAGGTTCATTTACAGGTTCATTTCTTTGTAGTAGTTTGTTCCTTATTATGTTCAGTTTGGATATTGTTTTTTTATAATATATAAAGTTTTTATTTTTTACAACAAACATACAAACGAAACATAAAAAACATAAAACCATCTTTCAACTATATACATAGAGTGTATCAGTTGGTTACAATCTTTTGTGCTATCCTTTTTTTTTACCATTATTCACAAGTTGTATAAATTCTCACCTTATCAATCTAACATGTGCTTATGTAATATCAATTATTAATCATTCATTTGACTAAACTATTTTTCCACCATTCTATATGAGATATTCTAAATTTCATTATAATTTAATCTTATACATTCATCCAATGGTTATATATTTTATATTGTATTCTATATCAATATATTAACTTTTTATTGTAAAGCTTCCTAATCTATTTCTTCAGTTTGGATATTGTTGTGGTCTGCTGGTGGCCTGTGGAGCTGGTAGCAGAGTCAGACAGTGGAGAGAAACATGGGCCAGTCCTGGAGTCTGGGGAGGACTCGGACGAGGGATCTGTGTCTGATACAGAGATAAGGCCAGGGCCATCGAGAGTTATGTGCTGACTCTGGAGCCTCCAGATTCTGACATCAGCGAAGCAGAGGAACAGGGGAGCGTGTTTCCAGTGTGTGCTTGCACAGAGCTGCCAGAAGGCAAGAACAGTTAAGACAAAAGGGGCAACTTGGGAGTAAGGCTTGGAGATGATTGGTCCCTCCCCTGAGACATAAAGGAGGAGCAAAGAGACATGAGCCTTTGCAGGAAACAACTTCAATCATTCTGGTCAGTTTAAAATCTGAAGCTCTGTGTTGACTTTGTGCTCCGTTTGGCCTTGTACAACTAATTGGCAATTTAGTCATTGGCAGCATTTCAAGGGAGATAAAGGTGGGTGCTTATCAGCTTTTTTCTGAAAGACTGTGGCAGATTTCTGTTGGACTATTCATAAAGTGTTTGGGACTCATTATGGGCTGGGAATGCATATAATTCATAGCCATTGAAGTAAAAACAAGGTTTTTGGGAACAGCGTATGATTGTTACTGTTTCAGGAAGCCTTGGTCAGAACAGATATAGTCTTCTTGTGTAGGTTGGAGTCACTCATTTTGTAGGTTGAATCTCAGAGTGCTAGAGTTGTTTCTGCTTTATTTTTATTTCCAGTAATTCATTTAGTTTACGTTTGGTACATGTGTAATTTGGATCCCTCAGAAGCATAATTACATTAATGGAACACACTTTGCAAATTACAATAATGTCAATCTCTAGTTCCATGATTATGTATTTTTCACTAGTTCATTTAAGAATTAACAATTTTAACAGTTTACAAAATGCTCAAAAATGTTCTTTGAGTTTTCCAATGTTTTAAAAAAAATCTAAATTAAAAATCTGAAAATGCTGAAAATTCATTTAAAAAATTAAACTTTTTCATTTTTATTTAAATTTATTTAAATTTTAAAAGTTGTTTTCAAAATTTAAAAAAAAATTGGGAAGTTCTTCTAAACATTAAAATATTCAAATATTTTCAAAATTTAGAAGGATTTTTTTTCTTTCTTTTTTTTTGTAAAAGAATTAAATCAAAGATTTTTATTTTTCAATATTAGTCTTTTGGTCCCTCCTATAGCTAATTTTGAACAGGACTTAAATGCAAGTGAGGTTGTCCTCTAGGTATAGTTTATAGTCTACAGTTATATAAAATGATAGATGAATATGTAAAATAACATGAATAAAAGATGAAAGATAAAATTATATCTCAGCTAAAAAGAAAAAATCTCAGTTGAAAATAAAAATGTAATATCAGCTTGTAGTTAGTGTAAAAATAACACAATATTTGTCTAAGCTACAAGTAAAAGAGGAGGCATCACCAGACACAGTTCCCTTCTCAAAACACAAGACAATAAAGGAAAATATAAAGTTATTCTACACCTTGTTCAATCTATTGGAGGAGTGCCAATACTACTACTACTTTTTAAAACCAACATTTTCATGCCATATGCCCCAAGCTGCAGAAGGCATTCTATTTTTCAAACAATTCTATCACACGACTTTGGCATGCAATTTACAATTATTAATGTTATTTAATTAAATTTATTTGTCATCCAATTATATAGCCAATATAGCAGGGTGTCAAATTCTATTTCATTGAGGACTACATCAAGGTGTGTTGGACCTTGGGAAGGCAGGTGGGTGTGACTAGCTGGATGTCACTCATGTCAGAGGTACCTGTGGTGGTCTGAGTGCTCTCCCACCCAGTGAAAAACAAGCTCTGTTTTTGCTAGCAATGTGTTGCAGGTGTCAGTGTTCCAAAGATTATCCATTCTGACAGCAGGAGGCTGTCACAGCAGAAAACGGAGCTCGAAAAAGCCATACAGGGCTCTCCCTAACTCCATTTTTGCTGGCAAAGGCACCATGGGCTGGTTCTTCACTGTTTCCAGGAAGGCCCCGAGAGCCAGATCTAAACACCCTGCAGGCCGGATCCAGCCCCTGGGCCTTTTAGTTTAACACCCCTGCAATATAGCAACAAATATTTGGAATGGATTGCCTTTTGTTATCCTAATTTACATATACACTAATTTGGCTGATTAGCTTAAACAAGAACCATTTAAAATGGAAGATAGTTTTCTTTCTGCCTAAATTTTTTTACTGCTGTGCTTCTGAACTCCTATGTGTCTATTATCATAGAATTATTTCTCAAAGATTTATCTTGCTTGAAATTAAAGTACTTTAACCTTTTATTCATCACTAGAAATGAGTGAACCTCTCCACCTCATCTGATAATTAGCTCAATGTTGCTATTTTTCCCCCCAGAAATCTCAGAAAAATATAGGAAGAGTGCTTATTAACAACCTTCCCTGCCAATTATTCACTTAATTATCAATGTCAATGATAATATCAGTAGTTGGGATGCTAGCTGTAGATATTAAAGTCCAGATACATTTCAGCATCCTTATAGGTAATAATATTAGTCCTGTCAAGAATAGAAACTATAGCTTCCAATTCCTTCCAATTCAATAAATGAGGAGGGATTGAAAATGGTAGTTCTTATGCATCTAACAAATAAATGGTACTCAGGAGAAAGCTTGGATGGAGGAATGAGGTCTAATAAATCTCCATCTGCCAGTTTCTCTGTTCTCAAGGTCTGTTTGCTTTAAAACTTGGAGAAATTAGGAAGACTTTGCAACCAATGACAGGATTCAGGGTTATTTTGAACTGAATTGTGAACCGAACCTTACACACACACACACACACACACACACACACTATACATTATATATAATATGTAAATATAAATAAATATAATATATATAAATATATTGGCCATATATGTGTGTATATAGACGAACACAATACACAAGCCTGATGATGGCAGATGAGATTCTGCCGAAACATTGCTACAACTTTAAAAGCACAACTATAATGACGTGGGAAAATACCTGAACAAAGCTGAATACCATATCTCTCTCTCTCTATACACACACACACACACACACACACACACACACACACACACATATATATATATATTTTTCTTAAGTTTTCACGGGTACTTACATGTATGGCATTCAGCTTTGTTCGGGTATTTTCCCACGTCATTGTAGTTGTGCTTTTAAAGTTGTAGCAACGTTTCGGCAGAATCTCATCTGCCATCATCAGGCTTCTGGTGGACCTGAAAGCATGAATAGAAGAGATGACTCCACCTGACTGTCAATTATCTGGAAGCCTGCACTCACAAACAAAAAAATCTCCACACCACAAGCCAAGCAAACACCTGGGCACAAACAGACCCCCCCCGATACCTCCAGCTCAAACACACCCCAACCAGGCACCCAGATGAAACCTAGCTTCCTAATAAATGATAGCCATCCGTTTATTCGAAGCCAAGCTGCACTAAAAGCCTCCAATATAGGAAACACAATGTTGCCAGCCAATCAAGACAAAAAATCACCACAAAACAGACAGAAGATATTAGAAACACCAATCAAGCAGAACACAGCAAACTCCAAGACCAATGGACACAGACCAAGACTCTCAACTAATCAGGATGAAGAAAAAACCATTCTGGCACAGCAGTAGGCTAGCACCAAATTTAAAACAGAAACGGCTGTGAAAGCCTGACTCACAGACGAACACAGTACAGAAGCCTGATGATGGCAGATGAGATTCTGCCAAAACGTCGCTACAACTTTAAAAGCACAACTATAATGACGTGGGAAAATACCCGAACAAAGCTGAATACCATACATATAAATACCCGTGAAAACTTAAGAAAAAAAACACACACACACACACACACACACACACGTATGTATGTATGTTTGTATGTATGTATGCCACCCATCTGGGTAGCTTAAAGATATAAAAAATGAATCAACATTAAAACAATGTAAATTAAATTAAAACCAAGATTAAAATCAAAGACATATGGAGAGGTCAGGAAGGAATGGGGGGAGGCTGGATCTGTTGTTACTTGATCACCCACTTCCACTGTCCTGTTCCCCCATTGGGGGCCCAACCAAATGGGAGGTCCAAGTCTTTAGGGCCTTACAAAAGGATAGGAGTGTTGGGGCCAACCTCATGTCAGTGGGAAATATGTTTTAGAGGGCAGGAGTAACAGCAGAGAAGGCTCTCTTCCTGGATCCTGCCAGCCAGAATAATCAGGCTAATGGAATCTGTAGCATGCCTACTCTGCTGCACAAGTGGGATGGACCAATCCCAATGGGATGAGACAGTCCTTCAAGTCACCTGAACCTATGCCATGAAGGGCTTTGAAGGTAATCACCAACACTTTGAATTGCACCCAAAGCAGATGAGCAACCAATGCAGCTCACAGAGCAGTGGTGTTACAAGGGCCATTCTTGGGGCCTCAAAAATTGCCAATACCACCATATTCTGCACTAGATGTATTTTGGAAACAATATACTGTAAAGAAAATATATATATATATATATATATATATATATATATATATATATATATATATATATATATATATATATATATATATATATATATATATATATATATCATTCACTTTGTTAGGGTATTTTCCCACGTCATTGTAGTTGTGCTTTTAAAGTTGTAGCAGCGTTTGCAGAATCTCATCTGCCATCATCAGGCTTCTGTATGAACACTATACAGAAGCCTGATGATGGCAGATGAGATTCTGCCGAAACGTCGCTACAACTTTAAAAGCACAACTACTATGACGTGGGAAAATACCCGAACAAAGCTGAATGCCATACATGTAAGTACCCGCGAAAACTTAAGAAAACATATATGTATGTATGTATGTATGTATGTATGTATGTATGTATGTATGTATGTATGTATGTGTGCTATATAGGATTCCAATTTATTGCTGCTCAAAGAAGGTTATTTGAATACATTTTTTAAAAAGTAGGCTTAAAGTAGCAGCAAGAAAGCATCAATTATAAAAAAAGGATTGCCAGTGGATATCAGGGCAAAACTGTCATTCAATGTGTAGAAAAACTCTTTTTGTAACATCGAGGATACTTTAGTAGTTTGTAAAATGAACATAGCCCCAAGTCTTGACTCAGTCTGGGTTTGCTCATGTCAAAATAAGCAGAAATCTTTTTCAAAGTAATGTATTCTGATTCTCCCTTGGGATGTATTCATATGATGCATTGTAATGAGTTCTTTAGATCTTATTTTGATATAATCATAGCTTCTCAGCTGTAATTTTCAGAATGGCCAAATTCTTTTTTCCCTTCATTTTACATTGGAATGATATGTAACTTCCCCATTGCCTTCAGCTGATGCAATTATATAATATTTCTAATTGCATTTTAATATAAACACAACAGCTTTTGTTGTTATGAACAGATTATAGCTTTTATTTTATAATGCATAGACACTGATTTTAGGCAAGCCAGACTAAATTTCTTGAACATTTAAAAAAAATCAGGTAATGAGTTCAGAAAGCATTATGGTTTCTTTAATATAAGAAGACATTCAATACATAAACTTGCCAGTAATTAAACATAAAACTGCTTTTTCCTTATTCCTTGATGAAAATATGGCAGCTTTCTCATGTAAACAACTATACAGTTGTCTTACAACGAGGCAAAATGTTTGTCTAAATCAAGGATGTCAAACTGGCAGCCTGCGAGCCAGATGCTTCACATGCAGGCCACACCTACCCCAGCTCCATGAAGGGGAAAATGTTGCAATGCATTATGTGACAGCAATGTGATGTGCGAGTTTGACACCTATAGTCTAAGTCAGGGGGCGCCAACCTTTTGGACCTCAGGGACCACCAAACTCATAATTTTAGATCCCAGGAACCACTAACTGGTTCTGTGGGTGTGGCCTAATTTGTGGATGTGGGTTGGTGGTCATGTGACTGGCTGGGCATGACTTGTATGTAAATATTATAAATATTTATATAAATATTGAATTTTTTTATAAAAAAGAGCAACTTTTACCCAAAATCAGGCAAAGCAGGCAGGCAAATTGAGTTGCTCACAGAATCACAGATTCATTCAGAAATCTATCTATCTGCCATTGGCTAGCTCAGTCTATCACATAAAATTTGCTTGCAAGCAAACTCATAAAATTAACTCACAACACACCATGCACGTAAATATTGATTTTTTATATAAAAAAGAGCAACTTTTACTCAAAATCAGGCAAAGCAGTCAGATTGAGTCGCTCACAGAATCATTCAGTGATCTATCTATCTGCCATCGGCTAGCTCAGTCTCTCAAATTTTCTTGCCGTGATTCTGCACTGAATTTGCTTGCAAGCAAAACTTCAGTCCGAAGGGAGGTTCGGCTGTATTTAAAAGAAGAGACAAAGATCTAAAGATTAGCTAGAAAGCAAGAAGTCCAACCATTTTCTGCTTTCTAGCTAATCTAAATCTCCCAGCACAGCAGAACAGATGATGGTTGGAAAAAGGAAAAATATAAATTCAGCACGCAAGTTTGTCAGGTAAGGAGTGAGTGGGTGGGGAGGGTTCCCACAGGCCATGTGGGCAGTGCAGCCTTGTGTTTCTGCGCAGCCTGTATTAATTGCTTTGGCAGGGGTGTTCTGGGAGTGAGATTTCTCTGAGGCTCACCAAAATTTTCTCATGGCCCACTGGTCTAAGTAAAGTGCCTTCAGACTGATTTAGCTTCCTGATCCTGGTAAATCTGGATAGACATTATGTAAGATTTTTTTTTTAAAAAAAAAGAGTAAGCTATAAAGAGTCATCTAATAATAGTGTGGCCCCAAAGAAGAATTTGTCCCAGTTGTTCTATATATAATTAAATCTTAGATAATGTAAACAGAAAGTATATGCTGTTCCACTGAGTTCACTAATCCTTCCATTCAGTAAGGATGATCAGGTAGTGCTAAATTTAAGTTGTGAGTAACTTAACTATGATTTATAACCACAATTATAAACCATATCTGACTTACTTACTGAGTTACAATTGTTTGTTAGGCCTGAAAATATACTCCCAGAATTCAACTAGTACCCTAAGTGGAACCAAACAAATTACATTTTGGCTTAATGTAATATTTCTAAACAAGCCACCTCCCTTATAGCATATAGGAAACTACTGGTATTATTATCAGTAAAGTATTATCAGTCATTCTTCAATGTTATGCACAAATCCCTAGAAAATCATAGTATGTACAGTGCCCCCAAAACAAAATTGACTCATGTGCTATTTTGAATTGAATAAGATATTCATGTTATTTCTTAAGGGAATACCACTAATTTAAAATTCAAAAGTCCCTAAATTTTCTACTGCTTGTCTTTATCAAAAGTATTATATTCCCTTTCAAAACTGAAGTTTATTAAGTGACGATTAAATCCCAAATGTGTAATATGCCTCTAGAGAATAGAAAACTATTTATAATCTAGGGTTAATGCTTGTCTCAATTTTTTAGTGGAAATGACTAAAAAGGGAGGAATGAGCAGGTAGAAAAGGCAAAGCAAGTTATACAACAACTTGTTCATTCTATCTCCATCAGAGAATGTGACTTTGCCATGTTATTGGAATTTCACTGAGATAGAATTCAGATGTGGATTTTCTTATGATCAATAAAAAGTTATTAATGGTTTCTGAATCATGGTTTTATTACAGACAAGAATTTTCCTGTGGATTATGTTGATATCATTACCCTTTGGAGAGTTATGAGTCCATAGAAGCTTCATCAACCCAAAGACAGCATCTACAGTGCTCGCACTCTCGCCCTCCTTCTCTCCCCCCTCTCTTACACACACACACACACACACACACACACACCTCTTCTGTGAATGAAACACAAGAGTCTTTTGCTACAATCTTCTTGTTAGATTAAATCCACTGGCATTTCAGTAAATCAGACTCCTAACAAATAAGCTAGAATATTAGCAAGTTTCTTGCAGCACAGATGTTTTCATCTGAGGCAAAAAGTTTAATAGCAATATGATGTGGGAGGAGTACACAAAATTTGATCTTCAGTCTATTTTCCTGTTTTAATTGAGCTTCTAATAAGTCTGCTTTAACATTCTGTCAATCAACCAATTAAACATACATACATACATACATGCATGCATACATACATACATTATTTTAAATCATTGAAAGATGCATTGGTTAACTATTGCAAACATAGCTCAGTGGCTCCCCATGCTTTATAATGATAGTACCATGTTCACCTTATGGTTTATTTAGTTCTTTGCCATTTCCAAGGTTAAAAAAACATGCCAAATACCAAAATAAAACAACACAGAATAAGGAATTTAGCTGCAGATTACATTATTGTGCAGAGTATGTAAAGATTGTATGAACTTTAAAAGGACACTTCACTGAATATGCAAATGAAACTCCTTTACAAAGGACACCCTCTACAAAGAGCATGGCACCCTGCCTCTGTTTAATTCAAGATGGTTTCTCTCTCTCCTCCCCTCTCTCTTTTTCCCTCCCTCCCTCCTCTCTCTCTCTCTCCAATAAAAGCTTCTGCCTTACTTCTGATCTTGCAGTCAAAATGAATGTATCCAATTCGCACTTCGCAAATTATGGAAACATTGTTGTGCATTAAAATTGCTGATTACTGTGCTAGAGGGTCAGGAATTTTCACTCCATTTGTGTCCTCAGATATAAGAAGAATGGTGTATGAAAATGCAATGTTAGGAAATATCTCATGAAACAAATATGAAAGTCATATGGGGATAAAGAAAGGAGAAAAATGAGAGCTTTGTGTCAATGGGGCTCCATTTGCATGGCATGGAATATTACCCACGATTAAGATTTTCATTAAAAAGTTTTATATAATACAGCAGCATATTGACTTACATTTTATTTTGAAATAAGTGACTATATTTTCAACCCTGCTATACCCCCTTTTGTACCCTTACTGGGCTGGTTAAAGTCCCTTGAGGATTACACCTCACTTTCAAGGTGGAATTAGCATACAATTTTTGTATGAGGAAAAAGAGGTGTTTATCAATGGTAGTGCATTTTAATTTCTCCAAAAGGTTTTTTTGGATATTGAATCGAAGGCCTACTTAAAATCAAGGAAAGCCACAAAATATGTTGAAATTCTACACAAAACCAAGTAGCAATTCTGTTGTTTAGAATGAAAAGTCTACCTGGAAGTCAGTTTACATTCATTATTTAAGGGATGAAATAAAATTTGAAGTGAGTGATTGGGAGCAGTCTATTCAAACAACTTCAGTATAAACAATGAAAGACTATAACTGAATTTACAAGCAATAATGTCTGCTAAATAATGACAGTAAGACTAAAGCATGTGCTTGGATCACATAATTTCAATATGTTTAACCTATTAAATGTTATTGAAATTTTACAGGTAAATATATGGTCATAAACATTCACCCATGGACTCTAATATGCAATGCCAAAAAGCACCATGGCAAGTAAATAAAATATAGCTTGCTGACTAAAAGGGATGAGACTTTTATATACATTCTTCTTATTTTATTATTTAATTTATATGGAGCAATAGTCTTATAATTGTTTGGATTTGGTGAAAAGGATTTCTTTTTGATGGCTTGTTATAAATACCAATTAAGCAAATGAAAAAAAGCTTTATATTCATTAGTTCCCTCCATTCAAAATGGATAATTACTCACGAACCAGTCCTGTTACTTTCCTGGTTACTTTGCAGATTTTTGACCTAAAGACACTTCTATGCTATTATGTTTAAGATTTACCAAAAAAAAAAAAAAAAATAGCAAAAAAGAATCATCTTTTCTTATAAACACATTCACAAACACACACATATTAATACTATTAATTTTTCCTTTAACAGGCAACAGTTAACACTTCCTGGATTTTTGTATGTTTTGAAATTTTAGAAGAAAAAACTAGTTCCTCTATAAGAGAAAAAACCCAATCATAATAAAATTAAATCAGAGCACACAAACATGTCCCTATTTGAAATATGTATCACTTTGTCCATAGAGATGGATAAGGAATTACAACTTCTAAAAAAAGTGCTGTTAGCAAAAATCAGTCTATTTTTCTCTGGCTAAGAATCTGTGGTTTTCCAGCATTATTTCTCTGAGCTTTGCAAAGAGGCTATTTGTAAAGAAAAATAATAATAACAGAGCTAAACATTAAAAATGTTAAGAGTTGATTTGCAATGTTAATGAGAGATTCAATTTTCCTAAATAGCATTTAGATTCCAGTGATTCATGCATAGGATGTGGCGATCATAATAATTCTAAGTCAAAGTGACCTGTTTTCCAATCACCAAGCTGAGATCCAATTTTAATTATGTTAACTGGGTAGATCTCTACCTGAAATAGTTTATAGCTAGATTGACCATTCTGATACATAGCCAAGGTCTTTTTGGAGGGTAGTAGTATTGTCTGTGGTGTTGAATAGCTTTACATCATCAGTGAAGAGAACACAATTGCTCTTAATATGATCACAGAGGTCATTTATGTAGAGTATGAAGAGAGTTGGTCCTAGAACACTGCCTTGGGGGACACCACTGTTGACAGGTACAGAATTTGATAGGACTTCAACCTTGCAGTGTAGTTCTGTCTTCATCAGAGGATGAAATGGATTGTTTTAATTATGGCTTATTAATGAGAGGATGTTCTTTTTCCTGAGAAACAGGTTGAATAATCAGTTATTTTATGTTTAACTAATTTTCACTATTTCAGCCAAAAGTAAATAGCTGTGCAGAGGGGAAAAAAGATGTGTTGCTCATTTGGACACCAAGTACTTTTGTATCCCACTTACAATCATTACTGGAATTATTTAAAATTCATACATAAATAAAATGTGGGCATGTGAGAGAGAAATCTGAAACAGTTGATCCAATGTAATGCTAGAAGTGAACAGGCTAATTCACAGCACACAGAACAATTTTAATACAACGAAAAAATGGTTTAATGCACACCTAATATTTTCAGTGAATATATTTCCATATAATCCAGCATGATCATGGGTTGTTAGATACATAATTAGGAATATGCTTTGACAAGAAAAGGCTCAGTTCTTTTGAAACTCATGGATATTTTCACAGTTAATGTACCTAAGTCTGTGTGAAGAGCATTTATTATGAACCTAAAATGGTTTCTTCTCTCAAAATTTCTGGAATTATGTTTACTAGTCTTTTCTATATGTTCATTTCTGTTTCTATATGTTCATTTCTGATTTATTTCTAGCTTTTATCCATTCAAGGTATCCTCATTTGACTCACTTACTTCTTAATTTCTTTACTTCTCCCTCTCTGTTCTCACCTTTGCTTTTATCTTGCATCTCTGCATTTTGTTCATTCCCTACAGTGTTTTGTTATCCACTATAACTACTTCTTATTTTTTATGAATCCTACAGCCAACCCTCAGGCATAAACATCCCAAGCTCCCTTATTTTCATGCATAATTTGTTCTTTACAAATAGTCAAACTTCTCATGTTTCCCCTCGCGAATAAATGTCTAACTGTTTTGGTAAATACAAAGTGTATCTCTTTGCTTGTCAGGTGCCTTGAAAATAATAACTATTGTCCCCCAGAACCCTGATCAATGTCAAGTAGAGTAACATTTTTGCTGGAAAAGAAGAATAAATCCCCTACATATACCCATGCTGTTATTCCTATTTTAATATTTCATGTGCCATACTAAATTTTGTCTTGCTAGCTAGAGTAAAAACATTAACTCAACCTCTTGTTGAAAAGGGAATGGCACATGATGGCTAAGGTGTTCCAGATAGAACCAGCAATAATGAAGATAAAAATAGTTGACCTAAGTACCATTACTAATATTTATAACAGCAAAGGCAAACATTGCATTTTACTATGGAGGTAAATATTTGCAATGTCTCAGGCCAGATAGTAAAATAAAGTCCTAGAGCTTTCAATCAATTTGTATTATTGTCAGTTTCTTCCCACAATGGTTAAAGATGGCAAGCCTTGGATAACTGTCAAGATTAAGAGAAAAGCTTCATCTATATAACCGATTCCCAAGGGGAGAAAATATACTAAAAAAGACTGGAAGGAGAAGTGTGGTATTTCAGAAGAGAAAATATAGCTCAAGAAGATAAAAGCAGTGTGGATAGTCTTTTACCAGCCAAGAGTATTACATACTCAGAAGAGACTAAGTCTTTTATTCAGATGCTTGATAACTTTCCCAAAAAGCCATATGTTACTTCTGGAAGAATATTTATGCAGCTTGGCATCTGGACCCTAATGTTGTTGTACATACGAGAGTGAGAAGGATGAATAAATCACAGGAATAAAATGGTTTATGCATAAATAAGACTACATTAGCTTTAAAGAGGCAGCTTGCTGAAGTATATCCATATCTGTAATATCTTTTATTTCCTTCCTTCACTCATTTTTTGTGTTTATAATATGAATCAGAATAATGCACATCAATAATCTGAGAAGAAAAGTGTAAAACAGAATTACAACTCTATAACTTTCAGAGTTAAAGGCAAGTCCCACTGTCATGCCCCTAGTGGAGTCTGACTCTGAGGAAGAGGAGGAATAGCCAACAAGGAGTGGGAGTGTGGCTCCAGAGGAGGCTGGGGAAGGGCAGAGGCTGGCTAAGCAGTCAGAGGAGGATCCAGGCCCATCCCCTATCCATCCTAGGTCACGCAGGGAGGAGAGGATCAGGGAAAAGCGAGGTCTACTCAATAGGAGATTACCATGATCCTCCTTGTGGCTTGCAGGTGGGAGCTATGTATATAAGTTTGCAACTGCACAGTTAGAATTGCTGAAGTCAATTAGTGTTCACCTGGAAACAGGCTTATCTTTGCAGGCGTTATTCTCATGGACTTTTCTCAGTTATTTTCCTGGAGTTTATAATTAGTTATATCGGCTTGCTTCAGAACTCTCATCAATGCGGTTTGTTTTGGTTTTCTGTTTGCCTCATTATTTACTTTTGTGACTTTAAACTGTGCCTAATAAAACAGTGAAGTTAAGTTGAAGGTTTACCGGACTTTAATATATGTTTTGAGTTTGGGGTTATTTTGAGAGACTACGGGTCATCACACCCACTTAATTCAATATAGATTACTGAAAGTAAACACAGAGTTGCAAGCTAAAGACTGAAATAATAAATAAGAAGAGACATAAAATGGCCAAACATAGGGGCATGTGCATGACTATGAAACTTTTCCTTTGTTATAAGTGCATACATAAGAGTAGGGCTTTAAAAAAATAAACTTTCAAAGCATAAAATGGCAACATTTCGGCTTACATCGAATTTTATCACAATACTTAACTTTGAAAATGGAGAAGCATTTCACAGTCAAACATTCAATACAGAATGAGGGTGATGGATAGCAATTTTGTTCACTGGACATCTCGTAAAGAATCCACAGAGGTAAGAAAGGCTATATTTTCAAAGAAAAGTGTAATCAAAGTGTTTCAAGTTATACTGTAAATTAGATAAAGAATACAGGTAGTCCACAACTTACAACAGTTTGCTTAGTGACCATTCAAATGACACTAAAAAAGTGACTTATATTTTTTACACTTATAACCTTTGCAGCATCCCTATTGTCAGCATTCTGAGTAATGCATCTGCCAAAATCAGAACTCTGATGCAAGTAAATTCCTCAAAGAACATGTTTATTGGATACATCATATTGTCACAGCTAGTGAAAACCAATTCTAAAAGTTATTGCGGGTTTTTTCCTAATTAAAAGAAAAATATTTATCTCCCCAGATGTCACCGGTCACATTGTCCAATGAAAGTAGCTAGCAGGCTGCTTGGTCACTCCTCTGATCCTTCAACTACCACCTGTTGGGATGACCTTGGTTCCCACAAGAAAACGTTTTGTTTTGACTTAGGTGTTCTATTTACTTCTCCCTCCCTTCTCCCTCTCAGTGTTCATGGCATCTATGAGGCAGCAAAAGATGGCTTCAACCAGGTTCACCTTAGAGTTGACACCCATAGGCACATAATCAAAATTCATACACTAGGCAAATGACTCATATTTTTGACAGTTGCAGTGCCCCAGGGTCATGCAACCTTCTGACAAGCAAAGTCAGTTTACTTAACAACCGTGTTACTAACTTAACAACTGCAGTGATTCACTTAACAAGTGTGACAAGAAAGGTTGTAAAATGGGCAAAACTATTTAACAAATGTTTTACTTAGTAACTGAAATTTGGGGTCAATTTTGGTTGTAAATCAAAGGACTTCCTCTGGTTATCTGCCAGAAATCCAATCTATGTGACAGTGGCGAAGAAACGATCTTAAAATGAATTATGTTTTCTTTTCAGTTTGAGATAATTAGAAACATTTTCAAAGAAGTGCTTTAAAAGATTCAGTGATACAACATGTCAAGCATAATGGAACAATGTCAGTATCTTAGTACCAAAATAATAACACAATGGAGTACAATAATTGTGATTCCAGACAGTTACTAATAACAAGTAGGAAGAGATTTCTAAATGAATGCAAAGATTGGAGGATAACAATGCACTTAATAGTATACTTCTGCTCCAGTCTAATTTTAGGTTTTGTGAAAACTATCCAGCAGCATTACTAAAGGATAAATTCTAATTAAACTTAATTATTTTCATACACATTTATTCCTGATTGAATTGCTAGAAAGTGAATAACCAAAGAAAAATAATTATACACTTATTTCATAATCTTTAGAAGTTCATGTGGTTACAAAATATATTTTTTTAGTGATGCCTCAAGCAAAGCCACCTTTGAAAGATGCTTCACACAGCAACATATCTCCCTGCTTCTGAAGGGCCCAGCAGTTTCATTACTTTGCATCCAATGTCTGTTCCATCATATCCAGTATTCAGAAGACATGCACAAAAGCCTCTTCCAGCTACTAGACATGATAAAGGGAACAGCTGGAGGGACCTGAAGTGCTTTGTAAAGTTATGGCACGTCTGCATTAAGCTGGCAGACTGAATTCTAGCATAGCCATACTGTGAAGGAAAGACAGTGTTTCTGAGACAAATGTTTTGAAAGGTTTGTCTCAGCCTTCATAATATCCTTTGTGAGGTCAGAAATAAGAGTTCAGATGGCAAAACAAGGTTAAGGGCTAGTATGAAGGATCAAATTGAACAGTGGTTCAGTATAAGAAAAAAGAGGAGAAGTTGTCTACACAATTAATAGACTTCCTGGGATGTAGTGTGTACTGTTGTTTTAGAAAAACAACTGAACTTTCACCTTAGTTTTTTTCTGGGGGCACATATTTCATCCAATTATTTTGTAAAAGTAATGGGTTATGATACAGCTTGATAATAAAGCACTACCTTGAGAAATGTGATAACTTCTGCCAAACAGCTGGAAGAGAACATGGATTTTTGAGATCACAGCAGTGGATATTTTTATGCACAGGACATCCAGATAATAGGAATGCACACTGAACATTAACACATTCATTTCAACATAGGGAGGCTCTGCGCAACTATCAACATTCCCCCCAAAATATTCATTTTATGATTTTTTTTTAAAGACTAACTAGAAAATCATAATCACCATGTGTCCTTTAAAAGACAGGGAGGTGTCCTCTCCAACTTTTTTCTTTCCCACCCAAAAATGATATTCTTTTGCAATTTCTGCCAAGAAAGACTCATGCCATATTTGGAAGTGATATAAATTGATCTCATTGAGGGCTTCTGAAATTATTTTATTATATTTCTTAAATTCAATTTACTATATTACATGATTTATATTTTATCAACTTCAAGGTGACTCACAGCATGAATAATATAAAGAAAACAGAAGCATCATCAAATCATTACGAGCATTGCCAAACAGAAATAAAGTAGAATGAAGTTAGAAAATGATACATTCAAAAGAAAATGAAACCGACTTGTATGTTCATCCATAGTAAATACAGTTTCTAAGGCCTGGATTTATGTTTCCTGCTAAAAAGAGACTAGCCTAAACTAGTGCAGAATACACTAAATGTGACACATTTTTGATAGTGCCCAGAATCAGGATAAACATTTTCAACACAAATATGTGAGAATAGCTTTTAAATAAATATTTAGTCGATATAATCCTGAATAACTATATAATTTGTTCTAAATTCTTAATAGAGCTTTGATTTTTTTACTTACAAATAGTACAATAGCCTTATACATAATAGTCTTTTTTTAATGTTTAAACCAATTTATTTTGTAGTTTTGATGTTTGTGCTATGAGAAAGAACAAGAGAAGGAGGAAATAATTATATAAATTGATAATAATTTTAAAATATATTAGAAAAATTTTGATTTATGAGCATGTTAAAAGAAACTCTTTGGATTACAATCTTAGAAAGATAAAGAAAGATTACATTTTTGTTTTTGTCTATCTACCTGCTTTCTAAGCTAACATTAGTTTTGATCTTACTGCAGGCAATTGAAATAGACCCCAAAATTTACTGACTTCACTACCACCATATTCAGGTCATGGTTCACTTTTTGTGCAATAAATGTCAAGTTCTAACTCATTTACTAGGATGAGTCCTTATTATTTCCTGGGTATTATTCCTCTGTTCTAGAGATGTCACATTTTAACAAGCTCTCAGTATGTGTTATATTGTATTGAGAAATTTAGGGCTTCCCTTGCTACTGTGATTGTAATGTGGGACATTAAAAAAAACCCTCTTCAGCCTTTATGGCTAAGCATGTACCATATTTGTATGAGGAAACAAATACACATTATCCAAATACAGAAATTGAACTTTTAGTGCAGGAAGAACTAGTTTATTAGCTATTATATAATGGAATGATTCATACCAATATATATCAATTGAAGAATTCATTTAAAAAAACAGATAAAATACAAAACATGGTGAATTGGTATATTAGTATCTACACCTGCACAGAAATCCAGTTGAATGGATGTAGTACCATTATGAAAGATAATTTACATGTTTAGTTTATAAAACTAGGATCTACTGGTAGTTTTGCTTATTAGTCATGTAATCTTATTCCATCTGGCTAATACTGCTTTTAAACTAAAGATCCCCTTAGGAATAATTCATATTTTGATTAAGTCTAATTGAATAATGAAAAGACAAATTTACAAAATTCACTTGATATTTGTAAGGATAACCTCCCAAAATGATTGGCTTCAACATCCAAAAATTACTTGTTGTAGAATTCCTCTGCAGATTGGTCCTTTCACATTAGAGAACTGAATTTAAGAAGTATTCTTAAGAATTAGGAGAAATTCATGAGCTACAGCTGGAAAGCAAAAATGAAATGTCCTAAGACCTAACATGATTCTTCCTCATTAGCCACCTGAGACCTAAATTCGAGAGTTCTGAAAAACTGACCAGATTCAGATATTTATATTCAACCATCATTTAAAATGAACCCAACTTTTACACTCCCATCAGCAAATGTCAGGCTCATTCAAAAATTGTAATAAGTTATTTATTTAAAAAGTTGTTCATTCACTATTAGAATTTAATCTATACAGTATTTGTGTCCTAAATACATGACATAAAACCCTATGAACCCAAGCTGCGTAGATCATAACAATGATTGGCTACTAGACCCACAGACAAGGTGGCTACTAGAGCCACAGACAAGGTCCAATTTATAACCCATGTTTAGAGATAAGTAAAAAAGAAATAAATAATATGCCCTAAAATATAATTTTACCTGGAAACAACCAACTACTATGATTCCTCCAAATTTTGGTCTTTGGTTGTGCCAGAATTAAATGCACAGTTTCCATCTGGTTTTCCATTTTCCGGTAATACCCTGGGAGGCTCATTTTGACAGTTCTATGCAACAAAACCTTCCTTTCTTTTTAACTCAGGTTTCAGAAAGGTCCCATTTCCCAAATGGCTTACAGTCACAATATCAATAATTTAATTAACTCTATATTATTCTATGTATGGTTCCAACATTCAAGTTATTTTCCAGTCCTATCATTTTTAATTTAATATTTAATTACTATTTCTTATTTCAGCTAAAATCTTAAACTGGACAAAACTCACAATAAAGACTTATTTACTTATTAGAAAAAGATTTAGCTTAAAATGACTGAAGGAATGAACAAAAACAATTATGTTATTGGAGCAGATCTAGATTATAATGTCCAAAAGCAAATTGTAAAGCAGTATGAACTAATGTGATGGAGGGTTTTTAATTATCGTCTGTTGAAAAACAAATTGCTAAGCATAGTTCTTCCAGGAAATTGTGACAACTTTTTCATTCAGATAACAGTAGAAAGACCAGTTGTCATTGATGTAATACTAATAAATTGGTAATTAATCTGTAATTCTTCACTTTAAGATGAATTAAAACTATGGGTACCATTTAAATAAAGTTCATTTTAATACACATTCACCCAGCCATCCCAAGCCCAGATAAAATGGCGGATTAAGGAAAGCAAATGTGAACTACCCTGTAAAAACTCTCACCAGAGCCAATAACTCAAAATGACTCAGATATGGATACCAATAGCAGACTCTTCAGGTTGGATGGTAGCCTGCACACTACTGGAGAGAACAAGAACTAGCTTATAGTAGCCAGGAATTTTACGACATTTTGTAGGAAAGTCTTCAGGAAACCCAACCACTGATAGGCCCCATGATGAAAGAAGTTGCCTACACTGTACAAAGTTATATCAAATTGGAAAATTGATTGTTAGAGACATGTCTCTTGGGAAGCTTGAAATTGTAAAAAGAGAAGTGATTAGAGAAAACATAGACAACCCTGGCATCAACCCTGACAACATTGAAATCAAATAGACTCATTTTATGCCAACAACGTTGAAAAGGTTCAATTGCATCTATGAAGAGACTTCCAGGAGCTGATTGTAGTGCAGACCATCAGCTATTAAGGGCTAAACTGAAGCTCAAACTGCAAAATGAAAAAAAAAGATACTATTGCCCAAAAAATCAATGTTAACATCTCATCTACATATGCCATAGAATTTAAGAATAGGTTTGAACCACTGAATCTAGAACAGAAAATCCAAATGAATGGTGTCAAGAGATCCAAGTTAACATCATTGAAGTTACTGAAAAGTATGTGTCATGCCAAAAACCAAAGAGAAGAAACAAGTGGCTGTCTAATGAAACCATCAAAGTAGCCGATCAGCTAAAGTCAAACATAATAAAGACAAAGTTAAAAAGCCGAATGCAATTTTCCAATATGAACCCCAAAAACACAAAAATAGGCAGTGAGAGTGTCAAAATCTGGAAGAAGCTAACAAGAAGGAAAATATTAAGGTTATGTTTACCCTAGTGAAAATGATGCAATTCAGCTTTTTAGCCCAGCAAGGATCTGTTTTAAGATTGTAATGGGAAATTACTAAGTTACCAACAGAAGATCAAGAATAGGTGAAAGAATATAGGGAAAGACTCTATAGCAATTTGACTTACCATCAAAATGACAGTGATAAAGAACCAAATATCTTGAAAGAAGTAAAATGGGTCATGGAGAAATTATCAAACTGGAAAGTCTCAAGTATTGATGGAATGCCTGCAGAATTATTAAGACCAGTGCCAGTTAACATCATTACTGCCCTGTGTCAAGAGATATGGTTACATGTCAATGGCCTCAGGACTGGAAAAGATTTGTTTTTATCCCACTAGCAAAGAAAGGTGATGCTAGAAATGTCTTCAACTGTTGCACAATTGCATTGATTTCTAATGCAAACAAGATTCTGTTAAAGATAATCAAACAGAGGCTACAGAATGTCATTTATCAAGAGTTACCTGATGAATAAAGTGGCTTTAAAAAGAGGCACAGCGCTCAAGATCACATTGCCAATATTAGATGGATTATGAAAAAGGCACATGAATATCAGAAAGATGTATATATGTATTTTATCGATTACAGAAAAGCTTTTGACTGTATAGAACAGGGGGTTGCCAACCTTTTGAACCTCAGGGACCACCAAACTCATACTTTTAAATCCCGGGGATCACCAATATGAATTTTGATTGACGGTGGCTTGCTGATGTTGGTGGGAGAGAGAGAGAGAGATCTGATCTAACCTCCCTCTCTACCTCTCTCTCTCTGTCTCTCATACACACACACACACACACACAAACACACAGAGGCAGGGGTGGGATTCAAATTTCTTAACAACCAGTTCTTGGGCGTGGCCTATTTTGTGGGTGTGGCTTGCTGGTCATGTGACTGGCTGGGCATGGCTTGTATGTAAATATTATAAATATGTATGTAAATATTGAATTTTTTTATTAATAAAAGAGTAACTTTTACCCAAAATCACGCAAAGCAAGCAGGCAGGCAGATTGAGTTGCTGACAGAATCACAGATTCAGAGATCTATCTTTCTGCCATTGGCTACCTGAGTCTGTCACATAAAATTTGCTAGCAAGCAAACTCATAAAATTTGCTAGCAAACAAACTCACAAAATTAACTCACAACACACCATGTATGTAAATATTGATTTTTTATTTTAAAAAGAGCAACTTTTACCCAAAATCAGTCAAAGCAGGCAGGCAGATTGAATTGATGACAGAATCACAGATTCACTTAGAGATCTGTATTTCTGCCATTGGCTATCTGGGTCTGCAACTGAATAATAGAACCTTCAGACCTAAGGGAGGTTCGACTCTGCTTAAAAGCAGAGGCAAGAATCTAAAGATTAGCTAGAGAACCAGAAATCCAATGATTTCCTACTTTCTAGCTAATCTAAATCTCCCGGCATAGCAGAACAGCTGATGGTCAGGGGAAAAAAAAGGAAAAATAGCAACTTAGCAGGCACGTTTGCCAGGTAAGGCATGAGTGGGTGGGGAGGGTTCCTGAGGGCCATGTGGGTGGTGCAGCCTTGTGTTCCAGCACAGCCTGGATTAATTGCTTTGGGGGTGCTCTGGGGGTGACATTTCTCTGCAGACCACCAAAATATTCTCATGGATCACCAGTGGGCAACCACTGGTATAGAACACAATATACTATGGGTGGCTTTGCTTGATCTTGGTGTCCCAACCCACCTGTTGAGACTTATCAGATTATATATTGAACAGGAGACAACAGTGAGAATACTCTATGGCAACACATATTGATTCAAAATCAGTAAGAGACTTAGATAGTGATGTATTTTGTCACTACTTTTGTTTAATATGTATGCTTAAATGATCATGCGGAAATTAGATTTCAAACTGTCTGATATTGGACTGATGTGGGTCACACTGCATTGGTTAAGATAAATAAGATCTGGAAAAGCAGAGACATTGATAGAAACACAAAAAGCAGGCTAGTTAGAGCAGTAGTCTTCCCTATAATGATGTATGGATGTGAGAACTGGACACTAAAAATGGCTAATCGAAGAAGAATTGATGCCTTTGATCTGTGGTGCTAGTGTAAATTATTGTACATATCATGGATAGCCAGAGCAACTAACAGAGAGAAACTGAATCATATAAAACCAGACACATAACTAGAAGCCAAAATCAGAAGAGTACATCTGATTTACTTTTGTTATGTCATATATGCAAATTCACAGAGGAAGTCAGTGATACTAGGAATGGTTAGTGGAACAAGAAGAAGAGACAAGCAACTACCATACTGGCTTGATAACATCAAAACTGATACAAAGAATAACATTCAACAACTGAAAGAAGCTGTTGTGGTTAGTGTTCTGTACGAGCCATTAGCATACTTGGAAGCGCCGCACTGTGATTGGCCAGAACGCACGGCAACCTGTTTGGCTGAGCGAGCCGTACTGATTGGCCCGCCGTGAATCCCCGCGATTGGTGGATACTAATTGCGGGAGATTCAAAGCGGTGCCATTGGCCGCGGCCGCCGCAGCCAAAGAATAAAAGCCGCCGCTTTTCTCCTGTTGCCCGAGCCGATCTCGGGACCTAATAAAGAGCTGAATCTAAGTCACTGGCTCCCGAGTCTACTTCCCTGCGACAGACTTGACAGTTAGTCGGCAGCAGGTGCAGACAGTGGACAAGAGCAAGGACTCAGATGAGGGGCCAGGACCATTAGGGAGTGGACTGCTGCCTTCAGAGATTGTGGGGGCTGGCAGAAATGATGGGGAGGTTCCCGAGGAGCCTGTGCCAAGTGTGCGTGCACGCAGGATTGATCATAGGAGAGAGCAGTTACAGCAGCACAGGTGACTCGGGAGTAAGGCTGCAAGGTAATGGCCCCTTTCTCAAAAGGATAAAAGCCAGGTTTGAAGAAGCATTCTTTGCAGAAGGCAAAGACGCTCTGAAGCTCAGCCTCATGGACAACATAGTATTTGAAAAATCTTGTAAACTAGTTCTTATCTCTGGATTTTTGGCAGTCTTGACAAACAACTTGGCAAGGCTCTTTCTTGTCAGAGCTAATTAGTTGGAAGCAGCCTT
Source organism: Notechis scutatus (assembly GCF_049901735.1). Classification (NCBI taxonomy): domain Eukaryota; kingdom Metazoa; phylum Chordata; class Lepidosauria; order Squamata; family Elapidae; genus Notechis; species Notechis scutatus. Next base: position 44,915,784 of record NC_142012.1, on the reverse strand, counting down.
TTATCTGTTAAGAAACAGAATTCGTGGATTAAACCTTAAAAGACAAAGGCTACTGCCTTTGTCTTGTGTTTGCTGTCTTGGAACCAGGTTCGGTCAGAACAGAAGCTGCGCTTCACAGGGTAGCATGGAGACACTTGCCTATAAAATTGCCAAGAGTCAGACACAACTAAATGGTTAAAACAACAACAATTTAGTTACTTCTTGAAGAATAAGAAGACCACCTACTGAGAGACACATAACAATAGTGCAAAGAATTGTGTAAATAGTGGCAGGAATTGACATGGGCAATCTAGAGAAAAGAAAGTGATATGGTAGAAGTACCCCAGTATTTGAGGGGCTGCCACAAAGAAGAGGGGGTCAACTTATTTTCCAAACAATGGATGGAAATTAATCAAGGAGACCAGCAACCTGGAATTAAGGAGAAACTTGCTAACAGTGAAGACAATTAACCAGGAAAACAACTTACCTTCAGAACTTGTAGGTGTTTCATCACTGGAGGTTTTTAAGAAAAGACTGGACAGCCACCCAGGGGTGGGATGCAATTTTTTAAACTACTAGTTCTGTGGGCATGGCTAGGTGGGCGTCGCCAGGTGGTTATGTGACTGCATGGGCATGGTTTATTTTTGCCTACTGAGCCTCAGGGAAGCCTCCTGGGACCAAAAATGGGATGGGAGTGGTACTGTGAGGCCCCTCCTACACCCCATTTTTGCTCCCAGGAAGCTTTCCTGAGGCCCAGTAAGCAAAAAATAAAAAATAAAAAAAATATTTTATTGTCTATTGGGCCTCAAGGAAGCCTCCTAGGAGTAAAAAAGGGATGCGGGGGTGGTCGCACTGCACTCTTCCCCTGGCACCCTGCTTTTTGCCTCCTGGGCCTCAGGGAAGCCTAGTGGGTAAAGCAGTACAACAATGAGGGGAGGTTAGCTGTGCTGTACAATTTAGATTCACTAGAAAGCAAGAAATCTAACAATTTCTTGATTTCTAGCTAATCTAAATCACGTGGCATAGCTGATCTTTGAAAAACAGCTGATCAGTGGGAGAAAAAAAGGAAATACCTTGATCTTTGGAGTGAACTGGTTCACTCCCAGCTGATCTTTGGAGCCCTGAACCGGGCCTATTGTTAGAATCTCACCCCTGCAGCCACCTTTCTGAAATGGTAGGGGATTGAGCAGGGGATTGGACTAGAAGACCTCCAAGGTCCCTTCCAGCTCTATTCTGGTTGAAATAGCTGCAAACAACCTAATAAGAAAAAATGTTAGTTACCATAGGACAGGGCTGCCAACTCCTGGCCTATGGGCCAGATGCATCATACACTGGCCATGCCCATGCCTGGTTTAGCAAAGCGGGGGAAAGTCCCGATGCATCACATGACACCGCCATGATGACATGAGTTTGACATCCCTGCCATAGGAAGTAGAAGGGAACAAGACAGATTAATGTCTACCATGGAAAAGTACATACAAATGGCCTAGAACAGTGGAGATAGTGATGGGAAAGCAACAAAGAATGCAGAATGTGCTGAAATCAATTAAGTCTCCTAAAAAGAATGAGAAGAGCTTCTTAAGATAAGTTTAAAATGAAAAGAATGAATATACTTGCTGACAAGTGGAGATAGAAGCACTCCAATTTTGGGTGTGAAGAACTGCATGAAGGAACAGGATTAAAGCTTGTGCTTCACAGAAACTAATTTATAATGAATTGCCAGGGCTAGATGGCATCATTGGAAACTGGAGGAACTTTTAAAAGTTTCCTTGAAATGAAGTAGCTATGTTATTCTTATTAATAAGCTAGTGAAATATGAGCTAGACCAGCACTAGTCCGCGGCATGCCAGAAACCAGGCTATGCGATCATGTGAAGGCCCATCCAAAGGATGAATACAGCATTTGAAACCACTCCTCCTCTGGTCGGTGGAAAAGCCTCTCCGTGGAACTGGTTTCTGGTGCCAAAAAGGTTGGAGACTGCTGAGCTAGATGACAAAATTAAATAGATACAAAAATGACTTGAGAAGGAAACCTAATCAAACCATTCTGAATCAAACCATTGATTCAGTTCTGAATCAAATAAACTCTTTAAATTTTTTTTTACCTAATTCATGCTGCTATTCCCACCCTCTAATAATTTAAGTTTCTTGTATAGCCCTAAGCTGAAAAACAAGTAAAGCATTTTCTAAAATAGCAATAAAGTAATAGAAGTTTTGCTTAATAAATTTCTTCTTGTATTATGAAGACCTTAAATTCACAGAACCAGTGTCATAAAAATAGGTTATAAATGTCATATAAATTTTCTTATATGGAAGCAATCAACTTTCACTTTAACTAGTTTATTTTCTTGGATGGTTTCACCTGGTCCTAATTAGTAGCATTAATATTCATTAACATATATGTGGTTAAATCAGTCTGAATAATTTTTCATCTGAGTGCATATTCACCCCACACTAATTAACATATATGTATAACATTTTTTGAGTCAATGGCCTTCAGTGATCTGATAGTTGTTATTTAGTAAGTTATTTTATATTATTACTATTAAATACATTAACAAATGGAACAAAATGATTCTTTTAATTGGAAGCTTTCAAGGTACAAATGTGATTTTTTTAAAATATTTTTTTAATTGTAAATTGCCTTAAGTTCTATGATTGCAGAGTGTACAAATTTGTATAATAAGAGATAGTTAAGTATATTAGATAGATAGATAGATAGATAGATAGATAGATAGATACCATGTTTTCCCAAAAATATGACATACTCAGAGAGTAAGTCCTAGCATAATTTTTACATGTGCACCCAATATAAGCCCTAATTAGCCACTCTAGGGTGCACAGGTAAAAATTAAGCTAGGGTGGGGATGGGTAGGTGGAGCTGCCCTACTGCTTACCTTCAGACAGTTTCAGCCAGGCCTCCCACACCTTGATACATTTCTTCTGCAGCTGGCAAGGCTTTCCTGAAGACCTCTGTAGCCGATAACAGAGCTCCAGATAGATTTGGAGCTCTGTTATCGGCTGCAGAGGCTTTCAGGAAAGCTTTGTTGGCTTTGCCGGCCAAAGAAGTTGCTAAAGGCCTCTGAGAGTGAAAAGGCAGTTGGGGGCACTACATGCAAGTGAGGTGAGTCAGTGGATGCCATTGCCCCTGAAAATAAGACCTGGTGCCTTTTTTGGTGGCAGAAAAATGATAACACAGGGTCTTATTTTTGGGGATACATGGGTAGAAAGTTAGACAGGCAGGCAGGCAGGCAGACATTTATTTATTTTTATCCCACCTTTATTATTTTTATAAATAACTCAAGGCAGTGAAGAAACCCAATATTCATTTATCATCCTGTTTTTCCCACAGCAGCAACTCTGTGAGAAGGGTTGGCCTAAGAAGGACAGTGACTGGTCCAGAGTTACCCAGCTGGCTTTCATGGCTCAGGCAGGATTGGAAGTCATGGTCTTCTGGTTTCTAGCCTGATGGCTTAAACAATAAATAAATTTGGCCTATTAGAATATCCAATCTTTTCATTAACATATACTATCAAGTACATATTGATATAGTTTCACTTTAATATTCTTATTTTTTCTTTATATATCATTTCTATGGTCATGACCAAGTTGATGCTGCCATTCTTGAGTTTCAGAATTGGATAAGTTATCATTTCAATGATTGGCCACTCTTACGTTGATTATTTAGAACCTGCAGAACCTTGTGCTCAAATGCCTTTTGATTAATGAAAGACATTTAATCAATGCATAAACTGCATGCCCTACCACACTTTTTGCAATATTAATCAGTGTTAAAATTTTACCTTATTACAATGCTCTTAATTCCTTTGAAGTGGCTCATTCAGCCATAGTTTCATGCATGTAGCATTTTCTCAATTCTTCAATTGTGTAACATTTCAAAACATCTTTTATATTGATTTAAACTCTTTAATCAATCTGTGAAATCTTTTGCCCACATTTTTCAACAAATAAACAAGATATCCTTTAACATACACTGAAACAGTCCCTTCTATAATAATGGAATCCAAATCTAATTAAAAAATATGGGAAAACAAACATATTTGCTAATGCACTAAACAGATAAAAATGGAGAAAATGAGTTTATTTTTCAGATAATGTACATTTAGATTATACTGTACATTCCATTACAAGCTTGACAGAACTGCTATGCCAGATCTGAAATGAATTGGGTAAATGAAGCCAAACCAAACTTTAGTCTTTCATTCTGTTTAAGTCTGTACCACTAGCCAATACATAAATATTTTAGTTCAATCATGCACTAGGTAGATAACTGCCATATTTGACAGACACTGGCATGACAGATTCATAAATCTTTTCATAATTCATCAATATCATTTCGTTAAAAGAAAGTTTAGAAGCAACACAGAAGCTCAGAAATTTAGCCATCCTTTTACCCTTGACATTCAACCATCCTAATAATCCTTTTTAAGTGTCAGAACTCAGGTATCATTCATTAATCCCAAAGAACAATGAATGGCAGTTATTTAAGTGTTACACCTGAATTCGCTTATGGACCTTGCTTGGCTATGTGGCCTCCTTTACTTCTTTTGTAAGTGCAAAAGTAAAACATGACAGTAGAGCCACGGCAAAATTAGGTAGACCATCTTCTGAGAATATTTAGCCAAAGAATGTTGAGAGAGATCCTTTCATAGATGTTACTTTGACTGGTTTTACTTATTGGGTTAAGCAACATGGTGATTGGGTTGCTTTAGGTTTACTCTGAAATAAGAATTCATCCATTAAGGTAAAAAGAAGCAAGCTGAGACCTAGAAATAAGTGCATTCCTCCAGTCTATTTTTCTTTTTGAAATCCCCACAGTACAAAACACTTTCAGGAATGCAGTGTTGATTATTTAACTACAGGGCTTAATGCATCTATTTTGCCCCTTTATATTAAGACTGGCATTTTAAATAAAAGTCATGAAAAGAACTTTGTTACAGACATGTTCTCCATTAACCTGACTAATTCTACCAGTCCCTCCATCCTTCCTATAGAAGCCAGGAAGAGTAAATATAAATAGTAATTTCACAGATGACATTTCTTCAGAGATCTAGACTGGATTGTCAGTCAGTACAGAATGTTAAACAGTCATTATAATAGAATATATCAATTAAACTTGTATCAACCATTGTATTTAAATCAGCATGAGTAAGTTATATTTTTTTTCCTGAATTTAATTTTTTTAAAATTCCATAGGTGTGATTATCTAGCACAATATTTACCTATCTTATTTGTTGAATGTTGAACAATCTATTATAGTTCATGTGATTCTATGCTATTAGGCAGTCATTTCTTCATATCAGCTACTAGCTGCTATTGACCCTTTTACTGAAGATGATAGGGATAGAATGGAGACACCCTGAGAGAGACATCACTTTATTACTGAGCTAAGTCAAATGATAATTTTCAATATGTTTCCCTCTAGAAATTACCTCCATGCTTCTTTCATACTTGATGAAGACATTCTGCTCAGTTTTCATTCCCTATAGACTGATATTACTTGTAATCCAGTTGTTCTTTTATATATCTATAAATGATACATCACTGTTGTTTTGACATTGTGCTAGAATTCGAACTGTAGGACAAGTGCTACTATCACCCCACTGTTTGACTCATTGTTAAAGAGAATAAACAATAGCCTTGAGTATAATGCAAAGTCAGCCACAGATCAGATCATACATTTCCAGAGTGCTCAGATAAATCATTTATTAGCTCTACCACCCTAGGGGAGATTTCTCTATTATCCAAAGGTGGAGAAACAATTGCAAAATGTCAATATGGTGTTTTATAAAATATGAAAGATCAAATTCCATATGTTTGAAATAAACCCAGAAGTTTGGTTTGTTTCAATTATCTGCAGCAAATTACATGAAGCTAGGTGTCTAGGCATTATTATGTATGCATTTAATACATTAACATTTTCAGCTTTGGTTCAAACTGCTATTTCTTAAACTATTGTTTACCAATGTAGAAACTGGCAGAAAAGTAGACTGCCTATTTCAACAAGCAGAATAATGGGTTCTGTCTGCATATGAAGTGGGAAATGAGAGGCAGAGTGTGGAACACCTCCTTTGGAGTCAGTTTTCTGAGCCCACAGAGTGATCAGAACTGAGTTTGGAATTTGGAGAACTGGCATCAGTGGAATCATTTGTCTTGCTTTTCTTTTCTTTGTGTACCAAGGTGGGAGAAGCAAAACAGCATTTTTGTGCCTGGCCACTCTCTAGAAATGAAATAATGACAGCAGAAGGCCTGCCACATTTTCCCCTCCAGTATCTAATCTGTTTTCAGATTAGATACTGCAGCATTACATTTTGAAATGTGTACAATGAAAAGCATTGAATATGTTTGAATATGTGTTTCATCATCTCCAGTAAAACCCCAGCATACGAATAAAAATGCCTCCACAGAGTTGGTACTGCAATATCAAATGCAAGATTGAAAACTTGCTGTTGAGGGTGACAGCTGAAGAACTACATATTTATTTGATTTGATTTGATTTATCAATCACTTACAAGATAATAGGCATAATTGGAGCCTCAGTGGCACAGTGGTTAGAGTGCAGTACTGCAAGCTACTCCTACTGCAATTTGGCAGGTTGAATCCCACCAGGTTCAAGGTTGACTCAGCCTTCCATCCTTCCGAAGTGGGGAAAATGAGGACCCAAATTCTTGGGGGCAATATGCTGACTCTGTAAACTACTTTGAGAGGGCTGTAAATCACTATAAAGTGGTATATAAGTCTAAGTGTTATTGCTATAAGTATAAACATGAATAAGAATACAGGAAATGGGTACGAAAAAATGGGGACAATAGGACAGGGATGGTAGGCACGATTGTGCCCTTATGCACTCCCCTTACAGACCTCTTAGGAATGGGGTCAGATCAATAGTGGATAGTTTGAGGTTAAAGGAGTGGGGGTTAGAGGATGTAACAACAGAGTCAGGTAGTGCATTCCAGGCATTGACCACTCTATTGCTGAAGTTGTACTTTCTACAATCAAGTTTGGAACGGTTTACATTGAGTTTGTATCTGTTGTGTGCTCTTGTATTGTTGTGGTTGAAGCTAAATAGTCATTGACTGGTAGGACATTGTAGAAGATAATTTTGTGTACTATGCTTAAGTCCAACCGTAGGCGATGTCGTTCAAGATTGCCGAAGCCCAAAATTACCGAAGCCTGGTGGTATAGGGTATTCTGTTGCATCAGAGGAGTGTAGTACTGTTCTTGTGAAATACTTCTGGAGTTGCTCAATTGTATTAACGTCCAATATACAGTGCAGATTCCAGACTGATAAGCTGTATTCGAGTGTTGGTCTAGCAAAAGTTTTGTATGCTCTAGTTAGCAATTCAATATTTCCAGAGGAGAAGCTTCATAAAATTAGATTTACAACTCTTAATGCCTTTTTGGCAATGCTGTTACAGTGAGCTCTGGCACTTAGGTCATTTGATAAGAGAACACCAAGGTCTTTGAGTGAAGATCATCAGTGAGGTCATATATGCCTAGCTTGTATTTGGTATACTGATTTTTTTTACCAATGTGTAGGAGAGAGCATTTGTTGGTTGAGATTTGGAGTTGCCAATTGTTTGACCATTCAGACACATAATCAAGGTCACTTTGAAGGACAATAGCATTGTCAGTGGTGTTGAATAGTTTTACGTCATCCCCGAAGAGGACGCAATTGCTTATAAGGTGATCACAAAGGTCTGTTCTGACCCAAACTATTTTCCAATAAAACAAACAATAACCAAAGGGAACAGAAACGTTTTAATGAGTCTTACAAATCCCCGGTTAAAAGGCTGCTGCAAACTAATTAACTTTGATAAGCACAAACCTTGCCAAAGCTGTGCAAGACTGCCAAGAATCACAGATAAGAAATATTTCACAACACAAGAGTCTTAAATACCAACTTAAGATACTGTAATGTCCACGAGGCTGAGTTTCAAAATGTCTTTGCTTCCTACAAGTAACGTCTGATTCACAGCTGGCTTTTATTTTCTTGAAGAAGGGGCCATTACCTTGCAGCCTTACTCCCAAGTTGCCCGTGCTGCTGCAGCTGTTCTTTCCTACGAGCAGCCCTGTGCGCATGCGCACTTGGCACAGGATCCTCAGGAATTCCCTCATCACTGCTGCCAGCCCCCACAATCTTTGAAGGCAGCAGTCCGCTCCCTAATGGTCCTGGCCCCTCATCTGAGTCCTCGCTCTCCTCAGCCATCTGCACCTGCTGCTGGCTAACCACTACAAGGTCATTTATATAGATATAAAGAGTGTGGATCCGAGAACTCTGCCTTGGGGGACACTGCTGTTAACTGGAGCAGGGTTTGATACAGCACTCCCTATTTTTACTATTTGTTGCCTGTTTGACAGGAACACAGTAATCCACTTATGAAGGGATCCAGAAATGCCATAAGAGTTTAGTTTTATCAGTAGTTTGTCAAGTACCACTGAATAAAAGGCTTTGCAGAAGTCTATGTAAATTGCATCTATTGCTTTACCCTGGTCGATAGAGTAGTCCATATGTTTTTGCAGTGTAGGAGTTGTAGAGTTCAGGACAAATTTTTCCTGAAATCAAATTGTTTTTGGGAGAGTAGGTTGTTTGACTTTAAGTGGAGGGTGATGAATTGGTTAATGATTGATTCCATGACTTTGCACGTGTCACAACACAGTGAGATTGGTCTGCAGTTTTCAACCAGGCTGGGATCACCTTTTTTGAAGATAGGGATGACCGTAGCTAAGGACCATAAGTTCGGTAAGGAGCTGGTTCTCAGTGATATCTCACATATAAAGCTTAGGGGTTCTGCTATGGCAGTGGACAGCTTTTTTTAAAAAAAGTATGCACATAATCCATTGGGGCCAATAGATAGGGATGGTTTTAGGTTACATATGCCTTTTCTATGTTATCTTCTGTAAAGTCAATATGTAGTAGATCATTACAGTTAGTTGTGGTATGATTAGGAAATGTGGGGCATGAACCATTGCTGTTTACAAAGACTGAACTGAAGAATGTGTTAAAGAGGTTTGCCTTAACAGCTTCATCGCTGCAGTCTTTCCCATTTGGTCCTTTTTGGGGTGGGATGGTTCTTGAGTCCTTAAGTTTGGTGTTTACAAAATTGTAGAAGGCGCGGGTGGATTTTGTATATAGGAGGTTTTCCTCTTGCTTGCAGTGATAATTTGTGCATTTCTGCCTTTATCTGTCTGCATAAGGTGCTGTATCAGTTTTTAAAGTACTAGTTACTACGTAACTAGTTTTATTTTTACACCATAGTGAATTTTTAAAATGGAAGTTTCCTTATTGTTATGGGTAATTTCTTTTTGGGTTTATTTTTTACTAATGGTACATATAGCTTAATGACTCTTTCAAGTTCAAGCAAGAATGCATTGTAATGAATTGCTTCCATTGCATTTCTAATTCCAAGAGGTTGTAGGAGGAGCTGCTGGCTGCTTATGAAGGAAGCAGAGGGTGAGTAGAAAGGAGAGAAATAGTGGCCCACGCGCCTAACAGCGTGTGAAACATATAACTATAAACCAAAAATACCAATAATACATTTAGGGTAAGTGCACTTGAGATTGTGATTTTATTTTATTTCAAAATGACAGGCTTAGTTCAGTGTAATACTTGTTTTACAGCTGTCTTTTGCAGTACTCTTTTCAAACTTGGATACTGTCCTCTTTGTAAAAAAATTACCAGTCTAGATGGACAGATTACCTATCTAGAATCTCTAATCTGTGCTCTCCAAGCAGAAATTAGGCACCCAATCCAGCCATCTATTGAGCTGCCATGCTACCAGCCCCCACTACCACAAAGATTCTACAGGAAAAGGGCAGGATGGACAACCGTGGGATCTGGCAGTGTGAGAGCTGTGGACCATAAACACAAAGCTTTTGCTGTGTCCCAGCATAACAGATACAGTACCCTTGCTGACCTTAATAGGGACACTAAAGTGACAGGTCAAGGTAGTTGTGATAATGATAACTCAAGTAAGCCAGGGATCATGGTCCTAGAAGAAGAACTTACCTTGGAAAGGAGAAAGTGTGAATCAGGTATTATGCACCAGTCACAGAAGAAGAGCAAGGCATCCAAAAAGAGAAGCCACCTTCTGGTTGGGGACTCAATTGTAAGGGATGTAAATTTAGGAAAGGATACTGAGGTTTTGAGGTCAGGTGTCTACCAGGTGCTACTGCTAGCAAAGACAAGAAGCGTATTCTTAAGATAGTCAAGAATGCCAGCAAGGACTGTGATGTTGATGCTATTATACATCTTGGTATAAATGGTCTGTCCCAGAAGGATGTACTTTCTGTTCAGAAAGACTTCCAGAGCTTGGGGTATGAACTTAGTAATATGGGCTGTAGACTTATCTTTTCAGAATTCTACCAATATACAAGGAACAAAAAGGGAAAGGGCAGTGTATAGCAGAGTTTATTGTGTGGCTAAAGGAGTGGTGTAAAAGGGAAGGCTTTGGTTTTATTAGTCATGATGTCTGCAGCTGGTCCAATGAAAAACTGTACAAAAGAGATGGTTTGCATCCATCAAAGAAAGGGATTGAGTTACTTGGCATTAAGTTCACAGATTTCCTGGATAAACATTTAAACTGAACAGCGGGGACAGAGAATTAATGGATTCAGAACATTTCTGTTCCCAGCAACCTAAAACTAATAAGGATACTAGTGCATGCCAAATAGATGTTTGTGCAGGTAAGATTATCAACCTTGAAGCCAATCAAAACCAAGCATTTAATAGTGAGTGCCATACCAAGTGCATTAATCAAACAGGTGGCAAGAAAGTAGGGGCTGGCAGGCACAACACAGGTTATGGAGACAGTAAACACAGTAGTCAGACATAAAAATCTCAAGTGCCTATATAAAAATGCACAAAGTCTGGGGAACAAACAGGGTGAACTCGAACTATGAATACATGAAGGTAAATATGATATAGTTGGAATAACAGAAACTTGGTGGGATGAAACCCATGACTGGAACATACTGGTAAAAGGATACAAACTATTAAAAAAAAACAGACCACATAAAAGAGGAGGTGGAGTTGCACTGTATGTAAAGGACCACTATATTGCAACAGAAATGCATGAAACCAAATATGAAAACGTCCTAGAATGCATATGGGTCAATATAAAAGAAAAAAAGAATGACATGGCCATAGGTGTATATTATAGGCCACCCAACCAAGCACAAAATATAGATGTCCTTTTTGCCAGCCAACTAACAAACATATGCAGGAAACACACAACAATAGTAATGGGAGACTCCAATTATCCTGATATCAATTGGAAAACTAATTCTGCACCAAGTGAGAAATCAAATAAGTTCCTAACCAACCTAGCTGACAACTTTGTTGTCCAAAAGGTAGAGGGTGAAATTAGAGGGACAGCCATACTGGACTTAATTCTTACAAACAGAGAAGAACAGATTGTTTAACAGATAATCAGAGTTGGAAGGGACCTTGTAGGTCATCTAGTCCAACTCCCCTCCCAAGCGGGAGACCCTACACCATTTCTGACAAATGGCAGTCCAATCTCTTCTTGAAAATCTCAAGTGATGGTGCTCCCACAACTTCCGAGGGCAAGCTGTTCCATTGGTTGATTGTTCTCACTATCAGAAAGTTTCTCCTTATTTCCAGGTTAAATCTCTCCTTGTTCAGTTTCCATCCATTATTCCTTGTCTGGCCTACAGGTGCTTTAGAAAATAGCTTGACCCCTTCCTCTCTATGGCAGCCCTTCAAATATTGGAAGACCGCTATCATGTCTCCCCTGGTCCTTCTCTTTAATAGACTAGCAAAGCCCAGTTCCTGCAACCGTTCATTGTATGTTTTAGTCTCCAGTCCCCTAATCATCCTGGTTGCTCTTCTCTGTTCTTTTTCTAGAGTCTCAACATCTTTTTTATAATGTGGTGAACAAAACTGGATGCAGTACTCTAGGTGTGGTCTTACTAAGGCTTTATAGAGTGGTATTAGTACTTCCCTTGATCATGGCTGTACCCCTCTGTTAATACAATTTAGGATTGCATTAGATTTTTTGACTGCTGCTCTACACTGCTGGCTCATATTTAGCTGGTTGTCCACTAAGACTCCAAGATCCCTCTCACAGTTACTGCTATTGAGCCTGGTTTCACCCAGTCTATATGTGTACTTTTGGTTTTCTTGCCTAAGTGTAGGACTTTACTTTTCTCTATATTGAATTTCATTTTGTTAGATACGGCCCAGTGTTCTAGTCTGTCAAGATCCATCTGAATCTTGAGCCTATCTTCTTGGGTGTTAGCTATTCCTGCCAGCTTAGTATCATCTGCAAATTTGCTAAGTTCCCCTTCTATCCCCTCATCTAAGTCGTTAATGAAGATATTGAAGAGTACTGGGCCTAAGACGGAACCTTGTGGCACCCCACTGCTTACTTCCCTCCATGTAGACTTAGACCCATTAAGGACTACTCGTTGAGTATGGTTTGCCAGCCAGTTGCGAGTCCATCTAGTGGTGGTGCTATCTATTCCACTTTTTTCTAGCTTACTAAGAAGTAGGTTGTGGTCTACTTTGTCAAATGCTTTGCTGAAATCTAAATATTTTATGTCCACAGTATTTTGCTGGTCTACTAGTTTAGTCACAGTGTTGAAGAATGAAATAAGATTGGTTTGGCATGATCTGTTTTTAACAAACCCATGCTGACTGCTAGTTATTACTTTACTTGTTTCTAGATGTTGGCAGATCTGTTTTTTTATTATCTTTTCCAGTATCTTCCCGGGTATTGATGTTAGGCTGATTGGTCTATAGTTTCCTGGGTCTGTTTTTTTTCCCTTTTTTGAAGATGGGAACCACATCAGCTCTTTTCCAGTCCTCTGGTAGTTCCCTGGTGCTCCAGGATTTTTGAAAGATATGGTGCAGTGGTTCCGAGATGATCTCTGCCAGCTCCTTTAAAACTCTGGGATGTAATCCATCAGGCCCCGGTGATTTGTTTTTATCAAGATCAAACAGGTGTTCTCTTACTATTTTTTTTTTGCTTATTTTAACTTTTATTTCTGGTCTGTCTTTTACAGTTATGTTTTTGGTGGGTTGAGCTATAGTTTCTTTTTGCGTGAAGATGGATGCAAAGAATGAGTTAAGCAGTCCTGCTTTCTCTCTGTTGCCTGTTACTTCCTTGCCATCTTCTCTCTTTAGTGGACCGACTGTTTCCTTGATTTTTTTCTTGTTATTTATATGTTGGAAGAAACTTTTTTTTATTATCTTTGACTTTTGTTGCAAGTCTTTGTTTGTTCTGAGCCTTTGCTATCCTGACTTCGTCTTTGCAGATTCTGGCTATCTGCTGATATTCTGCCTTAGTTGTATGTCCTTCTTTCCATTTTTTGTACTTGTCCTTTTTTTCTTTCAATTTGCCAGAGAGATCTTTGTGCAGCCATGCTGGTTTCTTCTTGGATTTCTTGTTTTTCTTTCTCAGTGGTATTGTGCTGGTCTGGACTTCTATGATCATAGTTTTTAGAGTTTCCCAAGATTCTTGAGTTGTTTTCCCCTTTAGGATTTTCATCCATGGAATCTTTCCCAGGTTCTCTCTGAGTTTATTGAAATCAGCTCTTTTAAAATCCAAGACTCTGGTGTCATTATGTTCTACTGCTTGTGTTTGTGTTATGTTGAATTCTAGTATGACATGGTCACTCTCACCCAAGGTTCCTGCAGTTTCAATTCCCTCTGACAGTAAGAACAATCAATGGAACAACTTGCCCTCGGAAGTTGTGGGAGCGCCATCACTTGAGACTTTCAAGAAGAGATTGGACTGCCATTTGTCAGAAATGATGTAGGATCTCCCGCTTGGGTGAGGAGTTGGACTAGATGACCTACAAGGTCACTTCCAACTCTGATTATCTGTTATCTGTTATCTGTTATCTGGTCTTCTGTAGTATTACAGCTAGAGAATAGAATGTGCCAATCAAGAGATGATAGGTTGGCATCTATGAGATCATAGTTGGCTTTTTTGAAGTTGTATTTGGGAATCCATCATTGTGATCCTCTTTGTGAGGGCATAAATTGAGACAAAAGTCAATTATACTGTGGTCACTGTTTGAAAAGAGTTATTGTATCTGTAGGCAATATACTGAGTGTGAGTTGTTGCAGAAGATGAGGTTGTGGCAGTTGTTGAGTCTAGTGTTGTTAGTTACTAACTGATCCAGTTCCAGTATAGTAACGGCATATACAGGCTTGCATGTATGGCTTCAGATGTACATTCATTTAGGGTCCAATTTATAAAAGATAGATTGAGGTCACCAAGGAAAATAAGAGGGTGTGGGCAAGAGGCAGCCCACATTAGCAGTGAAGTTAACTTGTTTGCATGAATTATGTTATAGTCAGGGGCTCTGTAGCATAGTAAGAAGTGGACTGTTGTATTTAAGGACAGTTCACAGATGATGGTCTCTGGAAGAGCAAGTTCCTATATAATTTGAATCTTTTTTTTAGATTTAGGGACTTTGTGTGAAAAATAGCAACTCCATCTCCTCTATGGATTTCACAATCTGACCAATAAACATGATATTCTCTGACTGTGGTAATGGAGTCTGGAAAAGATGCATTTAACCACGTCTCACGGACAAATATAATGTTGAATGTGGCCATGCCTAATAAGATGAGGAATTCATGCATTTTGTTTGCAAGACTTCTTGTGTTGAGAAGTTTGCATTTTAGATATATAGTAGTGGGTCTGGAGGAAGTAAGGGGAATGCATGCTTAATGTTGGATGTTGGGGTGATGGTTATTGGGATGTAAGTTGAAGGTCTTGTTTTTGAGTATTCTGTGCAGTAGTCAATGTATAGGTTATTATTTCCTTGTTCATGTAGTCTTTTGAGTTCAGAGCGTAGTACACATTGCTGAAAGGTTAGGTCAAGGTGAGAACAGAGGTTCTTGTGGTTGGTGTTGCTCTTGGTGAGTGTAAATGAATTTTTGTTTGCTTGATTCATTTTTGCAAATGATCCTGCAGAAACATGGTGCCACTGAGCCATCACTGTTTTTGAACTCTGGGATGATGTGGGAAATGTTGTATATTTCATCAGGGGAGATGGTTGATGCTTGATAGTCACTGATGATGCTGCAGGCATTTGTGATGTCATCATTGTCATTGTTGCTCTCTAGATCAAATAAGATGGCATTGTGATGCTTTATCTGAATGGTTGCAATTTCCCCACTCCCTTTCTCAATAGTACCACAGAATACCTCTATAGGATAGAAATAGCAGCTAAAGAGCTGTTCTAGTCCCTACACATGTCCATGTGCATGCACACATACTTCTGTTGCCATTCACCTACTGCAACATAAACGTCATGGAGGCATTTTTACTCATGATCTATGATGTTACTGGACTTAATGTCTTCCAAAAAGTACATGACCTGAAGATCAGTTATATCCCCCCACCCAAGAAAGTGTGTGTGCCCAGACCATCCTCAAGTCATAGGAAGGTTCCACTTCTAAACTTACAAGGTGCTACAAATGAATACATGGAACAGCTTGTGCCAGAAGACAAGATAATGCTTGGTGAAACAGGAATCCACAGGTATAATTTCCTATGTGGTGGGTGAGGGACAAATTGAAGGCAATGTCCTATGTTCTTTTAAGTATGGTTATTTAGACCAATCAGATAATTAGTCAATTATGTAAAAGAAATCTATAGAGAAATCTCTCTTTGCAATGTTTGTCTCTTTTTAGTAGAATAGAGCAGTGTTTTAGATTTGATTCCAAAATGGTGTTTAAGAGTGCACAGAAGAACAAACATAGCATGTACATTTACGTCTTCACAGCAGCTGTGTCTTTTCACAAGATAGCACAGTTCCTGTTGCAAAGTGCATAGAAAAAGATGTTTTTCAAGGCACCTCTTTGGGATCCGCTCTGAAATCCTATACCATACTGCTATTCAGACCGATAGCATGAACCAGGCTCTTTCTTTTTCAAAGAAAATAAAATGACTGTGTTCTAATTAATTCAAAACATCCTTGAATTTATTTCATCTTGTGGATTTATTTTAAGATATAAATTGAGTAGGTAATAAAACAGCCTCCTATAGCTAGAGATCTCAAGGCATGAAACAATGAGATAAGAGAGAGGGGGAGGGAGGGAGGGAGGGAGAGAGAGAGAGAGACACACACACACACACACACAGAGAGAGAGAGAGAGAGACAGAGACAGAGACAGAGACAGAGAGACAGAGAGAGACAGAGAATATATGTCAAATGCTTCTGCAAATGGAGCATGCTGTGTCTTTTCCCCAATTGTTGCTCTCTTCCAGTTAGATATTCTGAACAATCTAACAGAAAAATAAAATAGCAGGGTTGGAAGGGACCTTGGAGGTCTTTCAATCTAACTCCCTACTCAAACAGGAAAGCCTATACCATTTCAGACAAATGGTTGTCCAGTCTCTTTTTTTAAATCTACAGTTTTGGATATCCACTGATTAATTGTTCTAATTTTCAGGAAATGTCATTTTAGGATGATTCTGTCCTAATTAGTTTCTGTCCACTGCTACTTTTCCTGCCTTCAGGTACTTTGGAGAATAGATTGACCCTCTCTTCATTGCAGTAGCACCTCAAATGTTGGAACACTGCTATCATGTTACCCCAGTCCTTCTTTTCATAAAGCTAGTCATACTGTTCATACATTTTAGTCCCCAAATCATCTTTTCGTTCTTCTCTGCACTCTTTCTAGAGTCTCAAAATCATTTTTTATATCATGGGGACCAAGATTGGATATGGTATTCCAAATGTGATCTTATAAAGGCATTACAAAGTGTTGTTAACACGTCACGTGATCTTGATGTTATCTGTCTATTAATGCAGCCTAGGACTGTATTGGCTTTTTTGGCATATTGATTGTCCACTGAGCAAGATCCTTCCACTGATCAAGGGACTTCAAGATCCTTCTCACATTACTATTTTTGAGCCAGGTACCACTTACTCTATACCTATGTATTTGGTTGTTCTTGCTTAAATGTAGAACCTTACTTTTCTTACCATTGAGGTTTTTTAGATAGGGCCCATCTGCATAACTCTGATGCTACTTGATCCAGAGAATCTTTTATCATTCAACCAGATTTGTGCACTCAAGCTGCCTTACATTTGCTTGGGGATGCAGTTCTGTGGATTAAATTGTCTGTGTGATGTGGCTTCACAGAAAACCCACAATGCTACTGGGAGTTGTTTTACACAAATGGCTTGCCACACAGCTGTGCCTCTATCTTCTTACATTTTAAGCAAGAACTGTCCTACAGTTGAACGAGCACATGAGCAGTGTACAAGCAATTGATTTACGTACTTGCAGGTGTTATTTTTGTCTTCTTCTTGCAGTCAGGACTCTGTGAACATGTTTTGTGACCAGCAAAAGATTTTACTTTTGTTAACCACTCATAAAAATAATACTTTTCCTGATGATTCAGGCACCACGGCAAGTAAGCCCTGGAGAAAAGAGTAAAACATTTCCATTCTTATACAATATTTAAAATCAGGACAATAATTCTATCTAGATATCATGCCCTGGGTCAAAGGATCATTTCTGAAAAGATGGCACCTCTTTAAATAGGTCAGGGTATTTCACTGAAGTAAGTTTAAAGTAGATATTTCCATACAGAACATGAGAAGCCACTGGCTGATGACAACATATCCCAGGATTTGGCATATTTTGACATAGTCTGGATAATAGAGGCCAGAATCTTAGTCATTACAATATTTTGAACTTTCCACAAAATATTTGATATTGCACTATTTAATAAATTGATGTAAAGTAAAATTGCTATAGCTAACTATATATATATCCAGGATTTCATAAAAGGTTATAAAGAGAAGATGGTGACATTATCACACAATGGTAAATACATGACACATTCTGCTGACATTTAAAAGGCTTTTTTTGTCAAAGAATTTATTCTGCAGTAACTACCCTCATTACTATGAAGATTGCATTAATTAGATGAAAATGTCTGTAAGTAATGGAAACTTTGCTACTGAGTTCTCATTTATATAGCTGAGATGGCCTACCATATCAAATCCCCTTTTGTACCAGATGGATTCATTTAAGGCAGAATACCTTTACAGGATGAGTGAAGATTTTTACACCTGTTATTCTGGACCATATAGGAAGGTTCCACTTCTAAACTTACAAGGTGCTACAAATGAATACATGGAACAGCTTGTGCCAGAAGACAAGATAATGCTTGGTGAAACAGGAATCCACAGGTATAATTTCCTATGTGGTGGGTGAGGGACAAATTGAAGGCAATGTCCTATGTTCTTTTAAGTATGGTTATTTAGACCAATCAGATAATTAGTCAATTATGTAAAAGAATCTATATAGAAATCTCTCTTTGCAATGTTTGTCTCTTTTTAGTAGAATAGAGCAGTGTTTTGGATTTGATTCCAAAATGGTGTTTAAGAGTGCACAGAAGAACAAACATAGCATGTACATTTACGTCTTCACAGCAGCTGTGTCTTTTCACAAGATAGCACAGTTCCTGTTGCAAAGTGCATAGAAAAAGATGTTTTTCAAGGCACCTCTTTGGGATCCGCTCTGAAATCCTATACCATACTGCTATTCAGACCGATAGCATGAACCAGGCTCTTTCTTTTTCAAAGAAAATAAAATGACTGTGTTCTAATTAATTCAAAACATCCTTGAATTTATTTCATCTTGTGGATTTATTTTAAGATATAAATTGAGTAGGTAATAAAACAGCCTCCTATAGCTAGAGATCTCAAGGCATGAAACAATGAGATAAGAGAGAGGGGAGGGAGGGAGGGAGAGAGAGAGAGAGACACACACACACACACACAGAGAGAGAGAGAGAGAGAGAGAGACAGAGAGAGACAGAGAGAGTGAGACAGAGAGAGACAGAGAATATATGTCAAATGCTTCTGCAAATGGAGCATGCTGTGTCTTTTCCCCAATTGTTGCTCTCTTCCAGTTAGATATTCTGAACAATCTAACAGAAAAATAAAATAGCAGGGTTGGAAGGGACCTTGGAGGTCTTTCAATCTAACTCCCTACTCAAACAGGAAAGCCTATACCATTTCAGACAAATGGTTGTCCAGTCTCTTTTTTTAAATCTACAGTTTTGGATATCCACTGATTAATTGTTCTAATTTTCAGGAAATGTCATTTTAGGATGATTCTGTCCTAATTAGTTTCTGTCCACTGCTACTTTTCCTGCCTTCAGGTACTTTGGAGAATAGATTGACCCTCTCTTCATTGCAGTAGCACCTCAAATGTTGGAACACTGCTATCATGTTACCCCAGTCCTTCTTTTCATAAAGCTAGTCATACTGTTCATACATTTTAGTCCCCAAATCATCTTTTCGTTCTTCTCTGCACTCTTTCTAGAGTCTCAAAATCATTTTTATATCATGGGGACCAAGATTGGATATGGTATTCCAAATGTGATCTTATAAAGGCATTACAAAGTGTTGTTAACACGTCACGTGATCTTGATGTTATCTGTCTATTAATGCAGCCTAGGACTGTATTGGCTTTTTTGGCATATTGATTGTCCACTGAGCAAGATCCTTCCACTGATCAAGGGACTTCAAGATCCTTCTCACATTACTATTTTTGAGCCAGGTACCACTTACTCTATACCTATGTATTTGGTTGTTCTTGCTTAAATGTAGAACCTTACTTTTCTTACCATTGAGGTTTTTAGATAGGGCCCATCTGCATAACTCTGATGCTACTTGATCCAGAGAATCTTTTATCATTCAACCAGATTTGTGCACTCAAGCTGCCTTACATTTGCTTGGGGATGCAGTTCTGTGGATTAAATTGTCTGTGTGATGTGGCTTCACAGAAAACCCACAATGCTACTGGGAGTTGTTTTACACAAATGGCTTGCCACACAGCTGTGCCTCTATCTTCTTACATTTTAAGCAAGAACTGTCCTACAGTTGAACGAGCACATGAGCAGTGTACAAGCAATTGATTTACGTACTTGCAGGTGTTATTTTTGTCTTCTTCTTGCAGTCAGGACTCTGTGAACATGTTTTGTGACCAGCAAAAGATTTTACTTTTGTTAACCACTCATAAAAATAATACTTTTCCTGATGATTCAGGCACCACGGCAAGTAAGCCCTGGAGAAAAGAGTAAAACATTTCCATTCTTATACAATATTTAAAATCAGGACAATAATTCTATCTAGATATCATGCCCTGGGTCAAAGGATCATTTCTGAAAAGATGGCACCTCTTTAAATAGGTCAGGGTATTTCACTGAAGTAAGTTTAAAGTAGATATTTCCATACAGAACATGAGAAGCCACTGGCTGATAACAACATATCCCAGGATTTGGCATATTTTGACATAGTCTGGATAATAGAGGCCAGAATCTTAGTCATTACAATATTTTGAACTTTCCACAAAATATTTGATATTGCACTATTTAATAAATTGATGTAAAGTAAAATTGCTATAGCTAACTATATATATATCCAGGATTTCATAAAAGGTTATAAAGAGAAGATGGTGACATTATCACACAATGGTAAATACATGACACATTCTGCTGACATTTAAAAAGGCTTTTTTTGTCAAAGAATTTATTCTGCAGTAACTACCCTCATTACTATGAAGATTGCATTAATTAGATGAAAATGTCTGTAAGTAATGGAAACTTTGCTACTGAGTTCTCATTTATATAGCTGAGATGGCCTACCATATCAAATCCCCTTTTGTACCAGATGGATTCATTTAAGGCAGAATACCTTTACAGGATGAGTGAAGATTTTTACACCTGTTATTCTGGACCATATAATTGTCATTTTAGACTATTCAAGTGTTTACAGCCTGTTTTTTAACAGGGAAAACTTTTACATTTTAGCAGGAATTATTCAACAGCTTGCATTAGATGGACTTGGATTTTTATACCATGTTTATTTATTATTCATTTCTATTAAACACTGCAGAAATTCAGGAAAGCAATCTCACACAAAACTTATCACAAGATGAATATTTTAAATGATCAGTTTGTGAACAGGAGCACAAGCTGGAACTTGTTTAGATTACGCCCTTGGCAAACACTCAAAACATGCAAGCATGCAGAAAGAGAGAGAGGCAGAAGGAAGGAGGGAGGGAGGGAGGGAGAGAGAGGGACGGAAGGAGGTAAAAACACCTAAATTTTAGACACAAGCTAAGCATATTTATTTTGGCAAAAATCTTATAGGATACAGATTTCTTCTGAGAAAACATTATTAAGGTACTTCTGATTACATTAGGATATTACATTATTGATTTGTATTTTAAGAACTCAGGGTTGAATTGTCCTTTGTTGACCAGATTTTCTACTGCTTCAAACTGCATTTGATGAATATGGAATTTTTGCACATTGTGGGGATGATTATTGTATCATTCAAGTGAACATTCAGAAAACAATTCTAGAATTGACTTGAGCCTAAGATTGGGGCTTAGATCTTATTCACACCTTCATTGGAAGAACTTCAAATGGGAAAGGATAAGGTCATGCCCTATTCCCTTTTCTACCCTACATGATTCAGGCAGGAGTTGTAAGATAAAACTCATCAATGATTTGAAGTTTTATTCAAGTCATTGATGTTTATTAACATTTTTCTTCTTACTACTAAAGGTTAAAACAATGATCCCAGGTGGTATGGCAAAGTTGTTTTGAGCCACTGAATTCAGGCCTGAAAGATCTGTCTGTGTTATTTACAATCTTTAGTACCAAGAAATCTCTGACTAGTTCCAAGATAGCAAAGGGAATTATATAAGTACATTTTTATGAGGAAAAAATGTGGATGTTCACTCTTTCTCTGTAGCATCCATATTCTTGCATGCTTTTCTTCAAATTGCTTTTAAAGCTCTTTCACAATGGCTTTTATTAATTTTACAGCAGGGTTAACCATGGCCCAGCAAGGTCAAGTACCTTTTCAATCCTCAAATGGCAGTTTACACTAATCAGAGCTTATTCTGACTGTACAGCTTTCCCCTTAAATTCTGAACATCTTGATATTTGGGAAAGAACAGTCAATATATAAAGTCTAATGGGAGAAGCTGACACAGGCTGGTAGGCACTGCTACACAGTAAATTGTTTATCTTGTTGGTCTTTGTTCTTTACCCTCTGAGCAATAAACCACAGTGGTAAGCCACAGTTCTATATACTGTCCCATGTCAATGAACATAAAGTTTAACCTTACCAGAATGAAATCAAAATTAAGCAATAGATGAAATAAGAAATAGATGAAGTAATTTAAAAAGTTGAAGTATGATTTATTTTAATGATTTGTTGTCTTTTCTAAATAACATTTTTCCCTAGAAATGCTAATGTTTTATTCCACAAGTATTCAAAAGCTAATCAAATATTCTAAGTATAAACACTTCCTTCTTCGTTCTATCAATATTTATAACTGGAAAGCAAATCTTAGTTAGCAATACCTCAAGTCAATGGAAAATACCACTTACAAATGCAACCCACAGCATTATAATTTGTTGTGTGTCTCTGAGTATCCCAAATGCAATAGAGAACAGAACTCCAAGCAAATTATGAAGGTCACATCTTCCCATGTAGAAATACAAAACACTTTTATAAAAGGATCTGCTGGCAAAAATAAGCTACCTTTTGAAATGATGCCTAGTGTTTTGAATCCAAACAGAATTTGCTTGCCAATCTGCTACAAAAGTCCAGATTACGTAAATATTCTGTGGAACATTTATTCTGAATACACTACCTTCCTAACATGAAATGGAACAAACTTTTTTAAAATAGAAAATTTGAGCAAATACTTTAGTAATATATAAATAAAATTTAAATCAATAAAATACAAAGTATGTAACCTATCAAGTGATAAATACATGTAATTTTAATATTCTTCCTAATGATGACAATTGATAGCTCCCAAATATAGTGAATCAGCTCCAAGCAATTCAAGAAAGGTCTGATCATGAAAAAAAATCCTATATGTCAGATTACACAGACCTTCAAGAATCCATCCTAATATATTAAGTGAAAAATATTATGATGATATAAATTGCATCAAACAACAACTCAAGTACTTTAGTATGCATCGTTTGAATAGGTTTTTAATTAAATGCTTTTTTAAAAAAATGCACAAATCAAACTTATTCCAAATTTCCAAAGCAACCAAAGCAGAAATCAAAGTGAGAATTAAATGAACAGCTTTCTAGACTTTGAGCCATGTTTTAACTCTGTAAATAAAAAGTATATTCCCAATTCCTACCTGTACATCCAAAGAGACACAATTCTTCCTTAAGAGAGTATCATAAATGCATTTCATCTCTGCCAGATGGTTATCTTTTGCATGAGAGACTTGCCATGCATCATAAAGCTCACAAATAGACAAATATGGACCAGGAATTAGAATTGAGTCTCACAGACTGAAGAATCTGAAATATGTTGATGTTCATTTTCAGATGTTGAAAATTATTTACAACACATTGATTATTTTCACTAATCAGTGAAAAAAAAAATTAATGACAAAGAGAGGCATTATATATTTATAATACAAGATAAGTTTAAATACAGAAGACACTAAGGAAATAGAAAAAAAAGAGAAAGAGGCAAAGAGAACCAGAGCTTGGGATGAATCATCCTCTTAGTTAGATAACTGAATTAGGATGTTTCCTTTGTGTTTGTTACTGGGATTGCCCTTGGATATGGACCTGTTCTGATATCTTGGGGTGGGGTGGGGGCTCAGACGACATGAAGGATGGGACATGTTTGCTGTTGGCTGTGCCATCCATGCTTACCTGTAACTGTGGTGTTTACCATGCCTAAAGACCTGGTGCCATTTGGGGCATAGATGTTCAAAGAACAGACAGGAGCTACTTCAGCCAAAGAGCCATATTGACCATTCCTGGGACCAGTCATGCTTGCCAAGTCTTGTTGGGTTTCTTGTGTTTTTCATGTCTGTGGATCTGGAACTGGCCAGAGGAATAGATTGGAGGACAGAGTTACATCTGTAACCTTTTTGTTACCAGCCTTTCTTCTTCTGCAAGCTGTATAAACTTGATGGTGGCTGCCAAAAATTGTTGAACACTATGTTTTGGCAGCTTTTCATCTGAGAAGCTTATCTAGACTCTAGAACTGTGAAGATATTGACAGTGGTTGAATGACTGGGGGTATTAATAGGGTGGCAGGATATTGTAGAAGCTTCTTTCCCTGTCCCAGTCAATTTTGCCTTTGTCCCGGTTCTTTCCAGAGAATGGAATTAAAGTGCCTCTTGGTACCTAAGTTCCCTTCCCTTGGATAAATGTGATTGAGTTTTAATGGAAAATACCAATCCTTAAGAATTAGAAGAGATGCATCTGTTGGGGAGATATGGGGCAGGTCAAAAATATTATTGTGGTGATGGGCATTGGGGCTATGGTGAAAGATGGGGAATAGGCCATTTTCTTAGTCCTTATATCACTGAGAAGACTATCAGAGGGTTTTGCTTTTAGCTGTTGCCTCTAAATACCAGGTTGGTCTGTATGTCTCTCTCAGCTATGATTTAATTCAAGGTGCTGAATTCAAGCTCTACATAGCAAGAGACCTGGTTACCTGAGAGACTAGCTTTTCTCAGTTTCATCTGCCTGCCCTACTAGATCCAGCAGAGAAAACATGATGAAGGTCCTATCAACTAGGGAGCTATACTTAATGAGTCATAGGCAGTGGGTTTTTCTGCTATGGCACCCACTTTATGGAATATTTTCCTACCCAAATCATTTTGCTTTGCTTTGTAAGAGGAGATGTCTCCCATACAATCTATCTGAAACAGGAGTCAATAACTGGGAAAATTGTTATCCTTGAAAGGAAAGAGCAATATATTAGTACCCCACTACAGGCTCCAACAACCACTGATTCTTGCTGTGCAGTTTTTCATGCAAATAAACTTTTTTCACTTATGAGAACAGCATAGTCATCACATTATATTTATCTCATTCTTTCCCACATCTAAACTTGCTTCATTCATTATGATATTGAGACAATAACTTACTCAGTTGGAAAGACTGAGTATCCACAAGCAAAATAAACTTTGCAACCCATGACCAAACCATGAATCTCCTAAAACTTTTGGCAATTCTTTCTATATGAGTCCCTAACAGGTCCTATCTTTAAATAACCTCTCTGTATGACAGCCAAGCTCTGTCTTTTCAGGGTGTCCTAAAAATAAGACTTTGAGAGGTCTGAAACAGTAACCAAAATCACCATTCTAAAAGTAGAATGAATGTTCCAGTCAGTTTATTCATGTCCTGAAAATTAGTTTCCCATCTATGCAAATGCAGCGTAGGAACAATAACATCACATTTCTATAAAATATACACCATAGAGAAACATATGCAGTCAGACAATAATATTTCTGAATTCATATTTTGTTAAATGATAGCATTAACATTCCTTATTTGAAAAAGCAAGATTTTATTATCAAATTAACATGTATACAAATTTCCATTTTTATTTTATTCCATTGTTTCTGGGACTTATTAAATAGTATTTTTCTTTTTCGATTAAACCAAACAGTGGCATAAACATAATGAAGTCAGCTGTCTTGGGGAGCAGGGATCTTGGCCTCCACCCCCCGCCTTGCTGTATGTGTTCAACAAACCAGTTCATAGATGAGACCAGCAATATCTATGCTGGAGAACACAAAGTAATTCATGAATTACCACTTGTGTTTCAACACAAAGTAATTCATGAATTACCACTGGATGATAGCACAGAGTAAGAATTTGATGTCCTCCTTTTCTGCCATCTGTTGTTCATAATTTTTGTCTAGAATGCCTATTCTTTCTTTTCTTGTTTTATAGTTCAAGCACAGAGCTCCAGTCAGAGTAACAGCAGAAGAATACAAAAGGAAAATTGTGGCTGAGACAACACTGCTTTTCCAACCCACCTTGTGAAGAGAAGTTCTCTGGCATTCTCTTTCACTCTTTTTCTTTGGCATTCTCTCTTACTCTTCTCTCCTTCCTTTCTTAGCTAGCTCTGATGCAGCCCAGTTAGGGACCAGATTCTAAAAAAAAGACTAATTACA
Source organism: Notechis scutatus (assembly GCF_049901735.1). NCBI lineage: Eukaryota > Metazoa > Chordata > Lepidosauria > Squamata > Elapidae > Notechis > Notechis scutatus. The sequence continues at coordinate 44,889,798 of NC_142012.1, read as the reverse complement.
GAATTTTTCCAGTTTGACTGTATCCATCTGATAACCAACCCTGGTAGGCTGCCAATTTTTATGCTGTAAGAATATTTGTTTAAAAATATATATTCTCCATCCTATCCAACTCCGCACACTTTTGGATTAAAATCTAATAGATATTTAAAGAAATAAAACAAATTAAATCTGTGTTTCATAAAAAACTACAATAAATATTTTCTGCTAGTGAGGCAATAAATTTCAGAATGCATGCAAATAACTAACTGCTTATTTCTATCAATTTTTGGAACTTTTTGCAAGTTTGAATATTTAATAGGAAATTAACATGCATTATTAGTTGGTCTCAAATTTAAGGCTTTTTCATGGCTTTGAGTGATTTTCCACCAGGAAATAGTGCTTCAAAAATGAATGAATTTTGCCCTAAGCAAAAGTGACATGCCCAACTTGTCATTCAATTTATATAACATAAACTACTTAACAGGATTCATAAATTCATTAGCAAGTCTATTAGTGTTAATGGAAATATAGGTGAATATGGGTTTCATTTATAAATGAAATATTGAGTTTTTGCTTTGCTTTCGATCAAATGCTATTGGTCTATTACACTAATCTTCAACAATCAACTGAAGTTCAATACAAATAAGATAAATAGTTATTACTGATTATTTTTCTATCCAAGTCAGTGAATTTTGTCCTGTACTGAAAGAGGCTAGATTTTCCCTGAATATCCATAATTTGGGATGTTTCTATACCTGTAGAAAGTGCAAGTATTTATGTGGTACAAAATAACTTTGATTCATGCTTAGTCTTAGATTGAGTGTTATGAATTAGAGTCCTCCCTATAATGAGACAGTCTATGACAAAGGAATCCATAGCCTGGTAACTTTGCTGTTGGTAATTCTGACCATAGAAATTGAAGTCAAACCATTTAAAGCAGGGATGTCCAACCTTAGCAACTTTAAAGACTTCTGGGCTTCAGACTTCTCCAGCCGGCATGCCAAGGTTGGGAAGGAAATTCGATTATTGTGAAAATAAATATTATTATAAAACTGGGTAGATCCAAGTTCAAATGTCCATTCTACTAGGATCTTTTTAATTAACTTAGCTATAAAGTCTCTATAATGCTATTTTGCAGTCCTGCATACATCGCATAATAGATGTATGATAAATAATATACACATAGAAGATAACATAACCATAAAACAGTAACAAAAGATTGGCAAAAGTATTCCAGACTGCCTCTGGAAATTTGAGAACTTTTGACTATGCATAAAGCTTGGTTGCTGTCTTGGGGCAGTTAATATTCAACTAATCTACCTCTAATAAGAAAATTATAGTGATATAAACTATATGAAAGTATGCATTATGTTGCTCTACAAGCAGGGCTTGATGTTTTGTATAAACCTAGCTTCTTACAGATTTGTCAACCATGACTTACAATGTAACATGTAAACTCAAGTAATATTAATTTATTGAAATATGTTTGGGAAACCATGATTTAAAATAAAACCTTTATGGCTTGTTTTTGAGCATGTATATTTAATATTGCACTGAGAAATATGTCTCTGAGAATTACATTACATAATGTGGTATTTACATTACATAGCATGGTATTTACATTACATAATGTGGTATAAAGCAGGGGTCGCCAAACTTTGGAACTCATAATTTAAAATCCTGCGGACCATTAATATGAATTTTGACTGACGATGGCTTGCTGATGTTGTTGGGAAAGTAGGTCCCATATTCTTGTGTTGTGTTCTTGCACAGCCTGGATTAATTGCTTTGGGGGGGGGGGTACTTTAGGAGGGACATTTCTTTGCGGACCACCAAAATTTTCTCACAGACCAACAGTTGTCCGCGGCCCACCGGTTGGCGACCACTGGTATAAAGGATATAATAGCATTTTATACTTTATGTTGTCTTTAACATGGTAGAGGTTATTGAGGAAATAAAATATTGTGATAAGATTTTTGTAATGTGTTTGTTTTTATGAAAAGATAGACAAAATTAAGGAAAAAGGAAAAACTAAAAATTCAGAATAGAATTTACTTCATTTGCTTATGGTATGTCATACATAAAAATATGTGAGGTTAAATATTTTTGTGAGATAAAATCAGAAAAACAAAACTTACTTTCTCTTAATATGCCAAATAGAAAGAGTTGAAGAAGCCAAATATTTAGAATATTGTGCATAATTGCAGCTCTCATACATTCAAATATATTTGAATATCTGAGAAAGATACAGGTTGAAATTGTGAATATATAGTGAATGCAGTTCACAGGTGCTTGTGAGAGGGATGTCTTTTATCACCACCATTTATTTTTTATTTTTTCTAAGATTTTGGGTGGCAGTCTGACTTTCATTATGTATCAGAAATTACATTGTTTCAGAGCACTTTGGCAATTGAGAATAATAGTTCTCTCTGTTGTTACTATTCTTGTGAACAGTAATCTCTTGAGTTTCCAAGTTTGCCTGTGTAAATTCCATTCCATTTTTTTTCTATCTGCTATATTCTCTCACAAGGACTTAAGCAAGCATTCAAAGTTTTCATCCATTTAGAACTAGAATTATAATTCTATATTGGCCAAGACAAGGAATTTGTCTTCAGTGCATAAGGTCTCAGTGTACATAAAAGATATGTGATGAATCATTTCTGCTAAGAAAACCAATTTTTAATAATAGTAATTAACAAATCATCATCAGTCAATTGCAAAAGGCAGCTTTACGTGGAACAGCTGACATCCTGCAATGCTACCTTTAACATCATTTAACAACAACTTCTATCTATCTCAAGTCCTTGGGAAGGACTCGATAGATGGATAAAAATGCCAAATCCAGTATGATCATTTGGCTGACTGTGCAACAAACAATAATAATAGCAACAATAACAGTGAGATATTGTTTAGCAATTAAGTTTTAAAAAATGCAGCTTTTGAAAAATCCAGAAATCCATTTTATAAGAAATTTTAATCAAACTCTAGTTTTGGACCTTTTTAAGAGAGTTCTGGTTTTAAATTTAATATAATAAAAAGTTCTTTTAAAATTTAATATAATAAAAAGATATAATTGAATAATTAATAGCACTACCCAGCTAGAAAAGTTAGATGAGTTTTCTTAATAGATTCAACATGTTAAATTAGAATGGATCAATTATCTGAATCAAACTGACAATTTGGATCACTTTTTGCATGATCATCAAGAGATAATAATAATGATGTGTGTCTCTGTGTGTGCCAGTTCTTGGCAGCTGATAATTACCATTATTGACAACTATTTTCTATCCCACATTCCACATTCACACTGTTTGTGTTATATGCAATGGGTTTACCTCCCTTTTATTTTCCCTCCCTTAATTAAGCCTCTACTGGAATACAAAAATTAGAACCTAATTATTCAAAAATATTTCTCTAGATTAGTTTGTCTTCAGGAGGACTGTTGTGGTTTACCATTTTTTGGTATAACTTTATTCCTGCGAAACTAACATATATATCTGCATAGTTTTAGAAATGTAATTGCTTTTCTTATTTAGCTTTTTATTATATGTATAAATGTGATAAATAAATAAATATTAAAAAGTGATATAGTTCAAAATGGCAATTTGACTCTCATATTCCAGCTCATGGCACATTTCTAGTTTAGTTCTTAATGTTGAACATTTCATTTTCCCTGAATTCAATACAGATTAATATTCTTCTTTTAAATACAGATCAATTTTTCTCCTTTAAAGAAAGGTAATTTTCCATTTTGGCATTTGTAGAAATTACATTTATCAAGTTTTTTTCTTTAAAAGAAACCTTCATAGCAAATCTTTTTAAAAAAAGTTAGAGATATTTTATACAGTTTGCACAAATTTTGAGAATATATTTTCTTTAATATATAATTTTTATCATTTTAAAAAAAAAGAAGATTGAAAACTAATACAAAGTAAGAAAAAGAAAAGACAAAGAAAGAAATTGAAGGAAAAGTCAAAAGTCCAAGGAGGAAAAAGAAGAAGCTTTCAATCTTTTTTACAGCAGTTATAAATTTACCTCTTACTCTATGATAGCAACATCTCTTTTTTTCTATAATCTATCCTGTATAATAACCAATACCATAAATCTTAAGTTCAGTTTTTTTGTTTCAGGCACAAAATCTATAAGTGATTTCCAGTCGGCAATGAACATAGGCACTGCCTTTTCTCTGATCAAAAAAGGCAATTTAGCCATCACAAAATTCCATCATCTTCACCACTCTTTCTTCCACTGTGGATAATCTTTCCATTTTTGTCTATAAAATAATCTTGTGGCAGTTATCATACAAAAAAAAAGTTCCATAACTTTATTCCAACTGTTTATCATCAATCCCAAAAGCAGCACCTGTGATCAAGTTGTACATTTATTTTTGAAATACTCTGAATCAGTGTATAAATTTGAATCAGAATTATCTAGCTTTTTTACACATCCACCAGACATAGTAAAATATCCTTCTTGTTGTTCACATTCCAACATAAATTTGATTTATATATTCTAAGCAATTTATCTGATGACCTATACCAACACTACAACCCTTTATTTAAAAAAAAAAAATTCTTTAAAATTATAACATAGTGTATATTTTAAAAAAAATCACTTGTGAATTTTCCTTTGTTCCATGTGTATATTGTAACCCAACTCATAGTGTTCAAAATCATAAATTATTTTGTCTACTCTAAATCTTTCTAATAACTGTAAATAAGAGAAACTTTGGCAACTATACTACAAGTTCTTCTCCTGATTTTATTTTACATTACTATTGGCAAAATTCTAGTATCTCATGATAAGTTAGCCTATTCTTGTAACGTTGTGCTAAGATCCACGAAGGATACAACCTAAGTTGGTATCTATTCCATATTTTCAACATCACACTTACAAATATTTGAAAAAAATATATGGCCAATTAAAAATCAAAAGCAATTTCAAAATGAATTGGATGCATCTCAAGGATATGCCACCTTTATTCCAATGTACATCAAATATTTTTCATCAATAAAAATTATTCATAGCAAACTGTGAGGTTTCCAGTAAATAATTCATCTTCATCATCTTATTTACACATCTAGGAATTTCTTACCTGAATGTTAAGTTTTATGAAACAATATCAATATAGTAGCCACTACTATATATAATAAATAATACATTTTTATTATAATATAATAAATAATATATTGCTTTAGATGCTTGGTATATGTCCAGGAATTAACTGCTTGAGTTTGATTTTTATTATTATGATTTGCATAGCAATATCCCAAAGAAATTATAGTGGAACCTCGAGTTGCGAATGCTCTTGTTCGTAATCAAATTGGGTACAGAATAAAAAATCCACCTGATTTTTGAATCGGGTCATGGTTCAAAAATTGGGGGAAAACAAAATTGATGCTGAAAGATTCCATTTCTACACTGATTTCCCCTTCGGAGCCATATTTTTTGACTGCACGCATGCGTAGTCAGTCGTGCTTCTGGACATGACCAAATAAGGTCATGGAGCAGATTATGGTCACAACCCAGCTACACTATATGTTAGCTTTTACTTTTTTCACTTTTACATACAATATTCTTGTTATATATAATTTGGCTACTAGACTAATTACGATCCTCTATAAATTCTAACAAACTTACACAGTAATTTATCTATAGGAGATCTTATAGATATAGATTCTATTTAGGGTATTAGCAATTAATATTATCATAAGAGAAATAGCAGTTTTCCCATCTTTCAAACCATTGGGGATAAATATTGGGAATGTTGTGGTATTTGGATTGGAGGTCAATAAAATATTTCTTCCAGAAGTCTTCTAAGTTTTCATACCCTGATCCAGTTCATGCTGCCACAATCTCTTTTCTCACTGGCACATTATCTCAAATTCATTTTCTTATAGTTTTCTGTCATCTGAAATATGATAGCTTAGTAAGAAAAATAAACAATTTTATTTGTGATATTGGAAGATTAGACAATCCTGCATATCCGGTTCAACAGAGGCTAAAACTATTATTTTTAATGCCCATTGACTGCAGAAGCATAGTTCTAGCTTGAGAAAACAAACAAAGAAAAACTGTTTTCCCATTGGACAGTAAATCATTATTTCCATGCTATACTTACAGGGGAAAATAAGTAATAAGAAAAATAAATATAAGAAACAAGAGTATGGGTGATGACCAGCCGACAAATGAAATTGGTACTAGGAGTTCCAGTCTATCTTTCCACCGAACTGATGTGGAACCTACTTCTATAAATTCCTAGTAATTTGAGAATATGGAAAAAATGTAAACCATAACTTTCCACTATTGGGAGGCAGGAGAAAAACATGTCACAAAGAGTGCTCCAGAAATCCTACAATTAGAATTTTCATGCTTGTTTTCCAATCACCCATGGCATTTCTTCCAGTTTAATAGACCCTGTTCAGACAGTTATCAGAACAATTCTTTCTCTTGCAACATTGCATTGTTTGTCTATCACAAAAGATTATAGAACACCTCTTCTAAGGATAAATCTAATAGTATAAGAAAAAAACATATGCAGTATCTTCTAAGATCTTAGAATCTAAACTACTGAGATTAATTTTTATTTTGGCAGACTAGAGATCTGTTTAATAAATAAGAACAATTCTTAGAGGCTGAACTGGAAGGTGAGAAAAATGTGTCATCAGTTTAGAGTCATTGTTTTGTCACAAAACACCTAAGTCCAGTCTTCTGTGAACTCCATTGACACTTATCTAGCACCAATTTAACGTTGATCATTAGTTGTATAGATTCTTGTATTAGAGATAGCAATAATAAATCCTTCTGTGTTTTGAACTCAACAAATTCTCCTGGTTATTTGCTTTTGACATTACTATGGTATTTCCCAGTGCGCCTGAGCTCAAAGAATATATTGTTGCTGCTGTTATTAGAAAAAAGTGAGGTGAATGGAGAAAAAATAAAATCAATGTATTTTAGAGATTTACTTTGATGAACAATGGAGAAAAGAAAGGAGCAAAGCAAGGCAACGGAGACATTTTTGGTCCTTTTAACTTCTATTCCCACATTCGGAGACCATGTCTCTCCAGGCAACTTTTCTGCTTGACTTTAGCAGCCAGACTCATAGTAAAACATAATGCCTCCTATTTCTCTGTGTTGTTTCACTGAAACTCCAAGCACATAGGCTCAAGAACTCCAGTTATGGACATACCGAGCTACCTTTCTAGCGTTTGAGTGAGCATAGGAAAGAATCAAATGGAACAAGTAGGGGTGTGTTGTTGAAAGTTTCAAAGAAAAGGACAAATGGATCTATTTGAACTATACAGCTTTGATTGTGTTCTCTGGTCTAGTCCGAATCCCTCAGGCAGAGTCATAGAATTGCAGTAAGGTTGAATGGCAGCCTGACTAGCTTTGGTACTGGAATAAATAGATATAAGTTCCAACACTTATATTTTTAAGATTGGATTGATCAGATAATATTTGGGAATATTTGGGAATAGCATATATCCTAGAAATCAATATGAGTATTCTTGATATCCTTTTAAGTATTAGAGATATCTTTCACTACAGCTCCATAGCTCCATAGGTTGAAAGTGACTACTATCCATTCCCTCACATACAGCATTTGTTTCAACTGTGGGAACCAAGCCAGGAAAAGTTTAAGTAGACTTCATTTTATTGAAAGTGATTATAGCTTTTTACGTACTGATGCTAATATAATTATTGTCTATATAATGAGTGAAATAATGCATTCATTGTTATGGGAGAAATGGTGAAGAGCACTATCTTGTTTCTGCCTATTGCAGAATAATGCATAAGAATAGTCTAAGTTCTAGAATGACAAGTCACATTTCATCATTTTAACCACCTATTTCTTCTTAGATTAAACTGACACATAGAAACTAGCTAAAGGCCATTCAGTGAACAATGTTTTTGAACTCATTTAAAATAACAGCCATTCTCTCTGACCTTCCAGTTTTATACCAGCAAATATCACTGCCAGTTTTCCATCATAGGTTTATATTTTTTGGCATTTATTAGCATGCATTATAAAAACAGAATATGTTAAGTCATTACTACTCTGAATTAATAAAATTAATTGAGAACAGACTAAACTTTTTTAGGCAACTTACATTAGATGGCTCATTCCCATAGTTAACCTTATGCGTGAATACTCTTGCATACTAATTGCTATTTTTCTAGTTCACTTTGTCAGCCTAAAATTAATTAAAACACAGAGCTGCTTATCATTTAGCTTTATTTACACACACAGAATAATGTGCAATAAAATTAATGTCTGCTGTGGAGACCTTGCTGGAAAGTATTTTTTACTTTCTCAATCTGTCCTTTCCTGTACTGATCTGCAGCTGTTATATTCAGGTCTTTCAGCATCTCAGTGCAACCTGCCTTACACTGGTGTAATGGGCAAAATGGGAGGCATGGAGTGTATTAGATATGCTTACCACCTTGAGTTGACCAATAAAGGTGGGGGGGGGAGACCAACCATCTCGAATTAAACAGAGGATAATAACAACAACAATAGGAAGAAACTCCAATTTCAACTTCATCAGAAACATTTCTACAAATCTATCAATGAACAGACTGCAACAAACCAATAAAAACCTGACATTTTGTGTGCAGGACAACCTAAAGAAAAACAACCTAAATCAGTGATGGCTAACCTTGATGCCTGCACCCATGAAATGTGCACGCAACTCCTCCCGCTCCCTGTGCATGCGCACATGACCCCCTTTGCACAAACTGTGTGCCTCTGCGCTTGCACATGCAACCCCCCCACACACTGCATGCCTCTGTGCATGTGCGTGCATCTTCTACACACACATCTCCCCCTGCACATGCACAGCAGACACCCGACAATCAGCTGGCTGGTGGGGGACAAATATTACGAGAGAGAAAGAGAGACAGAGGGAGTCAGACAGATAGAGAGACAGAGCACAAAACAGATAACAACCATACCTGGCAATGGTTTAGATTTAGAATAGGAAATTAGAAGAAATAGACAGGGCTAATTTTGAACAAGACCAAGCCTGAAGAACAAATGCATACAAAGCCAGAATTGAGAAGACAGTAACAAACAGCAAATGCTTCCCCAGTAAAGAGGCTGCAGAAACAATGGACCAACTAATTGGCTACTTCAGTAAAATTGCACAGACTGACTACAAACAAAGCATCACAAAGTAACAAATGGGTGAAATACTAAACTTTCTTGATCTAATCAGGATAAATAAATGTATTTTCAGAATAGTTTTAATTGGGTTCAAAACAATGCAGTATAAAACAAGTATAATGGAGAGAGCAGGATGTGAAATTAACTTTTGCATTGTTCCTTTCAAGATGCAATTATAAGTGGGCCAAGCCAATCAATCAATCAAGTGCAAGTGTTTAGCTTTTTGCAATCCTTTATAAACTTGGCACAAAGTGAATCGCTGAATATAACCTATGCTACCTTACTTCAACTTCCATGTATCTACTGTGTCAATCTGTAGCTCTGTATGTGCTGTATAGTGTAATAAGTCAAATTTTATGTAATGTTTCAGTTTTCAATTACACGTTCTTTCATTTCATTGTATTCTTATTCACCTTCTTTAACCAAACTATGTTATTGTTATATATCTTGGATTATTCCATATTTTGTCCAACTGCTGTTTCTTCCTCGTCAGGTGCTAAAAGAAGAGATGCTGCAGTCTTTCTATTGATGTATTGGTAGAAACATTTCTGATTGGATTGAAATGGAAGATTCTGCCTGTAATTTGCAATTCAAACCATATCTACTAATCTTCTTGGTTATAGCTGTTATTTGCTGCTTTATTATTTCCAGTGCTTCCTTGATCTTCCTTGTTTCTTAGATAACATTTCTTGATCAGGTATTATTTGGTCTTCTTGTTCTGCAGCTTCTTTTCTTTCATCTATTCTAACTTGGCTGTATCTATTGTTGTTAGCTAATTGTTAGCTTGCTGATCTTATTTTCCAGCCTAATCTTCCATTGGTGATATACTGTTTGGTGAAATACTTTTTTTTTTCTTTGTTGATTTTGCTTCCCAGGTATTCAGCTGTAATTGTAGTTGTGCTGTACATTGGTGTCTTGCAGCAAGTTGGGGCTTATATTTGATATTTCAATATTGGCATCTTTTAATGCTTGTGCTGTTTCTTTTCAACAAGCTTCAATACTGGCAATGTTGCTTCTGTGCTGCTCTAGCTGTTCAATCACTCTTTGTTTCAGATATTCTACTTCTTTAGTTAAATGGCTTTATATTTCCTTAGGAAGACACACAGGAAAGGGTGCCTGGTTTTGCAGTGAAAACAATTCAACAATTCAACTATCCTGAGTTGCTCTACCGATGATGAGAGAAAGAGACACTCTTTGACTTCTTTGATGTGATTAATCCATTATAGTTGAATTTCTGACATAGATCTTATCTTCTTGAGAACACACAGGCCCCACAATTATATCAAATTACTGCCTCACTGGGAGTTCCTTGGTATCATTATTGTTATTGGACAATTGACAGTATGGGATTTTCTTGGGTTTAATTTTTTTAATGATGCAATAGAAAATTTGTTTTTTCTAAACAAGTATATGTTTTTTAAAAAAATTAAATATGATTTTCATTCATTTAAAACATTATTAGCCTTGATTTTGCAAAGGTAAATCCTGCCTTAGTAAACTTCTAGTTGTTTATCAAACATGTTAGAGTATACAGAGTAGTCATGAGTGTTGTTGTGTGGATTGTATTGATTAAAGAGAGAGAGAAAAAACAAACTTTGGAAATGAACAACAATTTTATCAATGGAGATAGTGGAATCTTTTACAGGTTTGTCCTGGGATTAGTGCTTTATACCATACTTATATTAGGAATAACCATACAACTGGCCGAGTGAACTATGTCCTCAAAACCAGAAATAGTTTTAAAGTATTTCAGAAGCATTTCTTGAAACCAGATAAATGGAACCAAAAGGTTTATGTGGCTATAAAGCGAAGTACATTGCAGCAAAAACACTGCTAACTTTACATACACATTGATTGGTCCAAATTGTCTACAACAAACTGTGGTCAGAGTAGTTAATTAACTATAGAAGTCAACAAGTGCGAACTTCCGGTTTGAGCTTCTTCGGCGACAGACCGAAACTGCATCTCTGTGTGGTTTCGATCCGTGCTCACCGCTGGAGCGCCCCGAGCCGGCTGGTTTTGGGGCTAAGCCACACCGTAGAGGTGGTGAAGAAGGGGGAGACTGCCTACAGGGTTGAGGAGAGCCGCATCTCTCCTCCCCAGCTGGCCATTACTCCCTTTCCTGAAGGCAGTTGTAGTGGTGGTCAGAAATGGCCACCACAAAGAAGAACTCGACCGGAAAAGAATGTGCAGGAGGAAGATAAGAAGAGAAAGTTTTGGTTGACCGGGTCAAACAGCAAAAGCAACAAACAAGGTACCCTGGAATTGAAACTATTAAAAAAAAACAATAACATTGTTCCCTAAGAAGATTTCTAAGCTGCGAAGGACAGAGAAAAGGGAAAGGATTTGGGTTTTTTTTCTCCTCTTCCGATACTGACAGCTAAGAGACTTAAGCAAGAAATTGGAAAAAAATCCACTTTGACATTAATAGGCATTTAATGCTGAAAATAAAAAGTCAAAGGGATAATAAAGATTTCTGAATAATTAAAAGCTTTTGAAACAGGAAAGGAGAGAAAAAGAATAAAAGGGCAGGATCTGGAAGGGAGGAGACTGCCTGGAATTAAAAAGAATTTACAGCAAAATCTCAACAAGACTTCCAAAAGATACATCTTACATGAAACATCGCAACAAAATAGTAAAACCCCAGGAAGAGAAAGTGAAAAAAGAAATAAGAAGAAACAGCTTGGGACTATTTGGATTACTTGGTGATCTCTGGATTCTTGGTTATTGCCTTTGAATGACTAAAATCAATTGGGTGGCTGTTTAAAACTGTTTAAAATGGCTCCACTTTTAGAAGAACTGAAAATGGAACTTAAAAAGCACAAAGAAGATGCACAAGAAGGGAGAGGTTCTTTTGGCTTCGTATTTCAGTTCTTAGAAATGGAGATTTGGAACTATGAGAAACAACAAGAAATGCCTGCAGAACAAGAAGATTGGGACAAAGAAGAAGCCATCTTTAATGAACAAATAATCTTAGGTGGGGGGGGGAAAAAAGGAAAGGGGGGGGGAAAGAGAATGGAAAGTTTAAGATTGGGAAAAACAACCCAAAAAAAGAATAGAGTGAAAAATAAGTATAAAATCAGAAAGCAACAGAAATGCAGAAGGGAGAATTAGAAGTAGAGAGACAAGGGGGTAAAAAGGGGAGGGAGAAGAAGAGAGGGAAGAAAGAAAGGAAAAGAAGTTATAAAGGACAGAAACAAAATACAGAGAAACAGGGATAATGGGTGAAAATCTAATGGAAAAAGGGATTCTGCGAAGGTACATAAGATAGTATTGTTATATTAGAAATAGAAATAATTTCAGAAAATATGAAACAATGTATGATTAAAATGTTTGATAAAATGGTTATCGTAACTTAGTGGAATGCTTGTCAATAAATAAATGTAACAAAATGAATATTTAATGATTTACAAAACATATGTGAAGAGAAATAAGGGAAATATTAATTATGGAGATTATATGTGTCTTTAAGGAAGTATGATATTTAATTGAAAAGAAATGTTAAATATGTTAAGACTTTAATGATTATTAATGATAGAATTGAATTGGAATGGAATGAGGGTTTATAATTACATATATTTATAATCCTTTTAAAAAAAAGAATATAGTGTGTATTATAAGAATGTACCAAGCAGAATTCGATTGGAAGTTATGTATTATGCATTATATTGAAAGTCATAACCTTAAGGTATATATTGAAGTTTAAATAAGAGTTGAATGGATATAATTAAAAGATATAAAGGTGTCATACTCCAATTAGTAACTACAGGAGAAAATTTGTTTTATGAGAAAAGATAATATGAAATTGAAACAGAACAGACAAAAGTATAAATATAATGATTTGAATTGAGATGAGATAATCAAAATAAAATTGAGAAAATTAAAAGAGGGGAAAATGTAGAATAGTATAAGATATGGAATAGAACACAAAAATGAGCATGAAATTGAGTTTACGTCTGTATAAAGAAGTTCAACCCAGGACCATGCTATTTTCAAAAAAGATGTTTTACTTGTATTTTGTGTGTGTGAAAACCCAAATAAAACTTTATTTAAAAAAAGAAGTCAACCAATGCAAACTGTGCAAACTGTAAATACCATGATAGACATTTCTAGAAAAGAAATGAAAATAAAATTACCAACTTTATAATGCTTGTATATCAATTTGAAATCCACATACCATTCTGATTACTACATTCAAAAAGAATACATTTTAATTAATTTAATTAAATTTATATGCCTCCCATATCACTATCCAGAAACTATTAAAACTGCAAAAACAACTAAAACTAGTTCAATCCAAATAACAATTAATGTGACTTATCTAATGAGTTGATAGATTTAGAATAGATACAAGAAAGGTCTTCAAATGTAGTAACCTATGAAAATTATTATAGTAGTATGCAGTGGTAATTATTCAAATAGCTTTTTAAAAAGGCTGGGTGAATTCACAAACAACAAATCTATTTCAAGTGAGTAGCTCTTAATAGATTAATTATTAACCCTGGTTTGAAGCAGCATGTGTCCAAATACCAGATGTTCTCATTTAATATTTTATTAAGTTATAAAATATTGTAAAATACAAAATACAAAAGTAAGTAGAAAAGCAGTGGAGAGGAAAAGGGAGAATAGAAGTGAGGAAGGATAAGAAAAAGAAAAGAAACATTGATTTCAAACTCTCTTTATTGCAGGAAAATAAGGCATTAACATCAAATCACAATTTTTGCTTTTTCATAAATTTTATGAACCAGCCATTTCTGTAAAGATCTATAAATTTGCTTGGTAAAACCCAAAATCAAAGTTTCATTCTTTTTAACTTCAAGCACGAAGTTCAAAAGTGGTCACCAAGTGGAAACAAAAGTACTTATGTTCTTTTATTTAATCAAAGTAGTCATTTTGTCATTTCAGCCAACTCCATCATCTTCTGCAACCATTTGTCCATAGCAGGAATCATATAACAGTTGTAGAAAAATTCCAACTTGTCAAAACTGCATCCTGGAAGTATTGGTAGAAGAAAGATATTGACCTCAAATGAGCAATGGGTCTTATATTCCATGAACTTTTTCAAAATAATTTTGGTAGCAGGTGCTGATTGGTAGCATCCATAGTTCTCATAAAAACACCTTTTGTGATGTGTTGTGGATGAAAGCTAAAATAAGTACATTAATCAGTAGGATCTTATTTTTTGATTTTTTTGCAGAACTCCCAATCAAATTGTGTGCTATAGCAAAATTTCAAATAATGTTATTGTCTTTCCTTCCTATTGTTTTTTCCCAGTTTGGGTGAAGGTATAAAATGGAAAAGAGTCAATGGATCATTATCTAACAGTGAGTTCGTTTTTATTCTTTTCTTAACCTCCTGCAGTCTAGTGATTACATGGCTATTACATTTAGTTTTGTCAGTTTATTCTCAGTGAACAAGGATAGCAAGCTAAAGAAAAAGGAAACATAGGGTACTCAATAGGAAAGAAATTTGTGAGTTCATTAAAATGGACCTTGAAATTTATCTGTTTCATTTATTGTGATGGAGTTTCTGTTCCAAAGAATTGGGTTGTCATTAAAAGCCTGAATACCAGGTCAATTTTATGAACCTTAACTCAGATGGGGGGGTGGGAGGATGGGTACTGTAGAGTGGAAAAAGAACTAAAGTCTTGTATAAACGCACTAAGCTAAATGTTAGCACCAACTCAAGGTATTTTATGTCTCGACATGCCTGTTGATATTCTAAATAATTGTGGACTGTGGATTTAGTGTAACTTAATTCAAGGCTGTGTTTGATAAAAGAGAATACAGCAACTTCATTTCCCCTACAGAGTTTCTGAGTAATACATATCTCAATATTTATATAGAGTAGTGAAGGAAATTCAAAGCAGAATTATGAAATAATTTTTCTATTAGGGTAACTTTTTTAAGAGTTTGCGAAAGAAACTTTAACCAGAAATATTTCTTCTAACTTACCATTTATATCTTCTGTATTGCCTAGAGAATTGCCAAAAGAAATTGTTTGTTACAAAAATGTAACAAGATTTTTTTTTAAGATTGGAAAAATAGTAGATGTGTCGTTCTGAACCATGGCATTATTTAGATAATTCAGAAATGTTTTATTTATTTATTTTTATTTATTTATTTATTTATTTTATTTATTTATTTATTTATTTATTTATTTGATTTGCCAATTGTTTACAAGATAATAAGTATAAGTGAATACATAGTTGTGAATACATGAAATGGGTACATATAAGAAAAATAAAAGAAGAATAAGAGAAACAATAGGACAGGGACGGTAGGCACGTTGGTGCGCTTATGCACGCCCCTACAGACCTCTTAGGAAAGGGGTGAGGTCAATAGTAGACAGTCTAAGGTTAAAGTTTTTGGGGTTTGGGGAAGAAACATGTTATGTTATGTGATAAGGTGGATTGATGATGTGATGCAGTACATTATGATATAACAAAGTATCTGCAAATTGCAGCTCTATTTTCAATCTCTTGCACATGAACAGTGAACAAATCAAATTCTAGAATGAGTAATCTCAAAATTAGCATTGAAAATATTGTAATATCATTAAAATTACTTGTTTGGCTGAAATGGGAAAACATAAATGCAATACTAAATTAAATGTAAAAATGAGAAGCTTCCTATATAGAAGTAAATCTTTAAAAAAAACTAAATTTAAGCATTAAATATTTTTTGGTCTTAAATATATTTGAAAAAGGTATTTAAGATGGCTGCGCACATGGATGCTGCACCTGGCCACTCCTTCTTTCAGTGTATGGTGTGTTTGATTCTGTGTGTGTTTTGGATCCTTTCCTTGATTGAATCCTGTGGGGCAAGGGGCATCTATAGTTGGCAAGCCTTGTCACAAATTGGACTGAAATGTGAGAAGGCTATTACAGACTATTTTATAACATACCGAAGGAGGCAGCTAGGACCCTGGGGGAGCCATGGATCATCAATCCTGTAGAAAGGAGGAAGAGGCGGAGAAAGAGGAACAGGAAGAAGAAGAGAGGATGCCATGCTGGGGTTTTCTTTAAGCTGAGTAAGTTTCCACACAAGCCTTCAATTCCAAGTGTATTTCTTACCAATGCAAGATCTTTGACTAACAAACTATATGAATTAAGGCTACAGATTGCAAAGAATAAATTCATCAAGAACTGTTGTGTTTTGCTAATCACAGAAACTTGGCTTCATTCACTCATTCCAGATGCAGCTGTTGAGGTGGAAGGCTACATAACTCACCGGCAGGACAGGAGTAGAGATTCTGGCAAGAGCAAAGGGGGAGGTTTAAACCTTTATGTGAACCAAAGCTGGTGTATCAATACAAAGACTGTAGATAGCCACTGCTCCATGGATCTGGAGTATATGACTCTTAAATGTAGACCCATATATCTTCCATGAGAATTCAGTGTGGTTTTGATTACTGCAGTCTATATCCCACCTGATGCCAATATTACCATAGCTTTGGGATTCTTGTATATCATTGTTAGTAATCAGCAAAATATGTATCCTGATGCTGTGCATATCATAGCGGGGGACTTTAATCAAGCTGATTAAAAAGCAGTGTTCCCTAAATTCTATAAGCATGTTAAGTGTGCTACTAGAGGAGCAAGCATATTGGACAAAGTATATACCAACATCAAACTTGGCTATAAGATTATAAAGTACCACATTTGGGACAATCAGACCATTTGTCACTGCTTTTAGCACCCTCTTACATCCCTCTTAGGAGATGGGCTCTTACCTATAATAAAGACAGTGAAATCTTGGCCAGAAGATGCTTCCCAATAACTTCAGGATTGTTTTGAGAACACAAATTGGGACATCTTTTACCACCCTGACCTAGAGGAGCACACTACAGCTGTTCTGTGCTATATCAAACACTGCACAGATACTATCACTGTGGATAAACATGGATCTATCCCAATCAGAAACCCTGGATGACCAAGGAAGTCCAGAGCCTCTTGCGTGAAAGGACTAAGGCCTTTAGGTCCAATGATGGGGCAAGATACAGTGTTGCCAGAGCTAATCTGAAGAAAGGGATGCGGAAGGCCAAGATTGATTATAAGAGGAAGATTGAGGATAATTTTTATAGCAATAACATGAGGCAGGTGTGGCGAGGGATTCAACAAATTACCAACCATCAACCAATCAATGTCATCCCTGCTGAGGGGGAAGCTTCATTGGCAGAGGAACTGAATCATTTCTTTGCTTGCTTTGAAGTGGAGACATCAGAGACAGCTAAAATACAACCACCAGCCAATTGTAGCCCCCACCTAATTGTGGAGGAACAGGTGGTGAGGCGTATTCTGAGGGCTGTGGACCCTAGAAAGGCCATGACGGTATCTCTGGCTGAGTGCTTAAAGACTGTGCTGATTAGTTGGCTGGAGTCTTTACCAGGATCTTCAATCGGTCTTTATCCAAGTCCTCTATTCTATCTTGTTTGAAGGCTTCCACCATTGTTCTGCTGCCAAAGAAGTTCCCTATCAATAACTCAATGATTACATACCAGTGGCACTCACACCTATCATCATGAAGTGCTTTGAGAAATTAGTCTGCTGGCACATCATTTCTGGTCTTCCACATACATTTGATAAACACTAGTTTGCATACAGAAGAAATAGATCTACAGAGGACACTCACTCATCACACTGCTCTGACTCATCTAGAATACCGGGGGGGCTATGTGAGGATGCTTCTTGTAGATTTTAGTTCTGCATTTAATACAATTCTTCCACACAGACTAGTGTCTAAACTTCTGGATCTTAGACTTTCTTATTCAATCTGCCTTTGGATTATGGATTTCCTGTCTGGCCGCTCACAGAGGGTCAGATTAGGTAATCATACCTCTTCAGCCCTTATTCTTACACTGGTACACCACAGGGTTGCATGTTGAGTCCCTTACTCTATACTCTTTATGTGCATGACTGCATTCCCACTCACACTAGTAATACTATTACTAAATTTGCAGATGATACAACAGTGCTGGGACTTATCTCCGAGGGGAATGAGTCTGCCTCCCAAGATGAGGTGGATCGGTTGCTTTCGTGGTGTGGAGACAATAACTTGGTCCTCAACACCAATAAGACCAAGGAGCTTATAGTGGACTATAGAAGCAACAGATCAGACACCCAGCCCTTGCTTATCAGTGGAGGGCTGTGGAGAAGTGGCCAGTTTTAGGTTTCTGGGTGTTACCATAAAAAGGATGGGGTGCTCACATTGCAGCATTGGTCAAAAGGGCCCAGCAGAGATTATACTATCTGAGACTTCTCAGAAAACAACAACTGAATGAAAAACTGCTGGTGACCTTCTACCACTGCACCATAGAGAGTATCTTAACTTACTGCACCTCTGTATGGTTTGCCAATTGCACAGTGGCAGATAGGACAGCACTCCAGAGAGTTAACGTCATTGTCCAGAAGATCATTGGTTGCCCTCTCCCCTCTTTGGAAGAGCTTTATAGCTCCTGCTGCCTTAAGAAAGTTCAAAACATTCTTAAAGATCCATCTCATTCTGGGCACCTTTTTTTTTTTTTTTGAACTATTACCATCTGCCAGATGGTACAATAAACCGATAGAGCAAGCGTCTGTGTGTAAGTGTCAACAAGACAAACGCTCCCACAAAAAGTCTGACTAGTCAGGTGGTCAAACAAAGGCACTCAAATCTCAACAAATAAAGCTCGTCCTGCCAAAAAAACAGAAAATAAAATACAAGCTGAATAGTCAAGTCTGGTGCTCAAGCTCGAAGGACCGGATACTCCCCAATGTCAGTGCGAGCCCCTGCCCTAGCCAAAAGGTAAGAGTGTTAACCCAATCCTTAGCTTTCTTCATGTATTCACAACTATGTATACATTTATACTTATTATCTTGTAAACAATTGGCAAATCAAATAAATAAATAAATAAATAAAATAATAGAAACAAGGACAAATAGGCTGAAAAACAGCTTCTATCCCAGGGCAGTAGCTCTGTTGAATTCTACTGTATAGTGCAGTGTTGGTGTGGTGTCAGGGTTTTCAATTCAATGTGTGGAGTGTGAAGGATGTGTGTTTGTGTTTATTTTCATGGTCATGATGTGCACTGAAAATGGTATTTGATTTCGTTGTATGAGGTGCAATGACAATAAAGTAAACTAACTAACTAAAAGGTTAAAAAGGTTACTATTCTTTTCAAAAATTCAGGACCTTGGTAATTTTTGGTTCAGCAAAAGCATTTACTGTTTATCACAAATCTCAGTTCAAAAATATTCTCCAATAAATGAAAATACAAAAGCAGGTCAACTATATGGAACTTAATATCTTATATTAGAAAAAAATGAGTTTTTTAAAAATAAACTATAAGAAGTATAGAAAGCAATGTTTGTTGAAACTTTTACAAAGGCAATGCTTCCACAATAGGAAATTCAACACTCAAATAGATTTAGATCCCTATATATGGAATATCCTATTAAATCACAGCAAGTTAAAAAGATTAAGCCAAAGGTTAAAAGATTTCTTCAACAAGGAAATGTTGTAAAGAATGGAGTTTTAGCTTAGGAAAAAAAGTGAATGTGCCCAAGGTTCTATTTCAGATGACCTAAGCTGTCTTGAGAGGAGGAGGCTTGGAGAACCCGTTCTAGGGGATACAGAGCAATTTTTTTCATCCTCTGTCAAAATCATTCAGATTTGTAATGCTAAACCTGCTGCAAGTCCAGAGAAGATCGCTGGATAAGAATCTTGCTCAGTTATCTGGGAATGATTTGAACCCATTGGACCTGAGGAAGTGGACAGGGTCCTTAGGACTGTGAGCTCAGCCAGCTGTTCTTTAGATCCGTGCCATATTGGGATTGCAAAAGTAGTCAAGAGGGTGTACTGCTAGTGGTGGTTGATTCTTCTTCTGGCATTAATTCCTCTGCTTCTCATGAAGCCATTGCTGTCCCAACTTTAATTTTAGTACAGCATTAATCATTGGGGGGAAGTGGTTAAGAATGTGGTTGCAAAGCCTCAGATGATCTTGAAAGAAATAGAGTAGATTGTCCTGATCCCCTTTAGCTGCTTCATGATCTGGGGTCATGTTATCTTAGGGACCACTTTTCCCCAATTATATCTATTCAACCATAGGTTCTGGTAGGGGGACATGCTGTAAGTCCTGTCTGTTGGGGAATTCACTTGGCAGGGACCAGAAGGTGGTATGACATCTGCCTTATGGAACATTCTGTTCCTGATAAATTCCATCTTTGCCAATATTCTTCGTCCATCAGAACGAAGATATTTCAAAACCAAAGAATAACCATATATCATTCAATATTAACATTTAACTCACTGTAAAGTCAGCTGGCAGCAAAACATCCCTAGTTTTATTAATCTGATTTCAACAGAACATATGTAACTTAGGGTGAAGTTTGGGGTATTTTATATAAATTGTTTTACATATCTAGTTTTTATACTTACAGTTGCTTCCTAAGCTGAATTGCCAGAATAAAATGAAAGTTATTTGCAGTAGTGCCAATATTTTCATGCACGTATATTTCAGAAGAAGGTGTTGATAGTGAATATGAACTGAAATTAAAATAATCCACTGCATTTGGGCCAGCCACTAGCAAAAGACATAGTGGAAAGTGGAAAAAGAAAGGACAAAAGAGATCAATCTGTAACTGACAGAAATCAGTCAATTGATTGTTCTTAATTAGGCTGTGCATAGCAGCACTTAAAATTCATCAGATGATGAACTGTGCCATAAATGAGATTTAATTATCATCTAGTAGAGTGTTCTATAATTTGATATCGTCCTCTACATACTAACCTTTATGTTCCTCTACACCAATCTAATGCTTCTATCTGTTAGACTTTTTTAAACTGTTTGTTTTTATACATACTTTGTTTTAATATAGATTAACTTCAACTTCATCTATAGTTACATTTTAAATTATTCAATTTTATATTAAAAATAATATGGCATATGAATTGAATTTGTTGAATATGGTATTTTTTTACTTCTTGGTGTAGTAAATTATGACTACTTTAAGAATTAAAAAAATTGATTCAACATGACATCATGTAATCTGAAATCTTATATCTCAAGTACAACAATACATTTCCAGCTGTTTGTCTGAACTTAGTCTGAGTTTTAAATTGAATGTGTGCTCACAGATCCACAACAAATGTAAAGCTTTGGAGAAATCCACTAGCAAATTAATTTCATGTGCATTCAAAAAAAAAGAAACATGAAATTTTAGAGTGTTTTTAAGCAATTAAATATTTGTTAATAATAAATAATTAAAATAAATAAATGTGTATGCTTCATAATATGCAATAGCGGAAATAGTGAAAATCCTTAATGTATACAATAAAATGATAAACATGGAACATGACCAACCTCAGTGGTGTCGTGCACAGCAGCTGAAGAGGGAAAAGCAGGGAATAAAGGACAGCCTAGAGCTCAGGCAGGCAGGTGGGCCAAACACTCAATTTGATGTCAGCTGCTTTTCGCAACTACAGGTTCTATAGAACCGTGCCGAACCGGTAGCATCCCATCACTGAAGGTAAGTAATTTTGAAAGCACACACCCAATTAGCGAAGTACGCAATTAACGAACGGTTGTTACACCATTAGCATCCCACTACTGCATATAATAGAATCTGTCTAGCAGTTATTTAAGCAGGATTTATACTTTAATTGTATAGGTTTAGGAACCTTGCTCAGCTCAGACAAGATGTATGTAAAGTCTGTTTTTGAAAACTATTCACCCAGCAATACAAGATGTCTTATTTTTATTTCTATTAAGTTTTTTAAAGGTTATCTTAGGTTATTTAAAAAGTTACCAAAATTAGAAGTGTGTATATTTAATGAGATACTACATTAAAAAATGAAAAATTCTGTGTATTTTCATCTGCAAATTGATAGACATGATGAGAAGAGTAAGGAGGTACAGTTCTTACTCTTGACATGTTAGCATTACATTTATGAACAGTTTTGATTGGCTATGATTCATGCACATTAAGAGTATTACAGGAATGCCTAGAACTGCAAAATAAGCTACTATATGTCCAACAATTAGAAATTTCTTATTATATCTACAGAATTCATTCATTGGATCACACTATTTGACTCTCACTCTTTTTCCTTCTAAAATTCATGGATAACCCTTACCAGTGGCTCTTTTCTATTTTTCTACCTACAAAAAAAATATTTTTTAAATCTTTGATAAAAGCTGTAGCTGTATTACAGAAAAGTTCTGTAAAAGTCCATTCAGAAAGCTAATATGCATCTTTCAATGTTTGGAAACTCTGTTTGTATTAAGCATATTTTAATGTGGTGTGGTTGCATGAGAAAACTAAGAGCCACATTGGAGCAAAATTGATCATATAGTTCTCCCCTGTTTGGGACCATTTAATGTGTTTTCCCCACATTTATCATTAGGTTCCAAATATAAAAAACTACAGAACAGAATGCTGGTTTTGCAGCTGTAAAAACATAAAAGATGAACATGGAATTTTAAATCATCTGTTCAATGAACTATTTGAAAAGAGGCTACATTTCCAAAAGTTTCCTGGTCTATTTCACTATGTTATGCGGATTCTTTTTAATTGACTTTAATTACCCATTCACATCAACAAGGACAAACAGACCTTGCATTTCAAATGAAACTCAGCAAGCATTACGAAAGCTGGCACAAAAGCTTCCAATGCTTTCACGTGGTGCAAGTACAGAAACAATAGCTCAAAGTTGTCAGTGCTGAATAGCTTTAGTGAAAGCAGAAGACATTATGTTTTATCTATCTAGCACAAGAAACAATAGGATGCAAAGTGTCTTTCAAATGTATCATGGGGGATAGAAATCCTGGAACTTTACAATCAGTTCACCATGGGAAAAACTATTATATAGGCCTCAAAGGTACATTATTGCCAATAAACCAGTTAATTCCCTGCTAGGAAGAAAGGTTTTTCCAAAAAGATCAGAAAGGCAGGAAAATACCCTTTTGCATTTTAAAAAAATATATAAATAAACTCTGGTGCTTTTTTCAAGGCCCAACTACTGAAACAATATAACCATTCAAGAGACTTAACACAACAAAGAGAGGAAACAACCTTGTGTTTTTGGTTTAGTGTTGTTTGTTTTTACATTTTGTTCGCTAACCCTCAAAACCTTTATTCTTAGAAAAATATCAAAATTATTCTAGACTTCAAAGAGAGATATGACTAAGTGACGATATGCAAAAGTAGACCTGGTAACAGTTGCAAAGACCAAGGAACTGTGTATAGACTGCTTCATTGGAAGCTTTCCAATAAGGACAGGATAGGACAGGGGTCGCCAACCTTTTGGATCTCAGGGACTACCAAACTCATTATTTTAAATCCCGTGGACCACTAATGTGAATTTTGACTGACGGTGCTTGCTGACATTGGTGGGTGGGAGAAGAAGAGAGAGAGAGAGAGATCTGATCTAACCTCGGAGGACTGGTGATGTTCTCTCTCTCTCTCTCTCTCTCTCTCCCTCCCTCTCTCTCTATATATATTTTATTTATTTAATTAATTAATTTTGTCAAAAGCTTACAATACAATAGAAAAAAAAAGAATAAACATAAGTTTAAATATAAGAAATAGGAACTAATAATCGGGGACAATAGGACAAGGATGGTAGGTACAATTGTGCGCTTATGCATGCCCCTTACAGACCTCTTAGGAATGGGCTGAGGTCAATAAAGGTTAGTTTGAGGGTAAAGGAGTTTGAACAGGTGACAACAGAATCAGGTAGTTGACCAGAATTGACCACTCTGTTGCTGAAATCGTACTTTCTGCAGTCAAGTTTGGAGTGGTTTACATTAAGTTTATATCTGTTGTGTGCTCTTGTGTCGTTGAGGTTAAAGCTGAAATATTCATTAACTGGTAAGATGTTGTAACATATGATTTTATGTGCTATGCTTAAGTCCAATCTTAGCTGGTGTAGTTCAAGGTTGTCTAAGCCTAGAACCTCAAGTCTGGTGGTGTAAGGTATTCTATTGCAAACAGAGGAATGTAGTACTCTTCTGGTAAAATACTTCTGGACTCGCTCAATTGTATTTATGTCTGATATACAGTGTGGATTCCAGACAGCAGAGCTAAATTCAAGTATTGGTCTAGCAAAAGTTTTGAATGCCCTAGTTTGCAAATCGGTATTACCAGAGTAGAAGCTTCATAAAATTAAATTTACAACTCTTAAAGCCTTTTTGGCAATACTGTTGCAGTGAGCTTTGGTGATTTGACATGAGAACTCCAAGGTCCTTGACAGAGTGAAGGTCATCAAACAGGTCATATCCGTCTAGCTTGAATTTGGTATATGGATTTTTTTTTTTCCAATGTGTAGACAGAGCATTTGTTGATCGAGATTTGGAGTTGCCAACTGTTAGATCATTCAGACACTCTCCCTCTCCCTCCCTCCCTCTCTCTCTCTCTCTCTCTCTCTTTCTCTCTCTCACACACACACACATCCCTCACACCCACACACACCCTCCAAGGCAGCCCCATTCCTAGCCTGCTTTTGAGCTCCATTCTCAGAGGGAGGGGGGAAAAGAGAAATCCGATCTAACCTTGAGGGCTGGTGATTTTCTTTTTCTTTCTCTCTCTCCCTCACATACTCCCACCCCCTCCAAGGCAGCCACATTCCTAGCCTGCTTTTGAGCTTTGTTCTCAGGCTTCATGCAAGGAAAGCAGCAAAAGTCTTTCTTTCTCTGCCCCCAAACTCCACCAGAAATGAGTCTTTGCCAGCATAGCCTCTTGGAGCAGAATGCCTTGCAGGGTCCCAAAGACTCATTTCTGGTGGAGTTTGGGGCACAGAAAGAAAGCCTTTTGCTGCTTTCCTTGTGTGCAGCCAAAAGCAGAAGAAGAAAGAAGCAGAAAAAGCAACCTGGTGGCCAAGCAAGTTCCCCCCTCTGCCCTTTCCCCCATCCCCTCACTACCTCATGTTGTTCCTAATGCAATCAATGCAAGCCTTGTGTTCCCACCAGCCATGTGGGTGGTGCAGCCTTGTGTTCCCCCACAGCCTGGATTGATTGCTTTGGTGGGGTGCTTTGGGGTGGCATTTCTCTGAGGACCACCAAAATTTTCATGTGGACCACCAGTGGGCCTCGGCTCACCAGTTGGCGATCGCTGGGATAGGAGATTGCCTTTATGTGTTCCAGATGGTTTCTCCTTGCAGTAAGTCCACAGGACAGTAATCTTCCATGAGTCTGAGTGGCAGGAGACAAAGGGGACTAGCCATCTTGTTAAAAATCATGGTGGAGCCTTCTAAAGGAATTAAATCAGTAAATATCACTTTCTTTTGGAAAGTGCCTATTAATCATTTTAAAACAACTAGAGATATATGGAACAACAAGTTTGAAAACTCTTCATCAAATCTTCAATTCTGAAAGAAACACCAGTTATAAACATAGAATTTAAAGAATTTGAAATAAATAGCAAAATGCTGAATAAGATTTTGATCTAAATGGACTAAGTGGTCTAAGTGTATTAAGGCTTAAATACATTTGGAATATTGAAACTTTTACAATAAAATTTATAAATTGATTATAAACATGCACAGCTTCTTGTTAAAAACAGAATTGTTTTGGGTTCTTGGAGACATAATAGAAATCAGCAATTTAATTATTTTAAAAGTGGAGATTAGAGGACATAATGGTTTTATATAGAGGTAAAAAATGAGACTTTTGAAGAATTGTGTCAGAAATAATAGCCACAATATCAACAATGCCAATAATCATATCTGTGATAGATTATGGATGGATTATGTGCAAAAGATATTTTTAAAGAAATGACAGATATTTAACAAATTTTATCTGACAAGATACAGATTGAGTCAAAATATCAAAAATCAGTTAATAACTATTCCTGGTAGAACTTAATTTTCAATTGTCTTGCCAATTGGTAACCATCCTTTAAAATTGCTTCTATTTGCCAGTGTTTTTAAACAGCAATGCATAAGATTTGATACAAAATAAGTCTGACTAAGGAATATCCTTCAATCTTTTTTTCAGACAGAAACATTTTTATCTGGTTCTTCTGGAAATTTCAATTCAATTAGGTTTATTACAGTCATAGACTAGAGACCAGAACAAATAAAAATACAGTAAATATACAATTAAAAATTCTAGAATAAAATAATAAATAGCAGATAAAATCTATGATAAAATGCAGTCAGTCAATTACACTTGGTCGAACTATTGTCAGCATTCCAGCAAACCTCTATTCCAATCAGTAACTCTGAGACAAGTATAATCTCAAAAGTATCTTTATTAGAATAGCACCTGGTACATCTGTGAAATCTCGAAACTAAAAGTTTCCCGCGGACTTCCTACAATGTCCCAAACTACAATCCATCCCCTTTTCCCTCATCATCACATCACATGGACCAATCACGATCCGTCCCAGTGTAAGATCCTTTTTCCATCCTGCACCACACTTACTAACCTTGAACGAAGAAAAGAATTGTATTTTGTCTACTTAGAACTACTCAATTGAATCACTTCCTCCCAGTCTCTCAGGCTATGTGGCAGCATGGAATATAGCTTCCAAAGCTGACAACTATACTAAAAATTACAATCCATAAACTGTGTGGCCCATAGTCAATTTAATGCTGAAATTGAAAGGAATAAGCAGTGCAATGGGTTTGCCACATTTGTTATATAAAATAACTATAGTGGATTAGATACGTGTTTCTGACAAATCCCCAGTGCTGCTGTGCAGAATCTAGCCACCTGTGCCCTAGTTATGAACTGTTTGTCCTTAAGCAGCCACTGGACATAAGCAGCACCGGAATGACCAGGATACTTAGCAATTGTTGGGTTTTTAAAAATCTCTCTGTAAAAGGAACATTGAAGGAGTATGTGAACAATGGTCTCAACTTCTCCTGATCCACAGGAACGAAGTCTTTCAGTAGTATCTTTTTATACTTGCTTTACAGGACAGCCAATGGAAGCACATGGCAACGTGCGAGCAAACATGCTTTCTGATGGTTTGCTGACTCCAACTGGCTAAGATAGCTGCAAGGAGTAAGAAGTCTAATGGTGTCTGGAGCCAGAAATGATGGAGCGTTCCCAAAGTCCTTTTGCCCTTGGATGTCCTCTACCCTTTGTCACTAGGTTGGCTTTGCTTGGTCATAGTCCAACTTGAGTATTGAGCCTAGGGAGAAGCCTAATTTGGCAACTAGGTAACAGCCTTGAACCATTGAGAGAAGAATTTGTCTTGGTGGATTAATGGAGCAAGACCTTGTGGAAAGAAGTTAAGCTTTAGCCAGAGATTTAAAGATGCTATACAGCTTCGATTTTTGTCAATCCTGTCTCCAAGCTCAGAAGTACATTTTAGACACAAGACAGCATCTGGAGAATGTTTTAGGGTTTTTTGATTACAATAGATTAGACAAGCTTCATAGATGTTGACACCTAGTTAGGCATATATTATCTGGTAGTGTATTTATTGATTAATTTATTTTCAATGGAGAACTACTTTATGAGAGAAGAATTTATAGAAACAAGGACCTAGAGAAGGAATACATTATTCACTTCAGATTATTCTCATGTGATTTTTTCTTGCTTATTGGGAATGAACTGTGAGTTTAAAAAATAAAAACTTATTTAAAACATGTAGCTTACAATGGAATAAATTAAAATTGGTATATTTAATTTGAATTGTTTTATTATACATGTCTTCTTAAAATGGGTTTGCTTCCATGTCCATAAAATGCATACTTTATAAACAATAATTGCAATTATGATTGCTATTGTTATTCCTCCAGAGTCTATTAGTAATCTAATACAATGCTCACATAATATGCTGCTCAATAAGGATACCCATATAGAAATATAAGAAGCTTTGGAATTAATTATTTATTAGTTGAACAAAAGGAAAATTGCAAAGACTCTTAAGGAACTTGCATGCTGCAATACATCTATAAATCAGGCTTTGTTAACAATTACCTCAAAGTATTTTATCTCCATTATGTTTACCCTCTCTATCTTTAAAATCTATTAAAAGTTACAATAACACTGATTCTGTATGAAGTCAGCAATCCACATAAAATACACTGGACATAAAATATAAGATGTCTTTAAAAACAGTTTTAATTTTTATTTTCATCTATGGTTTCAAAATGCCTTTAAATAATGTTTTCTCATACTTGCTATTGAGCATTCTGTCTATATATCTCCTAGTACCTCACAAAATATATAAATAAAAAGCTGAAAAAAATAGGATTATGTATCCAGAACATCATAACCAGTACAGCTATGCAGTCTTTATTCTTAAAGCAAAAATATATTTTGGAAATTGAAGGCGTATAAAAGAAACATGTCTACAACATTTTAAAGCAAGCACTTGTTTTCAGGATCATACTGTTGCCTGACATAGCTGCCATGTTGATACTATGAAAAGACACGTTTAGTTTTAGAAGTCAAAGACATGTGTTATAGTCACTCTGTAACTTCTTAACAAAGGAGCACTTCTCTCCTTTGAATCTAAAATCACCTTGTTTTCAATCTGGATCTCTCAGAGTCTATTTATGGACAAAATATCCCATATACATATCCACTCCAGAAATATGAAATCAATTTCTTGAGTAAAATAGTTTCGTATGGCTTTGGATAGATTTTACTTTGCTAATATTCATTGTGTTCAGATTCCAATAATACTTTCAATAGAAACAATATACTGCCTAAGCAAGAGGACAGCTGAGTGCCAGCTTCGTAAACAATTGTACTTAAAATAATAGAATTCTGGAAGGTAGGAAAAATATCAGTGCTTATATATTACTTGAATTAATTAGAACGAATTCTAACTGGATGCCCTGCTAGTATCCCCATTTGCATTCATTGATGAAAGAGGTTTGACTCAGAAGGACTAGGGATTAGCAGTAATAGTACCCCAAAGAATAATAAGAAAGATCTGGCTGATTATAGGACCATTTACATTCCAAGTTTCATTATGAAACTATATTTAAATCATAAACTCCAAGACTGGATGGGAATTAACATCATAATTAGCAACAAACAAGAAGAATTCAGTGAAAGATTGTCAACGTTAAATTATGTTCTGATGTTGTACCATCTTATAAAGAAGTATGAACAGAAAATTAAATCCTCCATGTTCAAAAGTTGCTAAACTTTACATTTAGTTTTAACTCATTATCAAGAACTATTTGTATTATTTATTTATTTTATTATTTAAAAATAATAATTTTACAGGTGCTTACTTTCTTTTTTATTCAGATCTTATTCTTGAGAGCCAGTTTGGTCTAGTGATTAAGGTGCCAGGCTGAAAAGTGGGAGGCTGTGAATTCTAGTCCTGCCTTAGCATTGAAAGACAACTAGGTAACCTTGGGCTAGTCAGTCTGTCTCCAATCAACATATCTCACAGACATGTGATTGTGGAGAAAATAGGAGCAGGAATCTGTACTGGATATGTTCACCACTCAACACTAATTTTTGCTAAAAAGCTTTACCCTAATACTGAATTGTAGAAGTGAGTGGGATAGCAAAAGTTAACACTTTCATGTATCATGAAATGTTTTAATTCCAAAGGTTTCTTATATGTAGAATAGAATAGAATTCTTTGTTGGCCAAGTGTGATTTGACACACAAGGAATTTGTCTTGGTGCATATGATCTCAGTGTACATAAAATAAAAGATACATTAGTCAAGAGTCAAGAATAATAGTCATAAGGTACACCAAGCAATCAAATCATACTAGGAAACAGACAATAAAAATCATTAGGATACAAGCAACAAGGTTACAGTCACAAGTGGGAGGAGCTGGGTGAAAGGAAGGATAGGAGGATTAATGGTATTAGTAACAGTAATGCAGACTTAGTAAATAGTTTGACAGTGTTGAGGAAATTATTTGTTTAGCAGAGTGATGGCATTCAGGGAAAAACTGTTCTTGTGTCTAATTGTTCTGGTGTGCAGTGCTCTATAGTGTTGTTTTGAGGGTAGGAGTTGAAATAGTTTATGTTCAACTTATGTTCAGGATGTGAGGGGGTCTGTAAATATTTTCACAGCCCTCTTTTTGGCTCGTGCAGTATACAGGTCCTCAATGGAAGGCAGGTTGGTAATTTTTTTTTTTTTTTTTGCAGTCCTAATTACTTTCTGAAGTCTGTGTCTGTCTTGTTGGGTTGCAGAACCAAACCAAACAGTTATAGAGGTGCAGATGACAGAGTCAATAATTCCTCTGTAGAACTGGATCAGCAGCTCCTTGGGCAGTTTGAGCTTTCTGAGTTGGCGCAGAAAGAACATTCTTTGTTGTGCTTTTTTATTACATTTTTGATGTTAGGTATCCATTTTAGGTCTTGAGATATGATAGAACCTAGAAATTTGAAGGTCTCTACTGTTGATACTGTGCTGTCTAATATTATAAGAGGTGGTAGCATGGGAGGGTTTCTCCTCAAAGTCTACCACCATTTCTACAGTTTTGAGTGTGTTCAGTTCCATATTGTTTTGGTCACACCACAAGGCAAGTTGTATAACCTCCTGTCCGTATGCAGATTCGTCATTGTACATCATATGTGTCCCATAATTATCTGTAAAGAACATAAACTGTGGTTAATGATATATTTAAAAAGTAATGCTTAAAGGCATGACTTTAATCCCTGCAGCAAAAACTTATCCTAAATCCATTTTGGTGCACAATGAAATCTATGTTAAGATGCATTTTAATCAAAATGTATCACATTTACAAATGCCCTGATCAAACTGAAAAGAAGGACAATTAAAACTAAGGTACAAGCCTAGAGGTTGATGGTAATTACTGGCTGAAGATTCACCTGAGAAGCTACATTTTATGTTGGCACAATGAAAAACTACATTGATAAACTCTATTGGAGAATTTTTTTCTTCTTATTTATGTTTATGTAAATTGCTGATCATTGCTTGAAATTTGTATAGGTTTTATTTTTTTCAGATAGAACATTGAAATGATTTGATGAGACTTGATTATCATTTTTATAATTTAAGAAAATTATTTTATTGTATTTTAATGTATTTATAATTTATGATTTAACAAAGTTTTTCCAGGCTAATTAGCTCTCATTTCATGCTAGATTCCACAAAAACCACAGAATGTAGAGTTCTCTTTTTATGCTTAACAGTGAGTTCTATGGATAGTGGTGCCGAATAAAACTTTGCATTGGTGACGGAAAGGGCATCCAGCCAGTAAATACGCAGCTCCATTCGGTTGCCCTGACTTCACCCTGCAAGGGATTATGGGGTCCGTTAAAAGAGAATGAATGAGTTCTATGGATGTGGTTCATCAAGCGCAACATATAAATTAGAAAGTAAATCATACAAATAGAAGCATAATTAATAGAATACAAATTAGGAGCAACAAATTTGCCATCTCCATTTTTGCTGGAACGATATTAAAACCTGACTTCCGATTGGCCTGGGGCCCTGAGGGGGCTGCCCACTTCTGGAGGTGATTGACAGGGGTAAGAAGACTTCACCCCTATCCCATCTCTTAGCTTGCTCAGTTTTGGTTTTAATACAGTTTTTTTTATAAACAATATTCTAATATGTGTTGTTTTTAATGTTTTAATACAAAAAAAAACCCCATTTCTACTTGTTTTATAACTTGTGAGCCACCCAAAGTCACCTTCTGGGGGAGATGATGGTTTAAAAATTTAATAAATAATAATAACAATAATAGTGGCACCCATGCAGCCTGGAGTCACAATATAGGAACACTAACGTATTAAAGTACTAAAACAGAAACATGATTATTTAAGTACTTGACAGAATTAAAATAGTGTAAAGTAAGTATAAGACATTCTACAGCAGCATCAAATAACAATGTTTAAGGCCACGAGATATGCAAGAATCAAAACTTTGTATTTCTCTTGATATCCAAAGTGGCAAAAGAGGAAGTAAAGAAGAAGAAGAATGTAAGTGTAAGGCAATCATTTCTGAAGGCATTATTTCATATGGGATACAATGTTTTCTTGCAGTTACCAGCTAACATCCCTGTGGAACAACAGGGATGTCTTAGATAAAGGTTTGGTATATGCAAATGGAACAAGGATCTTTCAGATAGCCTGAAGTCAAATAATTTATGACATAAACTGATAGCAATATTTTTAATTAGATCAGGAACTGCTATTGGTAGAGATCTCAAAAACAGGCCTAAAACTATGCTATTGGCTATCTTGTAAGTTATTCTGTTTTTAACTCTTTAAAGTTTCTAAATCAGGGGTGTCAAACTCACATCATCATGGTGGCACCATGGGACATATTGGAACTTTTCCCCCTTCTCTGAACTGGGTATGGCTGTGGCCAGGGCTTGACGCATCCGGCCCATAGTTCGGGAGTTTGACAGCCCTGTTCTAGACTATGTCTTGCAATAATTAGAATGGGGAGCCAACAAGGCCTGAGCAATTGTTGCAAGGTTATTTTTAGACGGATAACAGCCAAAGCTGGTAAAAGGCACTATAAACCACTGAGATTGCTTGATTCTCTATGGATAGTACTGGGTCCAAAACTATACCTAAATTTTTATTTTTACATACTGCGTGTGTGTGTGTGTGTGTGTGTGTGTGTGTGTGTGTGTGTGTGTCCCATTCAGATATAAACTAAATCCAATTACTTTGCCATTTCCAACTGACCTGTTATTTATAAATTGACATCATTAAATTTATCTCTCTTTAAGAAGCCTTGTTATTGCATCATGTTTCTTGTTTGAAATATCAAACAAGAGTTTCTTGTTTGAAGTATCAAAAAATATCCAAATATACAACTATGAAAAAATAAGCAATTCAGTTAGTTATAATGTATATGCATTGGAATAATGGTGTAGAAATATGTATACAAATAAGTAAAATAAAGTTTAGTGTTATCCTAAATATTGATCCCAAGTTATGAGAAATTATTTTCTATCTATGAAGGATTTCTTTCTTTCTTTCTTTCTTTCTTTCTTTCTTTCTTTCTTTCTTTCTTTCTTTCTTTCTTTCTTTCTTTCTTTCTTTCTTTCTTTCTTTCTTTCTCATTCTCTCTTTCTCTTTCTTTCTCTTTCTTGTTAAAAATACAAGCAATTTTCAAACTCTAGTAAAGGAGGTCAAGGAATACAGAAAAAATAGATAAAGATTAAATATGAAGAATACCAAACTATTGGCGACTGTTATGGCAATCAGTCTTAGAATTAATGTTAAAGTTATTGAAATGGTGGATGGTTTCTGCTTTTAGAAAAATAAAGGAACCAGCAGTCAAGAAACAAACTGCAAATTATGCATGATAGAATAGCCACAAAGATCTTGCAAAATATATTAAGATGTCATTGTTTATTTTTATTGCAAAAGATCAGAACTGTGCATGTGATAGTCTGTGAAAATTAAACTGTGAAGGATAGAAAAAGTATTGCTATTTTTAAAATTGAAAATACATGGATGAACAAGAAAACAAACAAATGGGTCACAGGATAAAAACATTCAGAGTTTTCACTTGAAACAAAAAGCACCAAGTCAAATTCTTATATTTTAGACACATCACAGTATGTGAAAATCTAGTGAAGTATATAATGTTGTAGAAGGTCAAAAGGAAAAAAGATGACTAGCAGCAAGATGCATAGTCTCCATTACAGTAGTGATGGTGGCATTGTTGGAAGACTTTAATGGAATAGTAAATCATTTTTAAGAACTGTTATCAGTGGGGTTGCAAATGTCAACAATGACTAGGTTACACAATTTTATATGTGTATATCACAGGTTTTTTTAAACTATACTCAATATAGTGGACTCCAAAGCACAAGAGACCCAATACAACGGGGATGTCAAACTGGTGGCCCATAGGCCAGATATCTCATGTGCAGGCCATGCGCACCCCAGCTCCATGAAGGGAAAAAACATCATGATACGTCAAGTGTTGGCAACATGGCGCAGTGAGTTTGACACCTGTGCAATGGAACATTCCTCCCTAGGCAATATATAAAGCATTCTAGGCTAGTATTTATTGCTCATCTCTACTCCACTCTTCCCCACTGCTACTATACCTCCTACTGTTGCTCTTCCAAATGCTACTCCTTGTAAGTCCTGGTAGTGAAAAAAAGTATCTCTTTCTAGTTTCTTTAGGTTGTGTTATTTTCACACATGAACTCACATCACCTCCCTTTTCTCCCCATCATCACCACACCAGCAAGCAATCTGTCAGCACAACACACACACACACACACACACACACACACACAGAGAGAGAGAGAGAGAGAGAGAAAGAGAGAGAGAGAGAGAGAGAGAGAGACTCATGAACAAATATACAGAAAGTTGCTACTAGAAATTGAACAATGCAAAAGTCTGTTCCTCAATATTGCATTTTCAAAGGTCCCTCCAAGAAGATTGCTAGAGACCAGATTACATAGAAGTGTAACCCTTATGTTAATCAATTCCTCTCTGCATAAATTTAAAATTAGGCTTAAAAAACTGTGTGAAAAAATAAACTACCACACTGATTAATCTTGCTTTCTACCATGCATATCAGGGTTCAGTTGAAGCCTATGGTTTCTCATCCAGACCCTCACAGCCTTCAGGTACCAGGAAAAGACATCAACAGCTCACCCAATGGCTTTATATGGATGTCGAATAGAAGAAGAAAGAACACAAACTCTGTTGTTCCTTACATAGTAAGGAACTTTCCCCACTGGCCTCTTATGATTTCAATTGTATACTCTCAAATACAGTTGCTATGAAAATTAGCAATTTATTCAAGGTCAAAGAGATAACAGCAGACATAAATGCAAACCAAATGGGAAGGATGAGTATCAAATATCTTGGAGTCTAAATACAAAGACACAAAGTCTAAATTGTTTCAAAATAAATATGTATTTGTTTAGAATGATATTACAAAAATCTTACTTAGATAGGATAAATTCTAATTATCTCTGTTGGGCAGTATCTCTGTGATCAAGATGAATGTTCCATCAAAAATGCTATTTTCATTCCAGACATTGCCTATGTTGATAGCTGAGGCTCCATTTAAGCAATGATAAATCTCTAACTTTATTTGGCAAGGATAAAAACCAAGAATTAAGTATAAATTGTTGCAAAAGGAAGGGGAGTTTGGGTACTCCAGTTTTAAAATGGTATTTTGGTCCATGTTGTTTGGTTTGGATTAACAAATGGGTAACCTTAAAGAATAAGAGGTTATTGGATTTGTAAGGTTGTGAATTGAAGTTTGAATGGCATGCCTATCTATGCTATGATAAAGTTAAAATGAATGCAGATTCCAATAATCATTTTGTTAGGTGTGTAATTTATAGAGTTTGGAATAAATAAAAAGACATATATTTCCTAAAATATTTCTTTGGGGGGCCAATGTCTTTTTTAGAAAGGAAATTTTTGAGGTTGGTGCATGGGAGAGAAGAAGCAGAGACAGGTTAAATCTAACAAGGCTTTATTGTTAACTTGTATCTCAGCCATGGCTAGCTGCAAGCTAACTCGGCAGCCAGCTGACAGAGAGAGACAGTTAATTTCATTTGACAGTTCCTTTTATATGGAGCTGTCAAACGGTTCAGCCAATCAGAGACTTCTCCGGCTCCCGCTCAAAGAATGGACTGGAATGAAGACTGTTGTTGGACGCAACACTCCTTCCCCCTGGAACTGCGCATGTGTAACTGTCCATGTAGGCGGGGTGATGCCTCACTCAGCCTGATCGTCTCAGTCGCGCTGGAGCTGGCAATGGGGAAGGACCTGTTGCTGTGCTGGAGCCTTCCACAGGGGGTGATGTTGGTTCTTCTCTCCAGGCAACCTCAGTTGGCTGTAGAAGGACCTTGGATGTCAACGGGACCCTCTTGGATGATGGCAAGCAGACTTCAGTCATTGGCAGTGCGGTTTCCTCAGGTAGGGGCTCTGCGAGAGACCGCTGTTCAGGTGTTGGCCTTCGAGGGACTTTGATGTTGTCCCACTCAGTGTTCATGGCTTCAGCCTCCCTCTGGACTGGACCTGTAGGGGTACTCCAATGATTCCTTAGTTGGTCCATGTGCTGGCGCCATAGTCTCCCTTTGGCAAATCTTACCCTGTACGACTTAGAGCATGTTATTTTTTCCACCCATCCAGGCAACCATAGGGGATTCCCTGCATAATTGCGGGAGTAGACCGGGTCCCCTGGCCTAAATGCCCTTACTCTGCTGGACGGGTCTAGGGGTGTTTTAGGGGCATAGGTAGGGTGCAGCCGGTTGAGTGGAATTCTTGGTCTCCTTCCCATTAATAATTCAGCTGGGGTGAGGTTGGTGGCTGCACTAGGGGTGGTGTGCTGGGTTAGTAAGTACTGGGCTACCTTAGTTGACCAGTCCCCTTCAGTAAGTTTTACCAGCACCTCTTTAGCCGATCTTACAGCCACTCTGCCATCCCATTGGAAGCTGGGTGAAAAGGGAAGACCAGGGCATGCCTAATACCCCTTTGCCAGGAATAATTTGAAGGGATGTGAATTGGAGCTGTTATCTGAAACCAGAATGTCAGTATAACCCGTGGGATACAAAGATGTTATCTAAGGCCCGCCAATAGCTTCAGAAGTGGTTGACTTAAGGAGGACCAGCTCTACCCACTTAGAAAATGAATCTACTAGGACTAGGAAGTTATTTCCTTGCACGGGGGCTGATAAATCCACTTGTACTCTAGACCAAGATGTTTTGGTGTCTTCCCACTCTCCTGGAGTGGCAGCCGAGGGTGCTGGCCTGGACATCTGGCAGGTAGGGCAACTTTGAACTTTATTAGCAACTGCCTCATCCAGTCCTGGCCACCACACATAGCTTCGTGTCAGCGCCTTCATTCTGTTGATACGAGGGTGCCCCTCGTGAAGCACCTCAATGATGCGAGGCCTAAGTTGGTGTGGAATTATAACCCGGTTTCCCCACAACAAACACCCCTTTAGTATGCTCAGTTCAGTTTGGTGAGCCTTGAAAGGGCAAAATTCCACTAGTTGGATTTCCCTGGGCCACCCCCTCTGTACCCAGTCCAGAACTTGGGGCAGCTGTGCATCTTTGGAGGAGGAATATGTGATGTCATCAGCTATGAGTTGGCAGCTGTAGATCTTCCATCAGGAACACGGAGGCTGATGGAGCAGGATCAGTGATCAAGGTAGGCAATGGGCACCTGTTCAGGGCATCAGCATGTGCCACATGTTTATCTGGCCTATAAGTTAGTTTGTAGCTGTACGCAGCCAAAAAAAATAGTCTAACAAGTCATTCTGAGGGAGAGAATTTGGGGGCTGGGTTTGTCACCTACAAGGATACCTAGCAAGGGCTGATGGTCAGTGATTATCTCAAAGTGGTGTCCATACAGGTATTCATGGAACCTTTTGACTGGGGCCACAGCAGCCAATGCCTCTTTGTCTATCTGACTATAATTCCTTTCAGACTTGGAGAGCGTCCTTGAAAAATAGGTGATAGGTGCTTCCTGGCTATTTAGTAGCTTGTGGCCCAGAACAGCCCCAATCCCATAAGGGGAAGCATCACAGATTAATATTAGGGGGAGAGAACTGCTGAATTGAATGAGTACTTTGTTTGAAGTGAGCAGGGATTTGACTGCCTTGAAAGAGGCCTATTCTATGGCTCCTCACTTCCAAGGTGTCTTTGAATCCAAAAGCCTGTGCAAAGGCTCAGCAACAGTAGCCTTGGGGACAGGAAAGAGCTGTAGAAGTTAAGTAACCCTAAAAAGGCTTGCAACTTAGTTTTTGTTTTGAGGAGCTGGGCCATCATCTATGGCCTGTACCTTAGACTCCACAGGGTGAATTCCCTCACAGTCAATATGGTACCCTAGGAAGTCTATTTGGGAGGTTGCAAAAATGCATTTCTTATTGTTTAGTTTCAGGCCAGTGTCCTGAAAACACTGGAGCACTTTTTGTAACTGTTCTTGTGGGCTGTTAGCAGCAATAAGGATGTCATTGAAGTATGGGATATTGTACAGTAACCGTTCCATGATGGATTGGAAGTTGCCAGGGCCAATGCTGACACCGAATTGCAAATGCTTACACTTGAAAGCGCCCCTGTGGATGATGATAGTTTGGGCCTCTGCTGTCTTATTGTCCACCAGAAATTGCTGGTATGCTTGAGTCATGTCCAGCTTGGTAAAGATGGAACTTTTACCTAGGGAGTGTAGCAGGTGCTGTATGATTGGCACAAGATATGCATTCAGTTGGAGCCCTTTGTTAATTGTTGATTTCTAGTCTGAACAAATTATAATGGAGCCATCTTGTTTCAAGGGGATGACAATAGGAGTTTCCCATTTAGCAAGTCAGTTGGCTCCAAAACCCCTTGGGAAATTAATTTGTCAAGTTAGGCATCCACTTTAGAGTGTAATGCCAATGGCACTCTGTGAGGTTTGAGGCATATAGGAGCCATCTGTGGGTCCAAATTAAGGGAAACAGCGAAGCTTGTCATCAAAATCTTCTGAATAGTTAGCAAAAAGTTGCTCTAGGTTATGGAGAGTGACTGCATTTACGCCAGTCACTTGTAGTCCTAGTGAGTGGAACGAGTCCAAACCTAGTAAGCTTGGCAGGCACCCATTAACAATAATTAGGGGTAGGTGACCCTTAAAATTGTTGTATTGAATGAGGAACTTGCCTGTTCCGGGGACTGGAATGGATTGTCCCTGGTAGTCCCTCAAGGCCTGGTTGCAGGGGTTCAGGTGATCCTTTTCAATGTCTGGAACCAGGTTCTCCAGTGTTTTCCAGGAAAGGAGGGATAGAGAGGAACCAGTGTCCACCTCCATTCAACAGGGGCTGCCTTCTAGGAGAAGATCAACATTAATTTTATTAATATTGAAACAATAGGGCAGTGACTCAGCTCTTGGGAATGCTTTGTTGATGGCATAGCATTCCTCTTTGTGTTTGAAACTTCTTGGCAGGTTTGTGTTTCTTTGTGCTTGGCAGATTCTAGCCAGGTGACCCTTCTTTTGGCACTTTAGGCAGATAACATTTCTGAAATGGCAAGTGGCTCTCTGATGGTTTACTCCACAGCTGAGGCAAATCAGCTGTGATGTAGGTTGTCTCTTGTCTGAAGGGAGACTTCTTTGCATGGGTTGAGGTGCTTTGAGATGGTTTATTGCTTCTTCTTCTTCACAGTATTCATCTTCGAAGTATGTATCTTCATAGTGAACTGTAGAGCCAGGTTTTACCCTGGGAAGGCTGCTTGCTTTTTGGATCTCTGCTGCAGATAGGGTTGACAGTTCGGCTGCTTGTGCTTCCTCGATTGCCTGTTTTAAGTTGAGGTCAGCTTTTGCAAGCAGTCGCCTTTGCTGCTGAAGGTCTCTCACCCACAGACAAGCTGGTCCATCAGCATATCATCCAGGTGGTCTCAGGAACTACATTGAAGAGTGGACGACCTAAAGGCTGCCCTATACTCACTCACAGATTCTCCCTCTGCTTGACTTCTTAACCGGAAGGC
Organism: Notechis scutatus; assembly: GCF_049901735.1. NCBI lineage: Eukaryota > Metazoa > Chordata > Lepidosauria > Squamata > Elapidae > Notechis > Notechis scutatus. Next base: position 44,850,310 of record NC_142012.1, on the reverse strand, counting down.
ATAGCGGTAGGCAATGTGTGATGATTTCAGGGCATAATGGTTTCTGAGCACCTCCTGCAGCTCTTCCCAGGTGACAGCCTTGACTGTCTGGGGTGACAGTAAGGTAGTGGCTGTGTCAAAGATGGTTGCCCCACAGAAGCTCAGGAAATAGACTTTTTTTTTCCTGTTCAGTGGAATGTCGGATAGGTTTGCGGAGTCCATGATGCATTTGAATCTATTGATGTATGATGTTCACATTTCGGTGGTCGGATGAAAGGGCGGGAAGTTTGGGGGTGCCACCATTTGCTGCTTTGTTTAGTGACAACTCTTAGTGAGAGCTCTTTGTAGTGACTTCTTTGTAGTGACTCTTTGTAGGTACTCTGTCTCTTCACCTCAGAATTGCCTCAGTTCGCTAACAATCCCATCCTCGTCACCAGTTTTGAGCTAGCCGCAAGCTAACTGAGCAGCCAGCTGAGAGAGAGTGCCAGCTGATACCGTTTGACAGCTCCTTTTATACAGAGCTGTCAAACGGTTCAGCCAATCAAAGGCTTCTCTGGCTCCTGCTCAAAGAGCGGACCGGAGTGAAGACTGTTGTTGGAGAAAACAGAAATGATAGTGAGTTCCAATTGGTAGGTTTATAATGAAATAATATCTTGTTCATTCTCAAATTAAAAAACAGGATTTGGAGCTAGAAGGTCATACATGTCACTAATCTACTACCTACAATTGAAATAAAGGTTACTCTAGATTAAAAAAAAATGCAGTTTTGAAGTTGCTAATAGCAATAGCACTTTGACTTATATATCACTTCACAGTGCTTTACAGCCCTCTCTAAGCGGTTTACAGTCAGCATATTGCCCCAACAATCTGGATCCTCATTTTACTGACCTTGAAGGCTGAGTTAACCATGAGTCAGAGAGAATTGAACTGCTGAACTGCAGGCTGCCAGCGGTCAGCAGAAGTAGCTAAAATGAATTTTAAACAATCCGGTTTCTGCAGTGGTGGGATTAAAAAAAAAATATTACTGGTTCTGTGGGCATGGCTTGGTGGGTGTGGCAGGGGAAGGATACTGTAAAATCTCCATTCCCTCCTCACTCCTGGGGAAGGTTACTTCAAAATCCCATTTCCTCCCCACCCCACTAACCTGCTTTCCTGCTCCGTTCTCTTGTGCAGGGAAACAAAAGAAGACCCAGTTGATCATCTGGGACTCAGGAGGCAGAAAATAGATGTGAGCAGGGCCAGTCAGAGGTGGTATTTGCTGGTTCTCTGAACTACTCAAAATTTCCGCTACCAGTTCTCCAGAACTGGTCAGAATCTGCTGAATACTACCTCTGGCTATCTGACTAAGGTTTATAAAATGCCTTAACTGAAAATGTTAAATATTGTATGATTCAATGGGTAAGAAATTTAGATTATAATATGAAGTCAGAGCAATGGGAGAATATATTAATTTAAGAACTAAAATCCACATTGAACTATAACCTTAAAGAGAACTATAAAATTATATACCAATGATATTTAATGCCAGATAAATTATCAATGATGAATAAAAATGTTTGGAATGTTTGTTGGAAATGTAAGCGGATATCTAGGAACTGTGGTGGCGCAGTGTATTGCAGAACTCCTGCCCACTGCCAGGAGTTTGATCCTGATGGGCTCAACATTGACTCAGTCTTCAATCCTTCTGAAGTCAGTAAAACGAGAACCCAGATTGTTGAGGCCATAAGTTGACATTTGTAAATCACTCAGAAAGTTCTGTAAAGCATCATGAATCATTATATAAGTTTAGGTGCTACTGCTGAAATCCCTCTATCCAAGACAGGGTATGTTACTTGAAACAGGGCTGCAGGTTGGTTATCCTTAGATGTAGTAAGAGTGGGGAAGTATTAGTACTTTGCTGCCCCATGTAGTCCTTGATAGCAGCTGTTGTTATTGTTGATGTATGGTTATCACTTTTCCATTGCCACAAATAATTTAGATATTAATTGTGATGGGCTGTCATAGATCTTTTTTTTTAATTGAAACGTTATGATGAGTATATGGATATGTTGGATTTATCAGAAGGACTTCACATGCATGTTTTCTGTTGCCAAGCAACTCTACTAAATGCTTTGCATAAATCCTGACATGTAGTCATGTGAAACAAAGACAACTTTCATTTTTAAATGACACTAAATTGAATATAGTAGTTAGAATATGAATAAAACCTACTGAAGTGGTATTGACTGATGTCCCTTAAAACCAATAGAGAAATGAGATAAATACAGAGGTGCCCTAAGAAACAGTATATAAACAAAAATAGCTTTAAAATACTTTCTGTAGATTTGAAATCCAAGAAAACAGAATGAGCCTTACTAATTATATGAAAACCCTATTTAATCTAGCATTCAGTACCTACTTCCAGTTTAATAGACAAATATACCATCAAATCAGAGGAATACACCAATGCAATCACCATTCTCAGGACTCAGCAGGGACCACAATGCCATGTCTAAAAACAATGTATGGATTCATATATGGACAACATCTTCATAATAAAAATGAACAAATAAAGCTTTTTTGTATATTTTTTATTAAAACTTTACAAAATATATTAAAAGCTAACACTAATTAATAAACAGCAGAATCAATAAAGGGAGAAAGATGAAAAGCAAAACAAAAGTACAGAAAGAAAAAATGAACATAAAAATAGAATGAAACTTCAAATTTCCTTTGCAACAAATATAAAAGAAGACCCATAAACCTAGCACAAACTATTTAAAGAGATAAAATTCACAAGGAAAAAGAAAACAATAGCACACCACACTATTCTCATCAGAGAACTAGAAACACTAGTCTATTGAAAAATATAACGTTAACGTTATATAAAAGTATAAAAGTTAACGAGAAATATAACTAGAAAAGCTGTAAAAGAACATTATTTAGATGAGTATAAACAGCATCTTGAACAACTCACCACCACAACTCACACCAGGCTTACTCACCAAAGGAAAATTCAACATTAATACAACACTGTATTAATCCCTTCATTCAGTTACTTTAGTGGTAATCATGTTTTTGTTGAAATTATTGTATTTATTTTATTTTATTTATTTGGTTTGTCAATTGCTTACAAGATAATAGGTATAGGTAAAAACATAGTTATGAATACATGGATACATATAAGAAAAATAAAAGAAACAATAGGACAGGGACGGTAGGCACGTTGGTGCGCTTATGCATGCCCCCTATGTGCTTATGCATTGCATTTCTGGATTGACCATTTATTTTATTATTATTGGCAATGTTTCCCTTGAAAATAATTTAAGTTTTGTATTTATTGAATTGTCCTGTGGTGAGTTGTCCTGTAACAACTTGTCCCACAATGAGTTGGCCATGGCAAGTTGGCTGTAGTGAGTTGTTCCATTCTGGTAGAAACATACTACACCAACACAAAACACTAGAAAAGGGGGAGAAATTATGCAACACCTATATAACATTTTCCAACTATATATACCAACAAATCACAAAGTACCTGGCTACTCAACCCACTACAACACAACCAATACAGATTATTAAGATTTAACATTATATCAAAAACACCTCAAAAACAATAGCAGCCTATTATAACCATGTAGGATTACTGTAACATATAAAACAACAAAAGCCCTTCAGTATCTTAAATAAACAAAGACTCAGTAACACAAGGAAAAGTCATCTACATTCTACAATATTCAGTATAAACAGCCACTATGTAGGATGGGGGGGTCAAACTCAAGGCAAAGGACCAGCCCGCATTGCCTCTGCCAGTGAAAATGGACCTCGGGAGGTTGGCCCTCCCGAGTTCCATTTTCACTGGCAGTGGTTTACAGGAGGCTGTCACAGCCAAAACAGAGCTCAAGAGCCCATTTTAACTGACAGAGCACTCGGACCACCACAGGCACCTTCGACATGAGTGACATCCAGCTGGCCCTAGCTACACACATCCCAGCCCCCCAAAGTCAAACACAACTCTGATGCGTCACTCAATGAAATCGAGTTTGATACCCCTGATATAGGCAAATCAGCCATTAATGGACAAGTAGAGATAAACTGAAAAGGGATGAATTTTACAAAGCCAAGATAGAAACACAAAAGACCAGAATACATACTCCCCAGCAGCCAACATCCAGATAAAGAATTAATATCAATCAGAAAACAATCCCCTAATCAAGGAACTACCCAAGAGAAAACTAAAGGTTCACCAAAACTAGCAAGTAAAGCTATTATACAATAGCTTCCCCTGTCAATTTTGGAGGAGGTATGTTTATGCACTGGGGTAATGAAACTTCTGAAGCAAAACAATAAAGCTCAGAAAATGCCAAGAATTACACAATGCAAATATGAACAAGAAGTCTATAACCAGGAAGAGGAGAAAGATATAGCAAGTGGGAGGAAAATATGTTTGAGTCCAAAATAACAGAGAATCTCCTGGGAGAAGCCACTTTTGGAATAATGCTGCTGTATAATAATAGCACCTTCAACTTTATTGGAAATTTTAGGAACTCTTAATTAAGACAAACTCCTAGAAAGAAACTCTGTTTACAATCAAACAAACAAAAATACTGAACATGCTGAAGTATCTTGTACATGTTATAAATAAAATACAATTCCTGTCCCATTGATAGATTGGTCTGCTCATTTTAATTCGGAAACATGAGCTCAAGCTGATTTTTTAATCAAAGAACTTTTCTTAATTTGTCTTGCTGTGAAGTCTCATAAAAGGTGGAAAACTCAAATTTGCTACTTCCTATGGTGAAATACTTTTATAATCCTATGTGGTCATCTTTGAGCAGGTGGGATTGCATGTATTGTGCCAAAACTGCACTACTTATAATTCTAATTTGAGTAGCAGATTTTTAGGACCCAACAACACAGGTATCTGAGTTACTTAAAATGGAACTATAGACCTCTGTGATCTCATTACATTGACTGTGTTCAGTAGTTGAGCCAATTTATTTCTAGTACAAGCCAATAAAAGAGCAATCTTTCTTTTGGTAATGATGAAGCACTGAAGTGACTATGGGCAGCCCTTTTCCCCTTTGGAAAAATATTATCCAAGCAATTCTTTAAAGGGAATACTTATCGAAGATGAGATGCCATTTCAATTTCCATTCTCTAACATAGCTTGCTTGACTTATGCAGGGCTGAAAATGACACAACTTTTTCTGAGTTCTCTTTTGGGAAGACACAATTGGTGTCCAAAAGGCCAGAGTGTATTTTAAAATTCATTGCTTTTCCTCTATACAGGATTTGGAGTGAGGTGATATTGGATGTTCCATTGGAAATATGGACTATCATTTCAGGGGCTTGTGAAAAGAACCTGGTTGAAAAATTAATTTCCCAGGACACAGGTGTCACTTTGTTGTCATGTGATATATGGCAAAGCTTTGTCCCTTTAGGAAGCTAGGGTGCGCATGGTCTGCATGTGACACATCCGGTCTGCAGGCCACCAGTTTGACACTCCTAGTCTAGGACAATCAGAAGTGGATTGCAAAATTCGGTTAACCATTGGATGGCAGCTGTTGGAATTTGTGAACTACTTTGCTGCCATGTGAATCATCTGAATTATTGCAACCATATTGCTCAGAGCAGGGGTCAAATTGGTGTTGTCACAGCAGCATCATGTGATATATTGGAACTTTCCCTCCCTTTGCTAAACCATGCATTGGTGTGACCAGCACATGATGCATCCGGCTGCAGGTTTGACAGCCCTGCATTAGAAGAATCATGTCCTCTTCAGAGCAATCAATGTGATTTTTTTTGTATAGGAGAATTATAATTAAGTAGGTAGACTTCTTCATCTTTGTCAGTGTTTTTTCATATTCATCCTTAAAGCTTCTCTAGGTTCGTCACACAATTCCTCTGGTTCCACATGAATGACATTTAAATTGCTTTAAAACTTTCAAAAGTTGTCCTTGAAAATGTTGGTTATATGCACAATATCATATCTCATAAATTGCTCTGAATGTATTCTGCTTTAACTTGATTTGGAATTTGAACATGAGCAGTTTATGATCTCTTGAAGCATCAGTGCCAGGCCACCCTTTTGCTGTTATAACTAAGCTCTTCCCCTTTAGCTATCAATGATATGGTCATAACATATTTCTTGATTTTTGCCTGTCAAAGAGAAGCCAAGATATTTCACTGACTCTATTACCTGACAACTAGATTTCTTACGCAGAAAGCCCTCATACTCTTCCATTAAGTATCTTGTAATTATTTTTGTTTTTTGAGCATTGATTTTCTATCCAGAGAATTCTCCAAAGCCTTGGATAACTTTCATCAACGGTCTTATTGCACCATATGTAATGGTTAGTACTACATCATCTGAATAACACTTAAATTCCTCTCTGTGGATTTGGAGACCATCTATTTGTTTGTTGCATCAATTTTTTTTTTCTACCAACATTTCTAATGATAAATAATAGGGAAGAAAGTGGATATCCTTGTCCGATACCTCTCTGCATTTGAAAATCTGTGGAAAGTGCTCATTTGGCTGTAATCTTAGCCTGTTCAGATATAGTTTTGATCCAGGCTCTACAAAAGTATTTTCGTCCCTGCCACATGCTAACAGTTTTGCTTTCTTGTAATCAGTCCATCGTGTCAAGCTAATGATTTTTATATAGAGAGATATTAAATATTATCCACAACCTAGCAAGTCACATGAATCCAATTTATACTATTTAAGCATTGTCTTTTTAAGATGAATGAGTTAGTTGATCTGGTACCAGTTGCCCATTTCCTCTCCTCCCTAAAAACTCCACTAATAAAATTTTGTTATGGATAGTCAAAAGAAAACAAGTCAGCTACAGTATGAAATAAAGCTTGTTTTTTTTTTTTTAAAAAAAAAATAGTCCTGAAGGTTTATCAATACAACCTATAACTTCAGCTTCAATATATATTATCATTACAATCATTTATATTTTAGTTTTATTGTATAAGTCTTCACCTCTGCTTAGAGTGCTTTATTTCACCTGTATTACTTTATATATTATTTCATATTCAAAAGACCAACTGTTAAGCATCAAGCAACATTTTTTTAATGGCCAACTTTCTACCCCACCACCCGCAGGGGTGGGATTGAAATAATTTAACAACCAGTTTGCCCAGGGTCAGGTTGGCTGTCACGGGAGGCATGGCTCAATCCGTCCCTGGGCAAACTGGTTATTAAATTACCACCACCATCCACTATCAAAATGGAACCTTCTGCGCTGCAATGGAGAAACGGGCAATGGAGCAGCCGGCACAAGGGGAGGAGGAGGAGCAGAGAAAAGAAAGAGGCAAAGTGGCCTTCTCCTTCCCTTTCATCGGCCACTCCGTTGCCCACTTTGATAATGGGGGGTGGGTAATTTAACAACCAGTTCCCCCAAACTGGTGAGAACTGGATGAATCCCACCACTGCCCCTCTATCTTTACAAATGCAAAGAAGATTCTCATCAAGGAAGTGGCAGCTCTCTCTGAATAATGGAAAAACAAAAACAAAAGGAGAAGATGATGGTGGCAAAGAAGTTGTAAATGATCAGGGAGTTTGAATAGACCAAGGAAAAATGAAATAAAACTCCCTCTTTCTTCACTCTTTTTGACTAATTTATGTTTGCTCTCTAATGAAATGGATGAAATACTTCTTTTAAACAGATGCAACTCTGATTTTTGCAACTCAGCAGCCCTCTGCTTTACTGAAACCTGGCTAAATGAGCCAATTGATGATAGCAGCTTGTATATCCCAAGGTTTCAGATACAGAGGGCAGGCAGAATTGCAGAAACATCTGGCTAAAAGAAGGGAGAGGGTCTCTGCTTTTATATCAACAACTGATGGTGTAAAAATGTAACTACACTAAAGAAAGTCTATGATATGGACTTAGAGGCATTAATTATCAATTACAAACTGTTTTATTCCCACAAGAGTTTTCCTCATTCATACTATTTGCAATGTATATTCCTCCACAAGCTTGCATAAACAATGTGTTACAAACTCTAGCTGACCAGATTATGAGGGCTGAAGAGAAAAAAACCAGATTTACTCGTCATTGTGTTAGGAGATTTCAACAGTGCTAACTTAAGCACTTAAGCATTCAGCCAAGATACTTTCAGCATGTAAACTCTCTTACTAAAGACAAGAATACTTTAGACAAGTGCTGTATAACATTAAAAATGCTTATTGGTCTTCACCACGAGCAGCTATGGAACACTGTGATCATTGTATGATTCACCTTATACCTGTTTATAGAAAAAAGTTAAAAGTATAAAACCAACAGTTAAATCAGTGAAGTCTTGGACTGAGGAAGTAAAGTTAAAGCTACAGATTTGCCTTAATTGCACATACTGGAATGTTTTTGAAGATACTCTGCAGACCTGGATGAACTAACAGATATTGTAACATCGTATGTTTGTTTTTCTGAAGACCTATGTGTGCTGACCAGATACCTGCAAATACATAATAACAAGTCTTGGTTCACAACTAAACTCAAGCAGCTACGTCATGCCAAAGAGGAAGCACACAGAAAAGGAGATAAAATGGTGTACAATCAGGCCAGAAATGGGAGATCAGAGCAGCAAAATGAAGCTACTATGAAAAGCTGAGGAATCAACTCTCAACAAATGAATCTACTTATGTAAAACTACCAAGTAGGACTGTATTATTATTATCCTTCTCATCTTTCCTATTACCTGTTTCTTCATGTTCTTATGACTATAACTTTGTTGCATATATCTTACAATTTATATTGTTTTATTTTATTATTATTTATTATTATATTGTTTTATTCTAGTATGATTTATGTTGATTGCTTATTTAGTATCCTATGACTATCTTATTATTTATGATTAATGTATTTTATGATTATGATCATGATTTATCGCTTATATGTACACTGAGAGCTTATGCAACAGAGACAATTCCTTGTACATCCAATCAGACTTGGCCAATAAAGAATTCTATTCTATCTATTGGTACATTTATTAGAGGATTTGATATTGCATCTGGGGTCCTGATATTTGATACATACAATTCTGGCAACAGTTTATCTTTGCATTTTGTTATGACAAATATATTCTTAACAATAATCTAGATTTAAAAAACAATATTATTCAAACAGCTCTGGATCACCTGTTGAGAAATAGTTTTTTTACTTTGAAAGCTTAGATTAGGGAACACTGGACATATTTATTCCTTTCAGTCATTACTATTCTAGGCAAATGCCCAATACCCTTCTAAATATGAAATACAATACAGTCCATTCTTTCCCATCCTCCTCCTCCTAGTATTCCTTCTCCTCCTCAACTCATTGTTGACTCCTGATTCTGCCTTCTCTTCAGGGTTTTTTTGGGGAAACATTTCATTTATTCAGGTGAATAACTTCACAATACATTTTGTGAAGTCTAACTTTATTTCCTAGCCATCAGATATATTTCACAGCTCAGAACCTAGTTGTGTTTTTTTACAGTCTAACCTCAAGCAAAAGGGTTGCAATACGTAGGTTGCAAAAGACCTTCTTGTACAGAGCCATAAACAGGCACTTAGAACTCCATAAAAGTTCATATAATTTTCTAGTGGACAGAGTGCTTAAATGCATTAGTGCCACGGTCTGATTAAATCACACTGCATCACATTTTAAAAGTGTTTCAACCAATTAAGTCTGCCTCACAGCACACTTCAACTTTGCTTTTTCAAGGGTTATAAAGATGCCAGAAATAAATTTATGATCCAGTCCATAACTATGATGACTTGTATATAAAATCTCGATGTTTAAAGAAAATTTATGAAAATAAAAAGCTAAAATAATAAAATATTATTTGTAACATGTAGGAAGAGTGGTGTCTGTTTTTTTTTCCTAAATAACAGTCACTGATTCAGAACATCTTCAATGCTGTCTTCAGAAATTTCTTGATGCCTCAAGAAGTCAGAGACTGAGGAAATAACTTGCAGGAATACAATAAAAATTGAAGAAAAAGTTAAATTCATTTTCAGTCAAATATTCCTCATCACAATGAAGATTCCTTGTAGCTATAATAGATTACCCAATCTATAATACTACCCACTAGTAAACGAATGAATAAATACAGTATCAATGTAAAATCCATCTAGATACATCATTGCCATGTATCTGGCAACAGACAAATGTTAGAAAAGGTACTAGGGAGAGTGCTGAAGGCTTTTATCTGTGTGATTCATCATGTGAAACTCTGCAGCCGAAAAAAATGCTATTTATTAAAAAAATCTCTGACTGAAATGAAATATAGGGTCACTTTTATTCAGTAGCTAGTGAAAAGGTTCCCCAGCCTTCTTTTACATTTACATGTAAATTTTACATTTTCTAGTGCCAATATCTAATAGCAATGTTTACATTTTCTAGTGTCCATATGTAACAGCAAGCCTGTCCATTACTGGAAACAAAAAATATTTAACTTACATGATGTTGAGTATCTCTGCAAACAAAATGTAGGCTAAATATTACTTCAGCTTAAGAGACTATTTTACTGGGACAGAACCTAGATTTTTATATTGCACTGATGCAACAAAGACAAATTGACAGGAACCTAGTTAATGAGTTGAGTTGTATTGCGGATACTATTTTAGAATGTGTACTGAGCAATTTAAAATTAATACAGATTGTTAGAAATTCTGTTTTATTCTATATAAATGGTAACAGAAGATTATAATATTGCTATACATATTGGCAGCAGAGGATGGTTATATAGCCATACATAGTATCTGTCTGTCTGTCTATATCTATCTATCTATCTATCTATCTATCTATCTATCTATCTATCTATCTATCTATCTATCTATCTATCTATCTATCTATCTATCTATCTTGCTAGCTAGCTAGCTAGCTAGCTAGCTAGCTATCATCTATCTATAACCATAGATATAACCATAGATGCAAACTAATCAATGCCACCTACTGGCTAAATAATCCTGTACTTTTTGCAATACAAAATACATTCTAACATGTATTCCAACACCCCCACTCAACAACTTCTCTTTATAATAGTCCCATTTCTATTCTGTTCTGTTTTCTGTTTCTTATTATTTTTCTTGACCTTTTTCTTCCTCGTCTTGCTATATTATCTATCCACAGAGCTGGCAATGCTGCTGTGGTTTCGGCTTTGGCTCTCCGAAGAGCTGGCCCTGGAGCTGCTGGCTCTGGCTCTGGCTCTGCTCTGGTTCTGGGTAGATGGGTGGGGGAACAGGGCAGTGGGTGCAATCTCTTTTGTATTCTCCTTCCCATCTCTGGGTTTTAATGCTTTGCAAGCAACATAGGACAGACATTTGGCTGGAATGCCTTTATTGCTTCTTGTATATTTCCTGACTGAAACCTTTTGTGGCCTGGTTTCTTCTTTTATTACACTTGGATAGTCTTTCTCAGTTAATTTCTTTATTATATCAGGACTTCTGTGCCCACGTCATCTGTGCCATGTGTGAAGGCAGCTTGAATGTTTCTCCTTGGCAGTTATTAACTATCTGATTGCAGTTTAGCTGATACAGTTTATCTGTAATTTTAACCCTTGCAAGTAAAACATCCCTTTTTGTGATGAACATTGTGATGAACACAAAACATTGTCTTGTTTTGTGAGCTTCTTCACTGATAAAAGATTAGTTTCAACATTGATAGCCAAATCTGGCCCTAGGTTCTACCTCGGTTTACCTTCCCAATAAGCAACCGAGTGAGAAGATCATTTAAAAGCAGTTTATTAGGGTACCCTAATAAGTGAGATCTCCCTATGAGAAGGGAGACTCCCAAGACCCACCTTACATTCTTTTTTATAGTTAACACAGCAAAGAAAATGCAAGAGGACAGTTGATTGGACAGGATAAAAGTAACCCCCCCTTGCAAAGGAAATTAGTTACATGTAATCAAACATGTTACTTATTTTCATCCCATAATATCACACATGTTCATTAAAATGAGGTTTGACATCAGAAGGGGCATAAATTGTAAGGAAAGGGTCATTTAGAGTTCATGAAAGAGATAAACCAGACACCAATTTGTACTAACAATCTTTTTCTTATCTGGGGATAGTCTCCAGCCACTTTATCTTTTCAGTTTAGGAATGTTTAAAGCTATTCCTACATTTCAGACTGTAATGAGCTTGAATTTCATTTTAAAAGAAAAAATAAGCAAATTAAAATACAAAATATCTATATTAGTTATCCAATTACAAAATCCATATCATGTGCCACTCAACATACAGCACATTTTTCACAAGTATTTTACTAGTGATACTCTGAGAAATAGGACAGTAAAGAAAACCATCTCCTATTCCTTCTGATTCTATTATTTGCCCATTAGCTGTGGTGATTTTTTCTGTTTTACTTTGGTTAAGGTAAGTAAAGAAATTTCTGTCATTTGTCATGTGACTCATAGCTCCTGAATCGATACACGATGCTTTCCAAGATGAGGTGCAAAATCATGTTCATTATCTGAAGCAAAATCAGTTTTTTCCTTCACACTTTTGACTTTGTTTTAGTTTTTGTATTCTAGTTTTCCAGATTCTGCAATCTGCTTTTAAATTACCCTTTTTCTTCCACACAAGACATTCATGTGTTTTTTGCTTCATGTAACTGTTTTTATTCCTGTTTTTCATCATTAAAGCAGACTCCATGACAGAAACAGCATTACTATTAATTCTTTCTGTTTTGTGTTTATATTCATCTATAAGCTTGCCCTTAACATATTCCAATTTACCTCATCATTTGGATGTGTATCAAGTGCTGTGACAAGCATTTTATAACTTTCTGGTAAACCACTAAGTAATAGTGCTGCAACATGAACATTTTTTATTTCTTCTCCTATGCCTCTCAGGCATTTAACCATTACTAAGGTGTGCCTTATGTAATCCTACATATCCTGGCTTTCATCAGCTTGGTTTGGTATAGTTTATTAATCAAATAGAATCCTTCCCACACATTTCTTTAGCAATTTCACATTTACATATATGTATGATTTGATCATCTTCTATGTTAAGAGAGATTGTGCTCTGAACTTTCTGAGCTTTCTCTATCCACTCATCTGAAGGGTTCTGGCCTATCTTCATTTATACATTTCCACATACCTTCCCTTATTAGCAGCATTTTCATCTTGAATTTCCAGGACTGGTAGTTCTGGTTTGTCAGATTCACAAAGGAAAACTTTGTTTCAGCTTTGTTATTGACCAGCTTATCTTATTTACATATTCTGTTGCAGCCTTCTTTTTGTTTGTTTTATCTTGCAATTATATGCTGTAGCTGCTATGACTGGGTTGCTTTGTTCTGTGTTGAACTTTATATTTCTGCTCTAATCTGAGTTTATACTAGGGTTATACTGGTTCATTTCTGGTTTAAGCTCTGGGTATTGGGCCCATAACCTATTAGAAATTCTGTTTTATTTTATAGAAATAGTAGCAGAGGATTGTTATATTGCCATACAAATTGGTAGCAGAGAATGGTTACATAGCCATACAAATGGAATGGAATGGAATGGAACGGAACGGAACAGAACAGAATAGCAGAGTTGGAAGAAACCTTGGTAGTCTTCTAGTCCAACCCCCTGCTTAGGCTGAAAACCCTATACCATTTCAGACAAATGGTTGTCCAATCTCTTCTTTAAAACACCCAGATCAAAATAAAGAATACAGTGTATAGTCACCATAAGCCTTGCTGCTTCACGGTTTCTAACTGTCACAGGAAAATCTCCCCAGAATATTAAAAAACATAGATTATAACCATAGATGCAAACTAAACATAGCTATTTACTGCCTGAATAATTATATAGTTGTTGCAATGAAAAATACATTCTAACATGTATTCCAACACAGGTAGACTTTCCTTACTGACTTCCTTGTTCAGTGACCATTTAATATTTATAATAGTGTTAAAAAATACCAGGTTTGTGACAAATCCTGCATTTGCGACTGTCACAGTATTCCACATTCATGTGATCACCATTCACATACTTTGCAACCAGCACACATTTACAACTATCACAGCATCTGATGGTCTTTTGGTCTCCATTTGCATGCTTCCCAATTAGCTTGCAACAAACAGTTCATGGAGAATGTTGATATATATAAGTCACAAACTTTATGATGTTTGCTTAATGACTGTGGTGACTCACTTAACAGCTGAATGGGAATGAATGTCATAAGTTCTTTGTAGTCACATATTTTTCTACTTGGCAACTGCAGCATTCTTACCTAAAATTTATAGTTGTATAGTTGTTGGTTTACTATATAATATTTTTAAAAGTCTTTTTTTCCCCTAGTAGAAAACCATCCAGATACTAGGAAAGTCTAAGCCCCACAAAATATTTGTATGTTTCAGTCATTCTAGAATAAAATGGGGGAAGGGGAAAAGTTCAAAAGATATATCAATATTTCATCCATATTCTACTCCCACACATTTCAAACACTTCATAGCCAGCATTACATTCAAAAGATCATACAGATATTCAGCTGCATGCAGAGAAGATCCATTCCACAGATGGGACTCCATGATGAGGAATCAGGAAGAACGTGTACAGGCTTCCATCAACTGCTTAAAAGTTGTAGGCTATGAGTGCAGGTAATGCACCATATCTACAGTATATTCTTGAAGATCCTTAATTGGTTTTAAATTTAATTACTTCAGTTATTTATTTAATTACTATTTATGATTCTGATTGACAAAATCTCACTCAGTAAGGACTTCTGTCCTACTTAGAAATGCTAGCCATGTTGCAGTAAGGGCTATAACTTTTATACAAAACACAATGGGTACTGACTTTGTAGCTGGATCTTTCATATCTTATATACATAGTTTATGTATATGATAGTATAATGCAGTGGTCATCAACCGGTGGGCCGTGAGAAAATTTTGGTGGGTCACAGAGAAATGTCTGTTGAGGTAATTCCCCATTAGGAGAATGAGTGCACACAGGGAGGCGTAGTGAGAGTGGTGAAGAATAACACACAACTAGCACACAGATACACTGTATAGTAAAATGTAGGTTTTTTACTTTGAATAAACATTTAAGCAAAGTCCAAACAAGCAGTCCAAGTCATTCACAGTTAAAGCAGTCAGTTTTCAGTCCAGGGATAATCCAATAACAAAGTCCAGTATCAAAAACAGTTCAGTAACAGACTTAAATTAAACCCAAGAAGAACTATGATCAGCAAACAATCAATAGTCAATAGGAATGGCAAAACTCTCCAGAACAGAACAGAACAGGACTAAACAACCCAGTTTCTGGCTCCATCTTATGGCCACAGCCAATTACCACACCCAATTACAATTTTAGCATTCCCTTAAAGAGACAGTATTAAAATGTCTATCCTGGTTTATATATTTTCCAACCCAACTGTTAGGTGACTTACATTCCTAACAATGTCCCCCCAATGCCCGCCCACCCACTGGCTCCCACCCTTTGGCCGAGCACAAACCTGCAAAAAGCAGCGCAGCCCTCACCGGGCAGGACGAGGTAATGATGCTATTACAGCAAAAGGAGGCTGATGGCACAGGCGGGCTGAAGTGGCAATGGAGATGGCTGGAAGGTGCAGGAATGCTGTGCTACTTGCATTTGCGCAGCACTCCCGCACCTTCCAGTTTGCCTCTCCTGGCCTGGGTTCTTCCTCGATGGCCACGGGCTATAGGGATGGCCCAGGGCAAGAAAAGTACTGGCTGCTGGTGGTGGGAGGGGGCGAAAGGGGCAAGCCTGTGCTCACCATCCAGTTCAGAGGTCCAAAATGGGGCATTGGTGTCAGTTTTCCTGTCCCTCTCGGCGTTCTGCTCTGCTGCCTCCCTCCCCCACGGCTCAAGCCATCGCTGCTCAGGGAAAGCACAGGAAAAGTGAGCAGAAACATAGCTCTTGCTGGGGTGAAAGAGCTGAGGTTGAGGAAGGCACAGGAAAGAGAAGACAGAAGTTGCTGCCTTTGAAAAGTGCTACCTTCTGTTGCCTGTGCCTTCTGATCTCTGCTCTTTCACCCCAGCGAGAGCTGTTTCTGCTTGCTTTCTTTTCCTGTGGGGAGGGGGGCAGTAGAGACATCAGGGCTGCTCTTCCCCCTCAGCAAGCCAGGCCTGAAGGAATGTGAACAATTGCAAACAAGAGCCAGAGAAAGGCGTGTTGGAAAAGCTAACACACGTTTCCAGCATGCTCTCCTCTGTCCTGAAGTAAAATTGAGTGGGGGGAAGGGTAGGAGAGAAGGAGAAGCCTGGCTGGCTTTTCTTTGGCATGAGGTGGGGGGGGGGGGAGAGACCAAATGCCCAGACTAAAAGAGCGCTGAGGAAGACAGGCTCCTAATAACCAGCCTGTTTGTGCAGGCGAGAGTTCCAGCTTTTCTGGATTCAACATCCTCCTGTTAGGAATTGCTAGTCACCTAAAAGTTGGGTTGGAAATCTATAAACCAGGATAGACGTTTAATACTGTCTCTTTAAGGGAATGCTAAAATTGTAATTCGGTGTAATTGGGTTCCTCAAACGGCCATAAGATGGAGCCAGAAACCTGGGTTGTTAGTTCTGTTGTTGCTAGATGTTCTGATTTTCGATGTTCTTGGTTCCTGCATTTTTCTCTATTGACTGTTGCTGATCATTGTTATTCTTGGATTTGATGTGAGTCTTTTACTGAACTGTTTATGATACTGGACTTTGTTATTTGGATTATCCCTGGATGAAAAACTGACTGCTTTAACCGTGTACGACTTGGACTGCTTGTTGGACTTTGCTTAACCGTTTACTGGAAGTAAAACCTACATTTTACTATTCAGTGTATCTGTGTGCTGGTTGAGTGTTATTCAACATCACTCTCACTACGTCTCCCTGTGTGCACTCATTCTCATAACAGGGAATTACCTCAACATCCCCCTTCAGCCTTCACACAGGGAGGGATCCTTCTCTGCTTGGAAGCGACAGGAGAAACCTGGAGCTTAGCCTCGGGGAGTCCTCTTCTTATGTGGAGGCTGAAGGGGGGGTGTTGCCTGGTTATTAGGAGCCCGTCAGCGATTCCAGCCCAGCTCTCCTTCCCTCCCCCAATTAACTCCAGGCAGCCACACCTGGCAAAGGAGGGAGAGATTTCCTCTGACTTGGGGGACATATGAGATGGCTCTGCTTTTCTTCTGTTTGAGGGGGAGCTGGTTCCTCACCGTCCAGATCTTCCCAGCCTCCAGGCACCATATGGCTTCTTAAATCCTCCCTCTTTCCCCCCCAAAGGATGAGAGGCCCCTCCTTTCCCTTTACTTTGTCCCACTGTTATGATTAAGCATTTACGACTTTGTTATATTAAATAAGCATTTATGTGTGTGTGTGTGTGTGTGTGTGTGTGTATAATAAAATTATTTTTAATATTAAATTTATATTTAATATAAAAATAAAAAAATTATATTACATATATTACCTTTTTTTAAAAAAAACATATTAGTGGTCCTCGGGATTTAAAATTATGAGTTTGGTGGTCCCCGAGGTTGAAAAGGTTGGCGACCCCTGGTATAATGTACAATGGCTTTTATGCTATTGTTTTAGCCAATGATCAGTTCAACTAATAATATTTCCCCAAAACATTTTAATAAGCAAATGATTAAGGAGGTTGAATGGCATATCTGTTAAATGAATCTGCAGCCAGTGAAAGCTTATCAATGTTATCTCATCAAATTAGATTAAAGTATAAAGAGCGGTTATATGAGATTTAGTCCTGGGCTATATATTGTTAGATGAAGAAAAGTAGGGATGACAAGAGCATAATTCCTACAGAAAACTAGAGGAAACTGGATGTGTGTAGTACTGAGAATGTTAGAAAAAAAAGTGACCAAATTGGAATAGAATGACACATTTCCCCCTGCCATGAGTTTGTTTCTTATTTTATTTTATATTCCCCTTGACAAAATCCTAGTATCTCATAATGCTAGCCATTTGTATTTTCCTATTATTTCCTGTGTATA
The DNA here is from genome assembly GCF_049901735.1 of Notechis scutatus. Lineage (NCBI taxonomy): Eukaryota > Metazoa > Chordata > Lepidosauria > Squamata > Elapidae > Notechis > Notechis scutatus. Next base: position 44,832,424 of record NC_142012.1, on the reverse strand, counting down.
AATTGCTTATTGGTTTTAGAGTCACAAAGGTATTTTCAGGCACAATCTAGTTTGCATCTAATCCATATTCTCAATATGGTACATCTAACATAATTATTTTTTTAAATCTGCATTAACCTTGACATTGTTATAGCACAAATATGGATATTTGTCCTTGTCCATGAAATACCAGTTCATGTCCTTCATACTCCAAAAGCCTTCTATTTCTTAGCATCACCCACCCTTTCATCCAAATCAAACTGCAAAATATAATTTCAAATCAGGCAAACCCAATCCTCTCACACCTTACATTTAACTGTTTTTACCACTGCCACATGCATTACAATATATCCTTCTCTCACTGTTTAAATGGTAAATGAGTTGTCAAAATAGATATTGTCTGAAAGAAAAGCATTATTCCAGCAAAACACTCATTTTTATCACAGAAACTTTCCCCAGCAATGATAGTTGCAATTTCTTCCATCTTAACGTGTCTTTTTAAATTTCATTCCAACATCTTAACACAGTTGTTTTCAAATAATGCAGTACGATCAAGATATTTTATCTTTTCTTTATCTTAAAATCCATTTTATTCATCAATACTGTTGAACTTCTTTCATTTTTTTGTTAATGCCTTCATTGTTTATTTATTAATCATGAAACCTGCTAATACACCAAATTATTTTAATTTGCTCATTAACATTTCAGCTCATTTTAGGGGATCTTCCAGAATCAACACCAAATCATCTGCAAAAGCTCTATAATTATAGATTTCATTTTTAATATTTAGTCTCCTAATCCTCTCATCTTGACCTATATCTCTATTCAATATTTTGAAAACCAAAATAATCAGAAGAGGAATCAATGGGCATACTTTTTTAATCTCTCAGAGTTTAATTATATCTTAATTAATACTTATTTGTGCTTTCTATAAATGTAAATAAAACTTACTCATTTTATAAAGTTTTTTTCAAGATTATCTTTCAAAACTTTGAACAAGAAAGTGCAGTTCAAACTGTCAAACTGTCTTCTCTTCATCTATAAAAACCAATGTGACTTATTTTTCATTTAGTTGCTCCAAATATTCTAAAATAGCCAACACTTTTCTAACATAATCTATAACTGTATTTTAGATACAAATGCATATTGATCCTCATGAATAAATTCTTGAAAAAATTATTTTCAATAACTGTGAACTTGTAGTTATTGTTCAATAATGATAGCTTTCTATAATTCTTGGTTAAAGTGAAATTGCATTTAGCTACTAATATTATGCAGGACTCTTTCCTACCCTTTGGCAACTTTCCTCCTTATAGACTAGAGTTCATCATAAAAGTTTATCCTCAAAACACCTATAATAAAAACCTGATAATGAATCTGTTCCATGTTATTTATTCATCTGCTTTCTCTAGAGAGATGTCACATTAGTAGAATTATATTGATGGAATGCTTGTTGTATAGTCACATTGTCCATTGTCCACTATTTTAAATGTATTATGCAGATGATATATAATAAACATCCTATACAAGCAGAAGATGGCCAAAATTCATAGTCTTTGAAATGGAAAAATAAACTCCCAGAAAAGTAAAATTACATGTGGAAAATGAAAAACACAAGATATTCAAGAATAAATACATGGCTTTTCCAGAACTTTATGCATCAGCTTATAACAAAATCCTTTTCTCTTCCTAACATAATGTTGTGATTCACAACTCTAAAATATCTAAAATTATGACACATAAGGAAACATATACTGGAGTGATAAATTTTAACGTTGTTCTGATGCTAATGCATAGAAAAACATTTTCATATATGGAGGTAAAATGCATCATGATCATAATTTTATAATAAACAGAATCTGTATTAATTAAAATGATTTTATATCTTCAGTTATATTTATTTTAAAAGCTTCTGGATTTAGCCAAAATATTAAAATATTGTTTTTATCAAATTAAAGATCTGTATTTAGCTTTATCAGTTATCTTTAGTTCATAATTTTAATATAACATATTTTAAGGCAGCACGTATTGCTGAGTAAAATATTATTCTTAATTTAAATTTACTTTAACAAAACTTTCACTACTTATTCATCAGAATATTATAATTATGCCTTGATTTTCTTGATTATGATTAATCATTGTTCATTCAAGGATTATTGAAAATTTAAGTTCTTATTGAAGTGCCTAAATATATCAACCAGGTCATTCTTTATAGTCATATAAAAATTAGTGGTGATAGATCATATTTATTACCTTTGAATTTTATGATCATTAGTACAGTAACAATGCTTGACTAATGATTTGGAGAAAAACAGGGAGTGAGGGGGAAAACTGTTTATTTTCATTATAATTAACATAAAATTACATTTTGAGAAAGTTATCTCCATGAGTCACAATGTCTCTAGAAGACAAGTATCTAGCAATAGGCAGCTGAATTGTACAGCTCTTTCAACAAATGTAGATTTGAAATTTAACTAAGGTAGAAAAGTCAAACAAGCTTTAATAAATGAAAGAAAGTAATCGTCCTCTGAATATTTGTGAGCTGGGACTAATTATGAAGAACTTAGCCATGCATGACCTATTGAAACTAAGAATTAATTTTATGTCATAGTTAATTTTTATATCAAGATACATAAAAGAATGTTGTTTATGTAAAAGTCTGTAAACATGACTAACATGATATTCTGAACATAGTAATGGAAATGTCCACATACAAACCCTTTCAATTTCCACAAATGGGATAATTTGAATACAGCAAAAGAGATAAAGTGCAGATTCAGATTTAACAATAACAAATTGGCTGGTGTTCAAATATCCCTGTGTTATCCCTGTCTTTTATTTCTCTCCTCCAGCACAACATGATTTAGTCATTAAGAAAGCTCTTATTTGGATTTCAGTCTCAGGGTTTAAAACAAAGATTGAACCATGATTTCTTCATTCTTATTATAGGGAATGGTGACCTGAAACCAGCCCTTCACAGTAGAAGATAAGATAAGATAAGATAAGATAAGATAAGATAAGATAAGATAAGATAAGATAAGATAAGATAAGATAAGATAAGATAAGAAATAAGAAGAACTTTATAGTCATTGTACAAGTACAATGAAACTGTGGATGCACCCCAGCAACTGTTCACAATACAATAAAACCAGAGCACTTAAAGATGAAGATAAGAAAAATAGAGTACCCGCATCTCCATTTGCAATTAAAGAGTACGATATCTACGAATATACACAAAATATACATCCAACACTGACTGTGATGCTTTGCCGAGTGTAATACACAAGAGATGGATTGTACTGTAATATGTTATTATACATCTGAATGAGGTATTGCAGTTTCACATCTTTTCACATCTTAATAAAGTAGTGACTTTGTATTTATTTGCAGTTCAGATAGCCCAGGGAAAGAAACTATTTGTTAGTCTAGTAGTGTGGGATTTTATTGACCTAAAGTGCCATCCAGATGGCAGCAGGTCAAAAAGATAATTGCCAGGGTGTGAGGGGTCTTCTATGATGGCCTTGATTCTGCTTTGGCAATGGGACCTGGATAAGTCTTCCAGGGAGGGCAGAGGGCAACCAATGATCTTTTGAGCAGTGTTTATCACCCTCTGTACAGTTTTCCTGTCCTCAGCTGAGGAGCCTGCATACCACACACCCAGACAGTATGTCAGAGTGCGCTCCACAGAGGCTCTATAGAAAGCCAGCAATACTTCTTATCCAGATTGTTTTTCCTGAGAACCCGCAGGAAGTGCAGCCACTGCTGAGCCTTCTTCACTATGGCCTTGGTGTTAGGGGACCAGGAGATATCAGCTGAAATATGGATGCCAAGGAATCTGATCGTAGGGACAGTTTCCACTCATTGTGCGTTGATGATAAGTGGGGCGTGGTCCTGTCCATGTTTCCTGAAGTCCATAATCAGTTATTTGGTTTTATGGACATTCAGTGACAGATTGTTCTGTGAACACCATACAGACAGGTTCTCTACTTCTGCCCTATATGCCATCTCATCCTCTCCGGAGATGAGATGGCATATAGGGCAGAAGTAGAGAACCTGTCTGTATGGTGTTCACAGAACTCATCCTCTCCGGAGATGAGACCAATCATGGTCGTGTTGTCCCCAAACTTTATGATGGTGTTTGTTGTGTGGCTTGGTGACCAGTCAAAGGTGTACAAGGCATATAGCAAGGGGCTCAAGACACAACCCTGGGGGGAACCAGTACTGAGTGTAATAGTGGAAGAAAGGTGGGGGCCAAGTCTAACAGACTGGTTTGTTTGTCAAAAAGTTCTTAATCCAGGAGCATGTGGGGGTGGGGACCTGCAGATTATACAGTTTGGTTACTAGTATATCTGGGATGATAGTGTTAAATGCAGAGCTGTAGTCCCCAAAGAGCATCCTCACATAGCTCTGTAGTAGACTGCAATAGGAAGTGGACTCCAGAACTTTGACTGGAATTATATTTGAATAGACTAGACTAGACTAGACTAGACTAGACTAGACTAGACTAGACTAGACTAGAATAGAATAGAATAGAATAGAATAGAGTAGAGTAGAGTAGAATAGAATAGAATAGAATAGAATTCTTTATTGGTTATTGTCTTCGATGTATAAGTTCTCAGTGTACATAAAGGATAAATGATGAATCATGATCATAGTCATCATAAATACATGAATCATAAATCATAAGATACAACACTTAGTGATAGTCATAGGTTACTAAATAAGCAATCAAAATCATACTAGGAAACTAAATAAAAAAATATAAATCATAAGATACAAGCAATAAAGTTATAATCATAAGTAGAAAAGGAGATAGGTAATAGGAAGGATGAGAAGAATAATAGTAATACAGTCTTAGTAAATACTGTACTTTGACGGTGTTGTGGGAATTAGTTGTTTAGCAGAAAAATGGCATGCAGAGGGAAACTGTCCTTGTGTCTAGTTATTCTAGTGTGTCTTGAGGGTAGAAGTTGAAACAATTTATGTTCAGAATGTGAGGGATCTGTAGATATTTTTGCATCTGGCCTACAAACCGCAAGTTTGTCAGTCCTGAGCTAAACAAAAACAATTTGAGATCCTTTATTCTCCTTTACTTCATTTCTTGGTGTTCAAGGATACTTCCAGAGGTGGTATTCAGCCAGTTTTGACTGTTTCTGGAAAACTGGTAGCAGGAATTTTGAGTAGTTTGAAGAACAAGTAAATAGCACGTCTGGTTGGCCCTGCTCCCATCTATTCACTGCCTCCCGCGTCCCGGCTGATCAGAGTCCCAGCTGATCGACTGGGTCTTCTTTTCTTTGCCCTGCACAGGAGAACAGAGCTGGAAAGCAGATTAGTGGGGTAGGGAGGGAATGGGGATTTTACAGTATCCTTCTCCTGGAGTAGGGTGGAAATGGAGACTTTGCAGTATATTCTCCCCCTGGAGTGGGGTGGAAATTGAGATTTTACAGTATTCTTCCCCTGCCACGCCAATCAAGCCACAGCCACCAACCCAGGTCCCCCAAGCCACACCATGCCCACTAAGCCATGCCCACAGAACCAGTAGTAAAAAGAATTGAATACCACCACTTGGTTACTTCCATTTTTGTAACTGTCACTGCATAATAAAAATGCCCTTCATTAATACAGGTATTAAATTCTGATGTGTAAGAGACAGAAGGGCATAAAATAAGAGGTACATAGGTTCTCTAATAAACAGGTATCAGATATCCTTGAAAAGACCCATGAAATAATTACCATATTAACACTTAAGACAGTAAGTAATAATAATGACCAATTTATTTTATTGCATTGCAAATATATATTTCACAAGATTTATTCAAATTTCATCATTAGTTTTCCAGGTTTGTGTATTTCTATCAATATATTTTTCACTCATACTGCAGCCTACATGCAGATTATATCTTCTGCAGCCTACATGCAGATTATATCTTAGTCTATTAAACATGTAAGTGTGATGTGGGCAAGATAACTATGTAAAACATGAATAAAGTAATTTCAAATTTAACATATTGGTCTAAACACACACATACACACACCTCTACAAACACCAAACAAGTTTTCAAAACTGTTTTAGGAAGATAACAGTTACGACATAGCTTTTATTTTCTATCCCTTTATGCCATTTTTTATTTGCACCATTCAATCTTCTTCCCTCTTTAATTCATGTTAAATGACAGAATGTCACATTCAATGACATTGGAAGGTGCTTAACAAAGAAGTGACATAATACAGCTCTTTGCTTTTGTGTGTGTCTGAGCTAAGCAAGATAAGTCCAACCTGAATTTATAGTGTAAAACCTACAGCACTGAGGATCCTTTTCAATACTGGACAATGTGGTTCAATCAGGTGCTCTTTCAACTACTGAATTCCATAGCCTTGATCACAAGGCTATGGTTTGATTTTGTTGTACGAGGTGCGATGACAATAAAGTAAACTAAAACAAAATACTTTTGCATTTGGCAAACCTACAAAATAACCAGTGCTATTTATGGTATCTAATTCAAAGTACTTGTAATCAATGTGTTGATGGAGAGAAAAAATATTTTTTTTAGGGATTTTGTTTTTCTAAATAATCTTTGGATAGCCATAGTCAGATCAGTTTTAACATGTAATCATTAGTACTGATAGTCACTTTATATATGTAAACATATAACAGATAACAGATAATCAGAGTTGGAAGGGACCTTATAGATCATCTAGTCCAACCCCCCACCCAAGCGGGAGACCTTACACCATTTCTGACAAATGGCAGTCCAATCACTTCTTGAAGGTCTCAAGTGATGGCACTCCCACAACTTCTGAGGGCAAACTGTTCCAATAAATTTAAAATGAATAAATTTAAACAGTTGCTGAATGAGTGGCTTTTAAATGAGGACCACCTGTATTTGTGTTGTTGTTGTATATTGCTGTTTTTAACTCAGAACAGTTTAAAATCCATGTTGGCTATTCCATTTTACAGCTCTCTCTAAGCAGTTTAAAGAGTCAGGATACCAATAATCTGGCTCCTCAGTTTACTGACCTTGGAAGGATGGACGGCTGAGTTAACCCTGTGCTGGTGAGAATTGAACTGTGGAAGTGTTGGCAGCCAGCAGTCAGCAGAAGTAACCTGCAGTACTGCATTCTAACCAGTGCACCACCATGGGTCTGAAGTCATAATAATGATAGTTTTTGTAGCAATAGCAGTAATTAGTAATTTTTTATTATGATTACAGACCAGCATTATACTTAAGAAGTTTTTTTAAATACAATGTAGAGTTTTAGTAGTATATTTGATATGGACTTTAAAATCATTATGTCAAGTGCACCGTATTAAAGAAATAGAATAGATATACATCCAGGCATTAGCCCAAAATATCTTTATTGGTTCAACACAAGTAGCCTTTATAGGCAAGAAGCAGCAGGAAAGGAAAAAAATGTTAACATATGAAGATTTGTTAGTACAGGAACATGGGAACTTAAAATGAAGTTGAGAGAACATGGATTTAGTTTTCACTGCTTTTCATGTGGTCAAGTAAGAGAGATTTTAGTATATAAGTGATTGGGATTGTAAAATACAAAACAGAGTTAGAAATTAAACTGTGTACAAATGATGAAGCAAAGAGACCAACGGGAAAGAATGTGGTTAAAAGGATTCACATTGTATTATAATTTAAGAGATGATTTATATAAAATTACTTATATGTGACATCAGAGGAATTATCCAAGATGCATAAAGGTACTGTCAGATCCCTAATGTGATACAGCCATTCATGTGGGGAGTGAACCATGGATTCTTTTACTCATTTATTGCTCTCATCCTGTTTCCTATATATCCTGTAATTTTCCCTAGTTTATAACTTTTACCCTGTCGTCTACTCTACCCCGTGCTTTGATTTACCTTGGGAATGTTTTATCTCAGTTCGGAAGCCTCACGGAAGAAGTGCATGGGAACGACTCCTTATCTCTTTCTCAGAACGATCGTTTCCACAACATCTTCACATCTGTGGATTGGCTCATTCAACATCAGACTGATGGTAGGGGTTTCTAACAACTGTATCCTAACAGAATTGCCTGGGGGAACTCAGATCCTGCTTTGAATTATCCTGCATTCACTTTCTTTCAATAAAAGCTTCCTTTTTAAATGCTAAACTATGCTTTCTTGAACAGGAAGACAGGTCCTTACAGCTACTTTTAATCAATGTTGAAAATGTGGACAACATGAACAGTCATTTTCTAATGCAGAGTAGAAAGCAATGGAGTAGTTGTATGATAGCCAAAAATCAATACTATATTGAACAAATCACTAGTTCAGAACTAAGTAAGTATGCTAGTGAAACATAATAACATCTACATGTTTAACTTATATTCACTATATATCATGAAAAATGCTGGATTAGAAGAAACTGAAAGTGGAATTAAAATTTCTTGGTGAAATATTAACACCTTCAGGTATGCTGATGATACAATTTATCAGCTTAAAGTTGTATCATCAGCATATTTGAAATTGTTGATTTTTCACCAAGCTTTAATTAAAGGAGATTTTTTTTAATGAAAAAATAGAATGCATAAATTGGATAGCTCATTAAAAGCAAATCTAAAGATTATATCACAAGCAACTTGATATTAGTCCAATGCAAATAGTTAGAAAAGAATCAACATATTTAAATTTCATAGGAATAATGACTACAGCAAGAATCGGCAGAATCTCATCTGCCATCATCAGGCTTCTGTATTGTGTTCTGTATTGTGAGAAAATACCCGAACAAAGCTGAATACCATACATGTAAGTACCCGCGAAAACTTAAGAAAACACACACACACACACACACACACACACACACGTATGTATGTATGTATGTATGTATGTATGTATGTATGTATGTATGTCTAGGTGTGTTTGGGTCTTTTCCCGTGTAAGATTAAGAGTATCTTGGTGACATTTCAGCGAGGTCCCACTCGCCATCCTCAGGCTGGTGCTTTCGGCTTCATGCCAATGCAAGCAGTGTGTGATCGGAGCTGCCGTCTCTCTATAAATAATGGTGGTGGGGGTTGGTGTGCTGAGCTGGTTGGCTGCGCTGCTGCCTCTTGATTGGTTGATGGAGTTGATGTTGGTATAATGGGCTGTGTGATGGCCTTGTGAGTTTTGTTATGGAGATATCCTGGATCTTATCCTGTAATCTCCTGGGTCGTTTGTTTTGTAGTGATCTTTTTTCCATTAGCCTCTTGTGTTTTAATGGCTTGGATAATGGGCTGTGTGATGGGCTTGCGAGTTCTTTTGTTGTGGTATCCTGGGTCCTGCATTGTAATCTCCTGGGTCGTTTGTGTTTTGATCTCTTTTCCATCAGCCTCCTGTGTAGTAACGGCTTGGGCAATGGGTTGTGTGATATCCTGGGTCATTTGCTGTGTTGCAACTTTTGAGTTCTTGTGCTGTAATTTCCTGAGTTTTCTGATGTGATATCCTCAGTGGGTGGCTGTGATGTAGCATTCTTGGTTTTAGTCTGGCTTCGAGTTTGGGGTCTGGGTCTGTGATCTTGGCATGTGTCAGTTTGTTTGGTTTTGGGGTCGGGGGTGTGTGACAGCTGGAGAAGCAGCCGTGGTCTGTTTTCTGGATGGTGGTTGTCCTTCGTTTATAGGATGGGCTTGGGCCTGGATCTGATGAGGGGGATTGGCGGTGGTGTCCCGTGTTGTTTTGGGTCTGGTGTTGGTTTTCGTGGCTGGGACTCATTTGTTGGTGAGGGCTAGCTTCCAGATGTCTGGTAGGCGGGAGGTATCGTCCCATCTATTCATGTTATGGGGGTGTTTCTCTATCTCAATGGCTTCCCTGAGTATTCTCTTGCTGGAGTGTTCAGTGTTGGATATTAATTTGGTTCCTTTGAAATTAATTAATTAAATTAATTAAATCCCCCTCATCAGATCCAGGCCCAAGCCCATCCTATAAACGAAGATAAAGTTTAATATTGTTGATATAAAATACAAAAGCAAGAATATTCTGATATCTGTAAAAATAATATTTTTATTAATATAATATTAATATTACTATAATGTGGATAGATACTAACACTGACAGCACAAATTTGCACTTTCAAGAATTGAAGAAATGCATTGAGAGCAAAATAATGTCTATTGGCTCATGAAGAATAAGAAATGAATGAATGACTGAATAAACCCCAGTGAACCATCTAGTTGCTATATTCTGAATCAAACATCTATTATAAAATCCAACACTTTTCAAAAGCAATATAAGAGTCATGTAAGAGTATCATTTGGTAAAAAGAAATGGATGTTACAATCATAGAAATTATCATGGTCCAGTAGCATCTTATTCAGAAAAATGTCAGTTGACAAATTAGGCCAGTTTAAAGAAAATCCACAACATCACCTCCTACAAGCAACAATGATTATGGAAAAAATAGCAATTCAATCTTCTGTATGGATATAGAATATTAGAGTTATAAAAATCTTAATATTAACCTTAGCATAGATTAATTATTGAATAGAGTTTGAGCATTTTAAATATGAATTCTACGTATCTGTTATTACTAGAAGAGAGAGGGACAGAGAAAGGGAGAAAGAAAGAGACCTAGCAAGCAAGATATATCACCAGAAACCCTTTGGATTTGGATTTTTCTGTAGACCTTATTGATATCTATTGAAATCATTTACATCCATCCCATTCTACTATATTTTCAGAGTAGGCTATAAATGAATCAAATCAAATACAATCATTTATATCTCAAGAGAACTGTAGCAACATAATGTACAAAATGTCTTTCCCCTTCCAAATGAATATTGGATTCATTTATTATTAACTATATTTCTAAACCATTTCCGTTCACATAATATAAAGCAAGATCAGAGGTGCTGCTTAGTGGTTTAGGAAAGGAGGTCAGTTTTCTTTAGGTCTAAGTAAATTATAAAAATATCCACGTTGTAGGAAAATAATGGGAAGCAATCACAGTTATCTCTGTTTTATAACAAAGCAATAAACCTGTTTTCTATGATGTTCTGAAGTTACAACTGAATGCTCTCATTTTATTCCAGGCAAAATTGCTCAATATACTAGACAGATTACAGTATAGAGCAAATTATCAATACACTTACTGTATGAATATACTGTATGTATATTTAATCTGACATTTTAATTGTTAGGTGAAGCAGTGTTCCATTAATAATTATTACTACATTTACATTGATGAATTAATACAGTTGCACAGACAAACTATCAAAATATAAGTACACGTTTGCTATTGTTTACAGTATTACACTAATGAAACACAACCAAAACTGTGTACATTGTTGCCCGTCTTTGTGTGTGTATATATACATATTACATTTTGGAAATATAATTCTGTAATTAATTTCAATAAGTAAGTTTTTGGTTAAATAGTTTCAAAATAGATTGTTTTGACTAATTTCTAGAGACACATTTTGCTAAGTTGAATCTAAAATGTTCTGCTTCTGGAACATTTGGTCCATAGAAATTTTATCCAAAGAATTTAGGGGTTGTCTTTTTTATTTATTTATTTCATATCACTACAAACAGGTGATTTAATAGCAACTGAGCCACATGATAGTATTTAAACATTTGTAAAATGCTTTGTTTAAATATTAGATTCTGCAAGTGAATACTGAATTAATTCAAACTGGACATTTGACGTTTGAACAGGACATGATTTAAGTTTGTGATCTGAGATTTGAATCTAAACTGATTCAATTCGTGCTATTTCAAGATGATGAGATTTCATTAGGAAATGTTTGTTCATAGTTATAAGGGAGATACAACAAAATTCCTGCAGCTTTTTCTTTCTTCCTTTTTCTTTCTTTCTTTCTTTCTTTCTTTCTTTCTTTCTTTCTTTCTTTCTTTCTTTCTTTCTTTCTTTCTTTCCTTCCTTCCTTCCTTCCTTCCTTCCTTCCTTCCTTCCTTCCTTCCTTCCTTCCTTCCTTCTTTTTTTCCTTTTTGTTTAATGGATTGAATGTTGAAGGAATCTAGATTCATTACCTGACATTAACTTTAACATATCATAGCTGGATATCTTCAAAGTTTTCATTGTAGTACATGTTTCAAGTACTCCTTCTTGCATTATTTGAAGGCAGAGATAACAGGGATGAGTGTTCTGACCCAATTGGGTTCCCAGAGAGCAAACACAGACAAAGGCAGCAGCCCCCATCTTTTAAGGTTTAATCACAATTCTGTTCCTTTACATATAAAAGGCTGCTTTCCAACAACCTTAGACTATCTACTATTGACCTCATCCCTTTCCTAAGAGGTCTGTAGGGGGCGTGCATAAGTGCACCAACGTGCCTACCATCCCTGTCCTATTGTTTCTTTTATTTATTTATTTATTTTATATGTATCCATGTATTCATAACTATGTTTTTACTTATGCCTATTATCTTGTAAGCAATTGACAAAATAAATAAATGAAAAATGAAATGAAATTAGCTCTGACAAGAAAGAGCCTTGCCAAGTTGTCAAGGCTGCCAAAAATCCAGAGATAAGAACTAATTTACAGAATTCTCCAACATGAACTAATATGTCCACCAGTTGAATTTCAGAGCTTCTTTGCTTTCTGCAAAGAACACTTTTTCAAGCCTGGCTTTTATCCTCTTGAGGGAGGGGCCATTACCTTGCAGCCATACTCCCGACTCGCCTGTGCTGCTATAATTTTTCTTTCCTACGAGTAAGCCTTCGTGCACGTGCATTTGGCACAGGCTCCTCGGGAACCTCCTTGTCACTGCTGCCAGCCCCCACAATCTCTGAAGGCAGCAGTCCACTCCCTGATGGTCCTGGTTCCTCATCAGAGTCATCGCTCTCCTCAGACATCTGCACCTGCTGCCAGCTAACCACAACAATGAGGAAAAAACTGACTCCAAGGCTCTGGCAAAAAGACTAAACTGTATAGAGCCAAACCAGCAAATATTATATACCAAATTAAAAAATAAAGACTTCAAGAGTTGTTTAAAATATACACTTTCATTTTTAAAATTGGTCTTTTGGAATATGAGGTTTGGAATTGTATTAAAAATTAACTTATGACTTATCTTTGTGAGATGATGCCTCTTATCACTGGGTCTTCTAGGATGCCTGAGGACTTCTAACAAAGTGGGTTCTCTTTGAAAAACCCTTCGCATCTCAATCTTTGTGGGTTATTGCAGGAACAATAAAGTACATATATGGACTGATGTAACTTTACTCCCTGTGATCATTGGATATCCAGTAGGATTGGGATAACTCGTTAACCACCTGGACTATTCTAAAAAGGACTTATCATTGGCAGGAATTTATTGTGCCAAAGTTGTGTATGTCTTTAATGCAACGCAAGGCAAGGCAAGGCAAGCCATACAATACAGGGTAAAACAAGGCAATGCATACAATTATTGTCCTTGTTTATTCCAGTAATATGGAATAAACAAGGAATATGGAAATAATGTTCAGCAGCTGTCTTTGGGTTTTATATTTTCTCTGTTTCTTTGTGGGAGATATTCTCAAATACCACTCTTGATGAATCTGGAGTTCTGAGCTTTCTTGAAATGTGCGGTTGTGATTTAGCATATAATAGCAAGGCAGCCACATGCCTCAAAATTGGATAATGCAATTATGATGTATCTTTTTCCAAGCTGAATTTTCTGCATATTTAAGTACCATGTAGAGAATACTAAACTTTGTGCAAAAATCAAGTTCAGGATATATGCATTCTTTGTGATTTTGGAAAAAGCTAAACAGAATATTAAGACTGGATTCTAAAATCTATGAAATAGATACCTCACTCAATATTATGTAGGCAATTTTATTTGCATGTTGATAAGTATGCTGAGTTTTGTTTTGAACATTTAGTATTCCATTTACTACTTTTCTAACATTAGAGTAACATTAATAGCTTTTGTTTTACTTTAGGCATCAGAAAAGATTTATAATGCCCTTGTTTTTACATCTGTACACAATGAACCATACTGTAATTTCCCCAAAGTAACTATCATAGGCACCATTTGTCTAGCCTCGTGATTTTATTAGTTTAAATATTTAAATTCTACAATGTGGTATTATTGATGATCCCCAAGATAACTTAAGTTTTATATTATAGCTTATATTGCTTAGGCTTCTGCTTCTCAACCTGAGCCTTCCTGATGGCACTGCCAACTTTACAGCAGCTGCATCTCTCTGAGAGCCTTTAGCAAATATATTATCATCAGAAATTGCTTGCAGTTCACATATGAGATTCAATGCAGGTTTTTGAAAGGGAGAAGAAATCTTCCTCCCCCTTTTATCATCCCAGAGGCTATATATCCATAGCTATAGTGTTCTTCATTCTAAGTAGTAGTGGTCCCCACAGAAATTCCGCATAAAGACTGCTTTGGAAGTATTTGGAAATGGTTGAAATATCTCATAAGAGAGGTGAGAACTAAAGAAGTTAAGGCCAGGGGCAGTATCTTTTTACTAAAAGAGGAGGTATTCTCAGTTCAATAAATGAATAAATGTCAAGAATAGATTTGAAGGCAACATTTCTATATAACTAATGTTTTCATTCCTCTGCTGTCCTTGCAAAAAAATGGCAGTTGCATAATGAATGAAAAAGTGTCAATGAACATGATTTTACTTTTGGCAATTGCAAGAGCTTTTCTTTCTCTGATTCTATTAAAACATTAATCCCAGATGAGATAATTAAGACAAAGAGAACTGCATAAGTATACGTATGGATACCTTACCTAAGCAATGAGCTTTGCAAAAGTGTTTTTGATATTTCTAAGTGCTATGGTACCTTTTGATTCTCAAGAAAAAAAGATATAACTGCTTTGAGAAGTTCCAAGATTACATTTGTGTCCCCATGTGCTCTGAAACACATTTTTAAATTAAATCCAAAAAGCTGCCTAGCCCTGCTATTTTTCTGTAAATTGGTATTAAGCAAGTGTCTATTCTAACCTCAGTACTAATCCTAATATCTCAAGCCAAGATAAACAATTCTTGAAGGTGGTAAATGACAAATGACTTAACTGCTAGATAAGGGAGGAGAAGAGGCAGGATTACAGCACTTGGGTCAACATCATCTGATGACATGAGTGTAGAGGAAACTGGCAAAATGTAATGTGTAGAATGTTCAACTGGCCTTACAAACTTATCGAAGTATGAGTGAATCTTGCTTTTCTTTTTGGAAATCTTCCTCATTTATTATTCATTGGGACTGCATGCTTTCAAATCTTCTGTTGACTTTCAAGAATCATGTGGTATCACATGTGGTATCATCTTTTCAAAATATGACACTAGTAATACAATTTCACAAAATACATTTTGCTATATCTTTGAAATGAAAATTTGTGGATCTTCAATTTGATCTTGAACTGCAAATACTTCTGCTATTTTCACTGTTTCTAATTCCACACATCTTCGTTGATCATTCATTTGATGGGATTTGATTAGATCTTCACCATCATTAGCATTAACTTCAGCTGAACTTACTTGGCAAACCTCATAATTTCATCTGGATTTTTGTATGTTTTTTTCACATGAAGACTTTAAAGTTATATATAAACTAACTTTTTCTTTGCCTCATTTAAAAGTTTGAAAAATCTCTACTGCAGCCTATGCAAGTTTTTTGTTGATTTGCTAAATGCTATACAATGCAAATATCTCTGTTACATCTAATGCCTATATTAATTTTGGCCTTAAAACACCCAATCTATGGGTTACAGGAATAACATCATATTTGGCAGCAAAAACATATCTTTAACAGTTGGATCAGTGGTGGGATTCAACTGGTGTAATAACTGGTTTGGTAAGTATGCACGTGCATATCAAATGTGTGTTTCACATGCTCAGCATTTGAAAATCACCCATTTTCAGCTCTAAGACATTCCTTCTACTACAGCCCTGGTGAGTAAAACAGCTGACATGTGGCAATCCGCTGTGCCGCACGAATCAGCTGGGCTGAAAAACACAGAAATATAGGACAGACTAGGGCAGGGCTGGGTGGGCGGGGCCAACTGATCACCGGAAATAAGGGTTAGTCTGAACCAGTAGCAGCCCACCATTGCGTTGGATGACAATCATCTACATTTGCAGGATGTCTTATCAATGACAAGTAAAATCTTGAATGGAGACTCTTCTCTGCATAGTTTTTCACCTTAAAAATAACACAATTGATGAATCAGTATTAAAAGAGTACTATTGTCATACCCAGTTTAGATTGTAATTGTACTGCCTTACTGATGGCTATAAAATGAAGGGATTTTCCAGATGAGAAAGTAACAGTGGTTTCAGTCTGTAACATCTCATAGGTCCAAGCTAATTTAAAACTAAACAAAAGAATCTTTGAACTTTATAACCCTACCCTTTTTATAATTGAAAAAGTATACTATTCTTTATATTTTTTTGCAAGAACTATGCTTTTTCATTAAAGATTTAGTATGACAGATAATTACCTTCAGTGTGTGATTTTTTTTTTAATGAACCAAGATACATGTAAAATGCTCTCATGTGAACTCTAGGGGCTTCACTAACCACTTTCACTTTATGAAAATCAGAATTAGCTCTATTAAACCAAATATTACTTGTGTTATGATGACCCAATTTTCTCTTTAAGACTTACCCTTTGCTTCCTCCCCTGTCACAGTAGCAAGAATGACCTTGTTAGACTCTTGCTGTCACATATGTCAGGATCATGCTGTTAGGACAGTTTTCAGATTCATTGTAGCTTTTATGTCCTTCCATCTCATCAAACTCATAATCCTCTAGGAAGCGATGGATTTAATGGTGGAGTTGAAATATTATTCAAACCTAATTATAATCCAAACTAAAGCTTCCATGAACTCTAAAAGCATGATAACTTGTAATAACTGTGATTTAGCACCTTAATAGGACTGTAGTTTTATAGTTATGAATAAGATTCAGAATCTACTTTTGATCAAAATCATACCTAGCTACTTTTTTCATTCATGGATAAACATATAAAAGAAGAAAAAAGAATTATAAACTTTAACAGAATGAATGTATTCATTTTATTTCTGCATTTTCAATTCCACTATATGAATTGGAGTGTATAAATCAAAATTATCCTTTGGTATTATCCCAAACATTTTATTTTAGATAAATTAATTAATGTACTATTTATAATTTATCTGTTTTGAAAATTCTTATATTCTGTAGCTTTGCAGTTTTCTTTGTTGCTTATTCATTTAAAATTCTCTGAATTTTCTATACAGTCATCCAAATGAAACTGCAGTAGATTGAAAATGTCAACCAAGATTCAGCTAGGGCTTTCACCACAGCCAAGTATTTGCAGCTGAGAAGTATGAATCTATTGATTAATCCATTGGCTAATCCTTTTTTCATCCCATATCTACAAAGCATTCTAGGTAATCCTCTTTTTTAAATTAAAAATGAAGTTTATGAAACAGTTGTAACTCATAATCATGTAAAATCATGTGATGGTCAGAAAATAATCTTGTCTGAGCAAGCGTTTGAAATTTGTTGTATAAGAATGCTTCAAAATTCAATGCGCTCAAATTCATTAGAATGTAACAATACTCAGGTGGGTTGGGTGAAAAAAAGTTAATTTCTTTCCCACTTTCCCACATAGGCCTCTAGAAATCTATGTGGGAAGCATTTATGGTATCAGATTAGATGATTATTCTGAACTTTTTCAACTAATAAACAGATTAGAATGTAGCTATTTACTTCTTGTGCTTAAACAATTCTTTGCAACTTAGACACATAAGCATATTTTCAAAGAAGGTAGATACATAAGCATATTTTCAAAGAAGGTATAGATTTAAAATTTTACTTGCATATTTTAAATTATAGATTAAGTTGAAATGAAATGTATTTTTCCAATAAAAAGACATTAAAATGATGCAGAGCAAATGTAGATATATTTACCCATCACCACTGCCCTCTTCAGGCATATATTCATTTTATGAATAGTACTCTTATTTATCAGGAAAATAAATAGACTAGCATGATGAAATTTCCCATAATAGGTGCTTATATGTGGAACAAAAGCCAAATTTCAAACAAACAAGGAAGGAAGAAAATATGAGCCATTCATAATGCAAGTGCAATTGATTTTCTTGGAACTATGGTAAATGAATAAGGGATAAATTAAGATGCTTTATTTTTTCTCTTATCTAGATATTACTATTGCTGAACATTGTTGGTAAACCAATGTTATATTTGTCTACATTACCATACAAAGTGCCACACTCAGACACATAGCAGGCCAGTGCTAGGAGTTAATCTTAAAGTTGTTTGAATATGTTATGAATCCACATATAAGAAATCAATCTTATAGGTCTATAGAAGAATCATTAACCCAAGCATGTAAATATAAGAATGTTGAAACAAATAATACAATATTATATATGTGTGTGATAGCTTTTAAGTCCTTTATCATTTTTTGTCCCCTGCAATATAGAAAGTCAATGTTACACTTTTCTAAAATTTCATAGGAAACTCTATAGAAAACATAGTATAGTAATCTGAGATGGAATGAGCAGACAATGAAGATAATGAACAGTTTATGAAAATCAATTTGCCTATAGATATCTCTTTTGGCAATACTTTAAGTCTTTTGAATAAAGCCTGATGAATTGTTCTGGTTTTGCAACAAGTTTGCATATGGTTTTGGTTCTTCTAGCACTGTGTCTTTAGTATATGCTACTTCTAAAACTCAGTATAAGAAATAACTCACTTTTAGAAACAAGTGCAAGAAATCTTTTGGGGTTTCTATATTTTAAAAATAAATCACAATTCCATATTTATTACCATGGAGATTTCAGGATCTGCTTTTAAATGATGATTCATTCTATAGAAATGCTCCTCAAAATATTAAATTATTTTGATGACTTGGCTCATAAATGAATAGTACACAATCCTAAATAAATATATACAGAACAGATAGCTTCAGTCAGTCATGTTATCTCATCTGTTTGCTCCAGTTTGTACAAACCAGTTGACACAGTCTTCCTAGACTTTTTCCTGAGGGACATCATAATAGATGCTGATGCTTGGTTTGCAGATAATCCACGCTCTGCATTTCTTGCTCTTCTAGTTTTTGCAGGTTTGGAGTTATAGTGCTTAAGTAATACTGTATATTAGACCTACTATTAATACGTAGGAAAGGGGAAGAGGAAAAATTATATTTGATGGCACCATTCTCACTAAAAGTTCTTGTAAGAACTTTTTTTACAACTCCCCCCCCCCCAAATAATAATATGTAGCTCAGAGTTGGACTGTGGAGTCTTTGGTACTCTATGTGTTTGTTTGGTTGTTTGCTTGCAGACTTTTCATTACCTAACCCTGTGATGGCGAACCTATGGCACATGTGCCAGAGGTGGCAAACACAGCTTTTTCTGTGAGCATGTGACCCATTGCCCCAGCTCAGCTCTGCCCCAGGCAGGCCGTTGCCCCAGCTCAGCTCAGCTCTGCCATGCATGCATGCACACCTCCCACTGGCCATCTGGTCTTTTGGTCTCTGCCGCACATGTGGGGTGAGGGGTGCATGCAGGGGTGGGGCTCATGCATTTGAGACACGCACACATCCATGGGGAGCACATACACAGGGGCAGAGCACATGCACAGGAGATGTACATTTTTAGCATTTTGGGAATGCACATGCGCATGCTTTGGGCACTAAGTGCTGAAAAGGTTAGCCAACTCTGACCTAACCTGATATGTGTGCTCCTGTTTACATACAGTAGCTTGCCTTGTTGTGTTGGTGGGGAATAAAGTTTTCTCCTTGGTAGTTCCTTGATCATCATTTTGGGGATTAATCCCTGTTTATCTGCTGCAGAGAGTCTATTTTTGTATTTCCCCCCCTTCTTAGCTAAGCCAAATGCTAGAGAATTTCTGGAAGTCTGGCAAAATCAGCCATCATACAGATAAAACACCTTTATACACCACTCAAAAAAGGCAATTCCCCAAGATGGATTGATCTTTCTCTCCTTTCATATGGAAATTGACAGATTTCCTTGGCAGTGAAAATGACCTGTGTTAGGAATATGAGTCACCTAACAGCTATTTGGGTTAGAAATATATAAACCAGGATAAACATTTTAAAACTGTATCTTTAAGAAAATGCAAAACTGTAATTAGGTGTGGTTTCTCAAACGGCCATAAGATGGAGCCAGAAACCTGGGTTGTTTCGTCTGAGTCTCAGAAGAGAGTGTGAGTGTATCTCTGTTTCCTTCTGTTGGAAAGTATTGCCGTTGCTCCATTTCTTCTAATTGACTGATATTACTGGATTTGACGTAAGTCTGATACTGAACTGTTTTTGACACTGGAATTTGATATTTGGATTATCCCTGGATGAAAACTGACTGATTTTACCTGTGAATGACTTTGGACTGCCTATTTTGGACTTTGCTTAAACCTTTCTGGAAGTAAAAACCTACATTTACTGTACAGTGTATCTGTGTGCTGTATGTGTATTATTCAAACACTCCTCTCAAATACGTCTCCCTGTATGCGCTCTTTCTCCTAACGGGGAATTACCTCAATAACCTGTTTAGATTTTAATTTGCATTGGATTTTCACTACAGGGATTTTGTATTTTCTTAACTTTTAAAAACATTAATTTTTTTAATATATGATGGAAATTTTCTTCTTTTTTCTTTCTTTGCTTAATCTTCCTAATTGTGATGCTAAATACTATCTCAACATTCTTTGTGGCTACTTTCCCAGCATCATCATGTTAACTATCTTAAGAAGATTGATTATGATTGGGGAATGGATTTACTATATCTAACTGGAAACATTTTTGGATTAGGGTTTTTTTGGAAAAATAATCAACAACAGAGATTTTTTATTTTTGTGAATAAGACATAACTGGGAAAGTTCTCAATCAGAATCTTAAGAAAAAGTTTTATTATTAAGAATCAAACAAGGATATTTGATCCTGGGTAGATCAGAGACAATCATTGTCATTATGAGAGATCAGAAGCCTTTGTAAACTTTCTACAAGTTAGATACAACAATAGAATAGAATAGATTGTTAACAGAGGTTTGAAATGTAACTTTTTATTTCTTTCCTAATGTTTTGTCTATCCTTGTTTTGTTTTCTTCTTTTGGGGAGGAGAAGTTTGTATTTTATCTTAATTTTCAGAATAAAATAAAAATGTATTCAAAAAAAGAGACAATAAAAAGCTTAGAATTATAGCTAAGAGTTAATCAAAACTAAGTTGCAAACAAGCTACTTTGAATTTGATTTGATTTTTCTTTTTGAATTGTATATTATGATGCAATGTAAGGCAGGTGTGAAAACTGGGTTATTCTGGCACATAACAAAAGTTGAATCATCTCTTCCAACCCTGGATGGCTTTTGTTCTGAGTTAAACACAGTAGCTTTTAAGGCAAATATACTTTTTGTCTTAGCTATTTGCTTCTCAGAAGCAGTCCGTCACACAGAGCTTAGCAACCAGTAAAATATAACATCTGCTCCATGTAAAATGTCAGAGTAGTACATTTTATTTACATTTGGATTCTTTTTATTTACATTCAAAGAAGAATTTTCACTTTGCCCTCTCTCCCCAAAAAACCCACTGACAGAGAATGTATAATTAAACATTATTAGAATTGAATAATTATTATTTCAATATAAACTATGTTTACATAAATACATGCATATATTTGAAATTTCAAACAATAATATGTTTGATATGACAAGATATTAATACATTTGGTATACCAAGCTTCTTTAATATTGATATCTTCTTTATTGATTCTGATCTACTGAGGTTTTCAGACTATTTTCTATTAGATAGTATATATTCAAAAAGCAATAATTTTCATTTTCCTTTTTAAAAATTAGAATAAAACTTTGATGAGATGGAAATCTGGATTTCAGGCTACTGTTGTATATATTTAGAAGTAATGCAGAAGAGATAAAGAGAGATTCTCTGGATACATGAATAAGTTGAAAGCTAATCTGTTCAGAATCAGTTTTAAATTTACTGGACAATGCTATTCTGTATGGAACAATAACTGCTAAAAGATTATTCTGAAATAAGAGCTGTAATAATGTTTATAGACCATTGCCTAAGTTCATATTGAAAGAACCGCCCATTATCATGTTATTAATTTCTCTCTGGATTTAGAACTATGTATATCTTCTAAAAAAAAATCATTTTGCTTGTGCGTCCCTATTTCTATTCTGTGTGCCAATAATTTATTGTAAACAATTAAACAAATTAATTAAACATGCACTTGGATTGTGTTTATTATAATAAAATCAATTGATAGTCATAATTATTTCAAAAGATGTTCTGCTGTAATTCAAAATTCAAGAAATTTAAAGAGGAAGAAGCCTTAGAATCAGACTTTGCTCCTACTGTTAAAAAGGATTTATGAAGTTTAGTGTAGTGTGGCTATTGCTGTTTCATAGCATTTGTTCCACATGGTTGCACAAACTGTTTGTTTTTGCACTGAACTCATCTGGTTATTTTAGCAAAGCTATCAATGCAGTTATGATTTATGAGTTATAAAGTTATAGGTTAGTAACTGTTAACATGTAATATTATTATTACACATTAAGAAGTGTAGTATGCACTGACAGTTTATGAACCACTTACATAATTACTGTAAAGAAAAATCATGCTGTAACCTGAATACTTGTACATTATTTGGCTATAGATTCTTAAAAGTACACTTTGATTTTTTTTCTAGAGGAATCTTTTAATTGAATAGTGAGTATGGCATATGGGATTCATGCACACACAGGTTTCATTTCTCCCTTCAGTAGACTGGTATAGAAAAATTATTTACAACCATAGATCAGTCCAGCACAAGGTTCCATGCATTCATAGCCCTTACATTTACACAAAACAGCAAGATTACAGTTAATGACTATGATCCTGAAGATTATCATGTGCTTTATTTTTAAAAAGTTTAAAGAGAATAAAAAATGTTTGGTCCATTTTTAGAGATTGTATTTTTTTTAAAATTTGTACCATTTCAGATATTTCAATCTAATGATACTCTTTAACTCAATGTTACAATGAAAGAATGTTCTCTGTTGAATTATTTTAAACTTAAGACAACAATCCCATAACCCTTTTTCAACTGGTGACATGTAATTGTGTTTTCACAGCATAGATTAAGCATATTTAATACTGCTGTGCTCTTAAAAACTTTGTGGTTATCTTGTTCAAATGAGAATGACTTCTACACCAAAGAGATACACTAATACCTTGGTTTAGAATGAGCTGAATAACTTCAAAATTTAGACTCAGATCACAGCTCCTTAGTCCTCTACATCCATGTTTCTGTTTTGGTCTATAACACATGAATATGGCTATGATTCTCTTTTATTCCCCCGGTTTAAATGTGTAAAACAGTTTTATTTATACCAAACTACTTCTTGTTAATTAAGTACTTGCTAAGATTCATTCTTGCATTCCAATACTTCACATTCCTTATTAGTGGATATTCTACAATAATCTTGAATGTCTGATCTCTTTTTTATTGTATAGATAACAAAATCCCTTTATTTTCTTCTGTTTTTCTTACATTGTCTATGTGTCTGTTTCTATCTTCTTTCTTAATTTTCTCTTTCTTTTGAAATAGTCTTCAAATTAACACTCTGTAACTCCTCTTGGGATAGACTTTAAATTGGTACCAAGCCATAAACAGGGGTTTCTTTTATTTTCCATTATAGATGATTATTTCTGTGCATGAAAGTGGTGCAATTATATTTCTCAAGGAAAATGAAGACTATGTTGAGAAAAGGAATAGGTCAAGATGGAAAATA
The DNA here is from genome assembly GCF_049901735.1 of Notechis scutatus. Classification (NCBI taxonomy): domain Eukaryota; kingdom Metazoa; phylum Chordata; class Lepidosauria; order Squamata; family Elapidae; genus Notechis; species Notechis scutatus. Next base: position 44,808,731 of record NC_142012.1, on the reverse strand, counting down.
CACCAAGGAGGTACAAAATTTAGCTTTAAATAAATTGGACGCATTTAATGCACTGTGAACATAACTGTTTCAGCAAATGTGATGAACATGCCTACTTATCAAATTAAAACTGCCCGAAGGCATCAGTCATTTCACACACGCTGTCATGTGCATAACATTCAAACACAAGAGATGAAAATTGTGTATATTTTAAACTTCTACTGAAGTGATGAGAGAACTGGTAATTGTTTACTAGAAGCCTTCCAACCCCTTACTTTAAAACTGAAGTGTACAAATGTCAGTTCCCCACTTCTGCATTATCTTGATGTCTAGTAATTACCCTCTTGTCACTGGCTCTATAATTATTTGTTTCTTTTAATCATCTCCTGAGATCCAATAGAAACAACTTGGTAACACTGAATTTGACTCTGGAGATGAGCCTCAGTAAGTTATACTGTCTTCAAAAAATACTGAGGATAATTAACAACTAGATAGAACCATTTGTGTTTCTTTTTTTAAAAACAGATTGTGCTTTAACAATGTAGAGAAAGTTGGTGATAAACCTTCATTTTCAGTGTGAAGTCTATACTCTGGGTGCAGTAAACAAAACCACCTCATGGAAATAAAACTTTGTTCAAAAGATAAATAGACAAAGGCTTGTATATTTTCTGAGTGATACAAAGATCAGTGATGAAATGAATCTGTGAATTGCCCATTATGCAACAAAACACTTAAGAGCTTCTTTATCAATCCTAATATACAATTTCATGACATTTCTGAAAGGTTATCTTATGCTTTTAGCTGACAATTTTCTAATATAATCAAGAATATTGAGAGCTTGTTAGAAGACTAGATGATTAAGACACCAGAGGCATGCACAAATTATTGTTTTATAGTGTGTGTGTGTGTGTGTGTGTGTGTGAAGAAAACATTGACCAACACAATTTGTTCTGACCCAAACCCTTTTCCAATAAGACAAACAATAACCAAAGGGAACGGAAACCTTTCAATGAGTCTTACGAATTCCTGGTTAAAAGGCTGCTGCAACTAATTAACTTTGATAAGCACAAACCTTGCCAAAACTGTACGAGACTGCCAAGAATCACAGATAAGAAATATTTCACAACACAAGAGTCTTCAAATACCAACTTAAGAAACTGTAATGTCCATGAGGCTGAGTTTCAAAACGTCTTTGCTTCCTGCAAAGAACGTTAGCTTCACAGCTGCCTTTTATCTTCTTGAAGGAGGGGCCATTACCTTGCAGCCTTACTCGTGAGTTGCCTATGCTGTTGCAGCTGCTCTTTCCTGTGAACACTTGGCACAAGGTCCTCGGGAACCTCCTCATCGCTGCTGCCAGCCCCCACAGTCTCTGAAGGCAGTAGTCCACTCCCTAATGGTCCTGGCCCCTCATCTGGGTTCTCACTCTCCTCCGCCATCCACACTTGCTGCCAGCTAACCACAACACAATTATAGAAATTCTGTTCCCCCTAGGAATTTTTTTAAAAGGTTTGAATAATAGCAATAACATTTATTTACAACTTCATAGGGCTTTACAACTCTCTCTAAGTGGTTAGAGTCAGCATATTGCCCCCAACAATCTGGGTCGTCATTTTACCAACCTCAGAAGGATGGAAGACTGAGTCAGCCAGTCAGGAACTCCTGGCAGTGGAATGCAGAGTTAGCCTACACAACTGCATTCTAACCACTATGCTATGTCACTATGGCTGTTTAATTTGAAACAAACATTGTCAAGTTCCCAAGGTTTTTGGCATTAAAATGTGTTTTCTCATGTTTTTCTATAACATTAATGATCTATATATTTCAAAGGCTAAAATATTTGTAATCAGCTTAGACCAAGGAGGGTTATTTTGATGAAAGGTTATGTTGAACATCCCTTCAAAGTTAAATGACTATATACAGATATGCTGGCACACAGCATGCTATGCTTATCCTGATACAGGGGATGTTGCAGCCTCAGTGCTTTGAGGGAAGACCTTCTGATTTGCAGAGCTTTAATGTATAATTCCAGCACCTATGACTCTTTGGACTAGAGGAACCATTGGATGATGTCTCAAAGTCATACAAAGTTCTTCAACAATGCACATTACCAATGCTCTGAGTCTCAATTAACAAAATTGTATTTCTTCTGTAGTGCAAATTAACTTGTCCAAGTGAAGTACAGTTCCCTCATATACAGTTACTTGTACTCTTGTGCTATCTATACACTTATATCCTTGAACTTTCAAATATTGCAGGTGTTTCTTTTATCTCTGTACCCAAAATTGCATAATTCTGCTTGATTCTATTAGAAAGAGTTAGCTTTCAAAACAAACAAAACAAAAAGCCTCAATATATCAGTTAATCAGATTCCCTTGGATTATTGCAGAGTTTTAGCATCAAGTTATTCAAGTGAAATGTTGAGCTTAGTATTGTGACTAACTGAATGCAGAATATAATCATATTATTGTTAAATATTATTTTTCTATTATTGGAAGAAACCATGGATTGGGTCTCTGTTTTCGTATTCTTTCTTGGATATTGCAACATTTATATGTTAGTAGCTAATACTGCGCAAATGTGTCCTGCAATTTCTGAAAAGCTTTTACTTGGTTTTGATACTTTTCATGAATTTAGATTATTGCTAAAAGTTTACTTTTTTTTTCTTTCTTTCTTTCTCTTTCTTTCTTTTTCTTTTTTATTACTTAGCTACCTTGCTCAGTATGGACAAACTCCATAAGAAAGTTCCAGTTTTGGGTTGAATATATTCATATGACTAGTGAGAATATAAATAGTTTGTCTAAATTTGATAGAGCTATTATTCTGCCATACATGCTTAGATACACATCAATATACTAAATAAATTTTGTTCAATTAATTTATTCCAGATTGCATGATTTTGTGATTGCAAAATAATTAGAAACTCATGAATCAATTATTAGTCATTGCTGGAGGCAGGATGCTGATAGTCTAATTAGGTAGAAATTGGTTTCTGTATGGAGAATAAGCCTGCTGATTTTAAAAATCAACCTAGTGGTACAGGAAAGGTCACAAAGGCACTATTAGAATCAATTAGATTAGAAGGAGTATGCTAGAAACAAATGTACTGAATAACCAAAGAAATTGTTATTTAGAAATAGTTTGCAATGGATGCTTACGAGTTGGTTCTTTACATTTATTACTCTGATCACATGGAAGAGAACTGCTTCCTGTATTTTATTCTGCAGTTCATGTAAAAAATGTAAAAATAGTGAAACAAAAGCAAAACTATACTTATGCAGAAATAAAGTGTCATGTAATCAGAACCTCTCATTTGTCCTCTATTCCTTTCTGCAACCACTTGGATCTCAGCTGAAAATATTAGCACTATTATTAACGGATACTTTTACCACCCTTACAGTCAAAATATAACATGATAATTGATTATTTTTTGATTATGGATTTGTACTCTAGCATAGCTGCATAAGCAATTGGCATCACCTGGCTGACCTCAACTGAGCTTTGCATTTATCAGATGTAATTGTTCCTTGGAGGGAAGGTTTCCAGAGAATATCTGGCAGTCAGCTGGATTGGAGAATTTTTAAAACAAATCATTCTGAGGATCCCACAGGCAAATAACTTCTGAATTATTGTCAAAAAGCTACATGGATACGTCTATGATTACATCAGATGTCAAGGCCAACTGGAAAGAAATTTGCCTTATAGGAGTATAGGATCCTACTGATTTGCACCAAATTAGATTTACCCTGAGAATAGACTTCCTATTTATTATAATGAAGGATTCTTTTTATCTAGTGGAAGTTTTATTTTCAGGAAGTTGATCTAGATTGGACTATTGCTAAGATAAATGTAAAACTCTTCAACTATCATTTCAGGTTTCCTATCCACATTACTGGTGGAAGGAAGAAAAACACTTTGATAATTAAATGGCAGTTTTATCGCCACCAATAATCCTATCCAGTTACATTTTAAATATAACCAACTGTCTGCATTAGTCTTAGGAACACAACTGTGCTGACATTTCCAATATGCTCCAATGGCTAAGTTTCACAGTTTGAAATATACATATATATTTCAATAGTGGGATTTAAAAGTGATGGAAAGGAAGCGTGCAAGGGAAGTAGAGAGATAGAATGTGTTAATTTAGAAGTTTATTTATTTATTCTTCTATCTAATAAAGCCCAAATTAGTCTACAAACAATGAAACAGCAGTCATTTAAAAGTGAACACGCCAAACTAATAAACAAATAAAATAAAAATAAATTGAGCTGAACTCAGCAGTATCCAAAGTCTTTTCCAAATGGGTGCTGAGAGTAAGTCACTACCAATGCCAGCAAAAGTATTAAAGAGAAGAAATTCATTATTTGGGGAATCCTTACTGAGAAAATTTCCCCACTCACTCAACTTCATATGGTGGAATGCAGAATACAACTTTATTGATAGAGTGTAATATTTGGAAAGTATGTACCAAGAGGTACATTCTACAGAAATTCAGATTACAAACTGTATAGAACTCTAAATGTTCTACTGGTCAAAAACATTCTACTAAGCAAGATTACTTTAGCTGTTGCTGATAATTTATTTAGGAGTGCCTCAAAATTAGATATATGTTTTGCAAGGAATGTGCAATCCCACCCATCATTTATCTAATTCCTTGACCAGGAGCCTACAGAGCAGAGGTAATATTCAGCAGGTTCTGACCAGTTCTGGAGAAACGGTAGCAGAAATTTTGAGTAGTTTGGAGAACTGGCAAATATAACTTCTGATTGCAGATTTTACATGCCTACCAAGCCACAAGCCATGTCCACAGGACCGGTAGTTAAAATTTTTTAATCCCACCAGTGCTACAGAGTTACCAATGTATTGGGTTAAAGGTACATACCATCATATCTCTATTGGATTATGCAGATATTGATTCTGAAGCTATACAATTGTGTCTGATTCCAATTATATAAAGAAAATAGAGAGCATATTATCAGATATGGACCACTCTCAGCTACAGTTTTCCCATACTGCAAGGATCTTGCTATTTATTTCTTATAGATTAGGCAATGTGCGATGAATAAAATGGAACTCTAAGGTCTCGAACACAGCTTAATAAACAAAGAACCAATTTCACTCCACCATTTATACTCTTGAATTTATACTAATGTTTAGGAACAGAATCACAACAATATTGTCTCCAATTTCAAATGACTAAGTCAGAGGTGGTATTCAGCAGGTTCTGACCAGTTCTAGAGAACCAGTAGCAGACATTTTGAGTAGTTCGGAAAACCAGCAAATACCACCTCTGACTGGAGATTTTACAGTATCCTTCCCCTGCCACGCCCACCAAGCCACACCCACAGAACCAGTATTAAAAAAAAATTGAATCCCACCACTGGACTAAGTATGTACAGGAATATGCTATAATTAAAGGGTCAACTTAGTATCTTCCCTAAGAGTATATGAAGCAGTAAATCACAATTTTCATCTTGGCAACTGCTGGATCCATAATGCCAGGGTATAATCTGTCTCTGCCTGCCTGCCTGCCTATCTCTCCTCAAATATGTTATATTTATTTGCATCCTTCTTTTTCCTGATGCAAATCTATAGGTACTCAGAACAATGAAATCTTGCTAGAGTGAATCAAACTCTCTCAGATATTCACAAAGATCTGTTGCAAATTGTTTTATTTATATTTATTTCTGGCAAACACCAAGAATTGCAGCCAGAAACAAAGAGAAAGAAAGACAGACAGACAGACAGACAGACAGACAGACAGACAGACAGACAGAAAAAAATTGTTGTGATTACAATTGGGTCATTGAATAAATGTAATAATGCATAGTTGAAATGTATCTTTATCTTTATAAATATTATAAATATTTATAATATAAATATTATAAAAATATTTCTAAGGCTATGTTGAAGTTTATAAAGGTTACAAAAGATTTCTAAAGCTTCCAAACCATAAAAACTATAATAAATTGTTCTAATTCATAAATGCTAAAATGAACTGAAAACTTCTGCCAGAAAAATTTCTGCTGCAAAAATGAAGGCCAGCATCAACCAGAGAATAACAGATAAGATCAAAATCAAATGAAGTACTTTTATTACAATCATAAGGCCAGAAAACAAAGGTAAGGTCAGAATTTTGTTGTTGCCTATGTCTAATCTAATACTTCAGACTGAGGCAGTATCAAGACAAAATAAGGGTTTTTTGGATGAAGGCATTATGAAAAACATTATTCACTTTTCTCATTCCGTGTCTATACTTGGCCCCCTTAAAAGAGACCCAACTACTGCAAAAGAAGCCTAAATCTATGCAATTTAGGACAAAATGCTGTTTCCACTATATTTCTGTTCCTTAACAAGAAAGGATTCCTTCAGTTCTTCAGCATGTATAACAATATTTTTGAAAGGACAATATAACAGTTCAGTTTCAGAAATCAAGTCCAAGTTTTAAAGATATATCACGAATGAAAACCTGATTGTATAGTATGTATATAGCCTTTTTATGCACACTCAATTCATTTCAGAACTATTTTCAACTCCACTAAGGAATATTTTTTAAAACATCCCAATTAATTTCCAAAACATTCCATACAAGTGTACAGGAAATAAAATTAAATTGTCAATATAAATGAACCTTATACTATGTGTTTGTCCATCTATTACAGTTATTAACATATCATAACTATTAGTAAGCATTATGCACATTTTACAGTTAGAATAATTTCTTTTAAAAAGCTGTAATTTTAATAGCAGTGAGTAATGAAGTAAAAATTTCAGTGTTTATTTACATAATTATCTTTGGAATTGAAAAGCATGCCTGAAATGGTTCATTATGAAAAATTATAAGAACCAATGTTAAAAAACAGGTATATTCTGAAATGTTTCTCTACTGGATTTCTACCTTTACTTTAACTTATAGTATGTTCCAGAACATTGAATAAAAAATAAAATAAAATTTGTATCCTAAATGATACTAGAAATAATATTTTCCCATTCTGAAGAATGAACAAAAATAATAAATAGTTGTACAATATGAATTCATAGATGGCCAAATCTCTAGTTGCAAACCAGATACAAAAAAAAAATGGAGAAGAATTTGGAATTCATACTGAACTGCAACAATTAGATAAAATTTTAATAGACCCCGAAGAGAAAGGCTGTACAATTACTTATTAAAAGTTCCTTTGGAAGAAGAAATAGTAAAAGGCTGTATGATAGCATTGGCAAAAATATGGGACATACTATAGATTTAGCAGATTGGGAAAATATTTGGAACATAAGTTACACATTAACAAGACCTGCAGCCTATAAAGAAAATATGTACAAGATATTTTATCATTGACATTTGCCACCAATGAGATCCAAAATGTTGGAAATGCAAACAGAACCAAGGTTCTATCAATATGTGGTGGTCATGCCCAGAAGTCCAAAAATATTGGACCAAAATTTGGAGTTAGATACAAGAAATAGTGGAAGATCGAATAGAGTTTAAAGCGGAGTTGTTTTTGTTGGGAATAATTAAAGGGAAATATAGGAAAAAGATTAAATACATTTTACTACATATATTGACAGCAACAAGGATAGTATATGCATAATGCTGGAAACAAAATAATACACCCTCAGAAGAATCAGCAATTCAAAAAATTCTAGATTGTGCTGAAATGAATAAATTGACATTAAAATTAAAAAAATAAAGAAGTCAAAGTATTACGAAATTTGGGACAATTGGTATGAATGGTTGAACAATAGAAATAAAGATAATGGAGATAAGAAAATTATAGATAATTATAGATATTTGAATGTATATAAATGTAGATATTTACATGAAATTGCTTTCAATAATAATAATGATGGCACAGCACTGTTAATATTAAGGTTAAAACATGTAAAAGTTGAAAAAGAACAATAAAAATTATTATTATTAATAATAAATGATTAATAATAATAATAATAATAATAATAATAATAATAATAATAATAATAATAATAATAATAATAATAATAATAATAATAATAATAATAATAATAATAATAGATACATGGTTATTTATTTGTCTATAGTAACTTATAGCCAGAAGAAGAAAATGAGAGCCATGGCACACAGGATGCATTGCATTGGTAATATAATCAAGTGTAAAGTATTTGAAAATAAAAAATAAGTGTTTAAATCCATGTTGAACTTCAACATTCAAGTTGTTAAATATGATTAAACACAGTGCACTAATTCAGAGAGTATAAACAGATGAAAGTGACAAAGAGAGATAACCTAACAGTGTATCAATGGCAAAAACAGTTATATGCAATCGTCTGCATATTCTTCAGGGTATTATTCCCTTGTTGCCTTACAAAGCAGATTAATCCCTTACAAAGCAGATTAATCAAATAAGAAAAACTTTATAAAAGTAGCTTTTTACTATTGAAATGTTAGCAGTTATTTAATTTCCCTGTGACACTAATACTATCTTTTCAAACTCTACCATTTCTGTATACTCAGAGGCTCTGATTGCTATAAATTATTTGCTTTGTGTAAGTTGCAATTTCATTCACCTTAGTTATTTCATTCAACTTTTTCTGATTGAAAAGAAAGTATAAGGCATATTTTGTCAACTATGACCATGTTTTTCCCACATTCCACCTAGAAATCACTCAACCTGCTAAGCAGCTTTGTCAATTTCAAGTAGTCTCCAAATTGCAGTAGACAGAGCCTACAAAACATCATCTAGAAATATACTGTTATTTTGATATGCAATTCTAAATTCATTTTTCATGTAACAGAATATTCTTATTCATCTGTAAAATTATATCTTAAACATCAGCAACCTCTTACTGAGATTTTTGTCATGGAGTTGCTCTAAAGTTCAATAAAAATGCTTTGATATTTTTGACAGCAAGTAAGTTTCATTTGATTATGAAAATTTAAACATACAGGTGAAATAGTTGCTAAATTTGTTTTCAATACTTAATTAATGAAACCTATAAATTTTAAGAACTTGGAAAACTGGATCTAAAAAGAAATAATCCTTTGTAAATTTCAGTTTATCCTCTTGGTTATTTTTGTGGCTCTATCAGATAAAAAAATATATACAAAGGAATGGATGAACTAACTATCCAGTGTGTTCTTTTAGGTGCATAACATGTTCTCTAATATGGGGTCATTTATAGTCATTTATTTTGGATCTGTGCTCGATTTGAAAATGTTTCATAAAAATACTTTATCTCTTGAATGAGCAGAGCACCCCTATATGTGTGTTCATGTATGTATGTATGTATGTATATATGTATGTATGTATGTATGTATGTATGTATGTATGTATGTCTATCTATCTATCTATCTATCTATCTATCTATCTATCTATCTATCTATCTGCATGCACTGGCATGAAGCCGAATGCACCAGCCTGAGGATGGCGAGTGGGACCTCGCCGAAAAGTCACCAAGATAGTCTTAATCTTACACGGGAAAAGACCCGAACACACCTAGACCTACATAGATATGTTTCGGCAGAATCTCATCAGCTTCTGTATTGTGCTCGTCTGTGAGTCAGACTTTCACAGCCGTTTCAGTTTTAAATTTGGGGCTAGCCTACTGCTGTGCCAGAATGGTTTTTTCTTAATCCTGATTGGTTGGGAGTCTTGGTCTGTGTTTATTGGGCTTGGAGTTTGTTGTGTTCTGCTTGATTGGTGTTTCTAATATCTTCTGTCTGTCTTGTGGCTTTTTTTGTCTTGATTGGCAGGCAACATTGTGTTCCTGTATTGGAGACTTTTAGTGCAGCTTGGCTCCGAGTAAATGAGTAAAAGTAAATATATATATATATATATATATATATATATATATATATATATATATATATATATATATATATATATATATTCTTAAGTTTTCATGGTTATACATGTATGGCATTCAGCTTTGTTGGAGTATTTTCCCACGTCATTGTAGTTGTGCTTTAAAGTTGTAGCACGTTTGCAGAATCTCATCTGCCATCATCAGGCTTCTGTATGAACACTATATAGAAGCCTGATGATGGCAGATGAGATTCTGCCAAACGCTACAACTTTAAAAGCACAACTACAATGACGTGGGAAAATACCCAAACAAAGCTGAATGCCATACATACATACATACATACATACATACATACATACAGATAGATAGATATAGATAGATAGATAGATAGATAGATATAGAATTTGTATAAAAATAAAACTAACAAACTAAAATCATAAAGAGAAATACATAGAAAGAATAAAGCATCAATCAGAATAGAGCTGAAAAGGACTTCTGAAGTCTTCTAGTTCATTCCCCTGCTTATACCATTTCAGACAAGTGGCTATGTCCAGTCCTTTCTTAAAAAACTACAAAAATCTACAACTTCTGCAGGCAAGATGTTCCACTGTTAGGAAGTTTCTGCTTTATTCCAGATTGCTTCTCTCCTTGATTAGTTTCCATTCATTGTTTCTTGTCTTATCTTATGGTGCTTTGGAAAATAAGTGGACCTCCTCAAATACTGGAATACTGCTATCTTGTCACCCCTAGTCCTTCTTTTCTCTGCAGCTGTTCTTCATAATGTTTTTTGTGTTTAGGCCCTTAATTATCTTACTTGCTCTTTTTCTGCACTTTTTCCCCAAAGTATCAACATCTTTTTTGTAACGTGGTGACCAACACTGGATGCTGTTGATGACCAGAATGCGTTCAATGTTCTGTACTAGCTGAAATTGATAGGTACTCTTCAAAGGCAATGTTATACAGGAAAATTCCAGTTGAGTGGCGGGTTCCAGCATCTTCTGCTACTCAGCCAGCCTCCAATCTCAAGTAGTCTGATCCATGAAGTTCTTACACCTTGCAGTGACAAAATGGTTTTATAACTCATTCTTCCATGAAAGAGTCTGAATCAATTTGGAAAGGGTCCACCAACCCAATAAAAACTGTGATGCAAATTGCTTTTGCCACCATAGTGTGTGCTCTAACCTGGGCATGCATATTTATTTATTTATTTATTTATTTATTTATTTATTTATTTATTTATTTATTTATTTATTTATTTATTTATTTATTTATTTATGTCAGTGGTGATACTAGGAACCACTTCTAGTGTTTCATCTTCTTTCAAAAGTAATCAAGGAGTTTCCAGGGACTGGAACACCATGCTAAGAGAAAGTTTCAGCGAGAGGTTTTCTCATCTTCTTGTTCTAGCAGTCCCAAGACTTCGAGCAGAGTTGTCTTCCTAATTTCTGAAAAAATCGGTAAGCTCCTCTGGAACTGATTTGGAGAAAAAAAATCAACTACCAGAAAGCTACTACCAAACTTGAATAGGAATGCTTGAATAGGTCACAATTCCTTGCAGGATATTGTGATAGGAATTAGCGCCACACATGCCAGAAATTTATCTGTTCACATCTAAAGTTTCGTTCTTGTATTTCCATAACCACAAAATCAACATAAATTTCTTCAGGGTATAAATCAGATCTAAAGTGATCTGTACTTTAGCCTTACGATAATTCAGCTAAGGACATGGTTATTATAGTGACATAAATTACTGTGCTGCTTCAAAGTATACTACAAGTCCCACAAGTTGAAATATTCAGGACTACCATCCTTGGTAAATCAGTAATGATCTAAAAGGCAAGATTAAATAGTATAGGCAGGGGGACAGTGAAGGTGGAGACAGTACAAAAGTGTCTTCTCCTTCTTTCTTAGTCACATGTGTAAAATTTCATATCCACTCACCTATGGAACGAAGCTGTTGATCACCATTAGTGATTCCTAAAGAATTACTTATTTTCCATTTTAATTGGAGTTTAGGCTGATCCCCTTAGCTGAAACTCAGGTTGTCCTATCTCCATTATTATCCATAAAAGTTTCAGTACAATTAGTCCCCACTTAATAATACTATTTGGAACAGGAATTTTTGTCGTTAAGTGATGTGGTCATAAAGTACAATGTCATGGGATCACATCACTTGGCAATGGAATCTCGGCAGTCCAGTTGCTCGTCATTAAGTGAATATCTCATGTGACTGCAACTTAGGACTTTCTGCCAAATCTAACAAGCAAAGTTAATGAGGAAGTTGCAAAGAAGTTGCAAGGCAACGTGCAAGCAGGTCAATGGATAGTTGAATGCTGTGGAATGTGAGCAGGTGATGTATACGTTAATTTATACCGGTAATTTATATTTATAATTTGTAAGTGAATAAGGCCAAACAAGGGATATGGATTGCTGTGGTATTATATGAGCATAAAGAGGAAGTATATGTATATGCTATGGAATGTGGGTGCTGAATATGAGTTTCCTGGGAGATTCATCAGAAGAAAAAATGATGAGAGCAATTTGTGACCTTTCCTGCCAGTTTCCCCATTGATTTTGTGTGGGACACTAGCAGAGAAAGTTGCAAATGGGGAACACATGGCCATGTGATCTGCAACTGTCATGAGAGCCAGTTGCTGAGCACTTGGATTGCAATTACATGACATGTAGATGCATGAAATATTCTGCAATACACAGAAATTTAAGGACAAGTTATAAAGACCATTCATTCAGCCTATAATGAATTGTTGCTGAAGAAATGGATATTAATTGAAGAAGATCTATAATATAAGACTCGAAATTCTAGACCTAGAAAACCTAGAACTACACCGCCTTCAGTCCTATCTAAGTATAGTATATAAAATCATACATTGCAATGTCCTACCTGCCAATGAATACTTCAGCTTCAACCATAACAACACAAGAGCAAACAATAGATACAAACTCAAGGTTAATCGCACCAAACTTGATTGCAGGAAATACGACTTCAGCAACAGAGTGGTCAATGTCTGGAATACTCTACCTGACTCTGGGATTTTTTCCCCAAACCCCAAAAACTTTAACCTTAGACTGTCTACCATTGACCTCACCCCTTTCCTAAGAGGTCTGTAGGGGGCGTGCATAAGCGCACCAACATGCCTACTGTCCCTGTCCTATTGTTTCTTTTATATATATTTTTATTTTTCTTATATGTATCCATTTATTCATAACTATCTTTTTAATTATACCTATTATCTTGTAAGCAATTGACAAATAAAAAAAAAAAGTCATGAATCAGATTAGTTTATTTGTTAATAGATCCAGCTTTTCGATATTTCAGATGAAAATCTGAGTTATACATATTCTCACTAGGCTGTATATTCTGCCAAAAGTACTAATAGGCAATTTTAGAAATAGAAGGTATTCACTTGGTGTCTTTTCAGGAAAATGTTTCTTCATTAGCATGCAAAGACTGGAATATGTATTAAGGACCATAGGGTACACAGGTTTTAAATAACAATGGCATATTTGTTTATTTGTTTTAGCTTTTTATGAGAAATGCTGATTTGAACAACAGAGGAATCTGTGTTCACCTGAACAACATAACTGCAGGAAGCAGACTGTTGTTACTGACATTTCAGAAGGGAAAATTAAAATGCCATGAAATGTAAAGAATTTGAAGAATAAGATCTCCAGTGTCATTTGACAAGTGAGATTTGTTAAGCTGTCAATTATGTTGATTAACCAAATGACCACACATTATCACTTTTAGTCTTGCTTTCTGCATAATTTATGTGCTTAGGCAATAACCACTCTTCACTCTGTTTCTTGTAGTAGTAATAAATGAAATACTCCTTCCCTGTTTGCCATGAGCTTTGTGATATCATTATGAGTTTTTCTTAAAGAGAAAGAGACAAATACAGAAGATCTCCTTGAATGAATATGCACTTAGGCAGAGAAAAGTGCACTCAATTTTGCAATTAAAATACAAGGTATAGGAATGCTAATGAAAACAGGTGGCACTTTCAAACTGGAAAGCAAGCACTACTGAGCTCATTTATATTAGGTAATTATACTTCTCATTAACTCTTCTCCATTGGTGCCAAATTGGTTGTTTGCAGGGAATATGTCTACCTGGAAGCTGTATTTTTCTTTAAATTACCCAATATTAACTTGTTAATCCATCCTACAATTTTGACAGACCTGAAATTATGGTGTTGAAATTGTGCTGGAAAATTCTTTATTCTTCCTTCACAATTCTGTGTCTTTTTTACCTACAACCTATCCTCCCAATGAAGTTTGGCAGGGATATATTCATCCAAAAATTATACTCAAAAGAAAAAAAAAATCTCTAAACTAACAAATGCCTTTTTTCTAATGCTATGCTAATACAAAGTCCCTTGTTATTCTGGATTAGTCATTCTAAATCACATTTACATTCTCATACTCTAAATTTGTAATGCTTGCTTTTGGGTGTGGTAAAACAATTTACAGGCAATAGTACTAAACTCTGAACAGAAATGTGAAAATTGCTAGAAAGGACCTTGAGTCAGAAAGAGATGTATTTTCTTCTTCTTGCTCCTTTCTTTGGAAACTCCCCATAGACCTCTTCACAGAGGTCTATCAATGGTTAGTGGTTAAATGGAATCTTGAGGTTCAGCAAAGCTGCTTTATAAAAACAACAGTAAGGCAGAGATAATGCTTTCAAGCTGTGCTTCCAGCTTTCCCAAAAGCACGTGACTGCGAAAGAAGATGCTTGACGAGATGGACCTTTGGTCTGACTCTGCCAAGTTCTTTTATATGATTCCATTCCCAGTTCTCAGATGTTTGATCGTTTTGAAAAATGCTTTTGGCACAACAACCTGTCAGTGGTACAGGTAAGAACAATTACAGAGTAGAAAGTTTGCTCTGAGCCTTCTTGTTATTCCAGAAGATTGAAGTGCAACGTTGCAGTGAAATATATGCCTGTTGTTAACAACAGCACAGTTTGTGCTGTTTTTTTTCTTTTCATTTCCAGTGAGGTAGCAAGCAACATGGATGACAGGGGTGAACTGACTCACAGGGAATATGTTCATTCTGCTAAAAAAATTACTTCATTTTTAATTCTGCGGAAAGGACAGTTTTTATTTAAAGAATAAAAATTTACTTTCTAAATAATAAGTAGAAGAAAATAAACACATGATGCCCAAGCTTATATCTAAATAAGGCCAACTGTGTCAAAATCATTACGTTTTTGCTCTTGAAAATATATGTTTTCAAACTGCAACCAAGACTAAATACTATATTTCCCTTTTAATATTTTTATTCTGATCTAATAGACCTTAGCAGGAAACATCAAAGTAAAACATTAAAATAAAATTAATAAAATAAAAATAATAATAAAATAAATTTAAATTAAATTAAATTAAATTAATGCCTAACAATATGACAAGAAATTATAAGAGGCAAAATAATGCTTAAATACCTTGATTTTAACTTATTTTCTAAATGCAAAGAAGCTTAGTGACTTTTGTACTTTCATGTACTCAGAGATTATTCCAGAGAATGGGGACCTTTATTGAGAATGTCTGTCATTGATTTGTCTGTCTGTCTGTCTATCTATCTATCTATCTATCTATCTATCTATCTATCTATCTACCTACCTACCTATCCATCTATCTATCTATCAAAGCAAAATACCACTCATGCATCATCACAAAATCTCCAGAACCATAAAGCCTACAAACTTGAAATTTGGCATCTATGTTCCTCTTGGCTTCTAGGTGCTCACTAAGAAAGGATTTTTCAAAATGACCATCTGAGCATTAATATTTCATATATTATTATTAACATGCTCTGGGTGGGATTCAAACAATTTTACTACCGGTTCTGTGGGTGTGGCTTGGTGGGCGTGGCAGGGGAAGGATACTGTAAAATCTCAGAGGTGGCATTTGCTGGTTCTCCAAACTACTCAAAATATCTGCTACCAGTTCTCCAGAACTGGTCAGAACCTGCTGAATACCACCTCTGGCTAAGGAGTTTGACTGCCCCTCCCCACCTGAAAAGAAATCTGTTCCAAATGCAAAAGACAACCAGAGGAGAGGAGTTTCAGTTTCATTTTTAGTTTCACAGCACCAAGCAACTTTAGTACAGAACAGTTGAGCTAAGCCACATCCAGGTTCCTTGCTTTTCTCCTTCTTGCTCACACAGTAAATACTGCTTCAGTTTCCAACAGCCCTCAACTGTCTCACACACTGACAGGACACTAGCCAGATGTATACCTATGGATGCTGGTAGGCAGAAGCACAATTTTTCCCTTTATTTTCCTCCCCAAAAACTAAGCCTGATCACATAGTTTCGTAGTGAAGCACGGGTAAAGAGCTAGTATTATATAAACCTTAGAAAATGGAAGATCATCAACAGGTTCTTTCTAAATGTCCTGACTAAATAAAAACATTCTATCCTATACAAGGAAACAGAATAACTTTAAAGTAAAGGAATCATAATTTAAAGCATAACAACCCAAGCGGATATTGCATAACCCAACCAATCTACCTATCCAACCCAACCTATCCACAACAAATCTATAAAGAAAAATAATTTTGCTTCTGTTTCAAATTAAACCCTAATGGGATGGGATTAACTCAGATTATAATCTGAACGTTCACAGCTAATATGATTGGTGCAGAACTTCACATGGAAGTTTCCTTTAGATTTTACAAGATAATACAGGTCATCCTCGACTTACAACAGTTCATTTAATGACCATTCAAGTTACAATGGCACTGATAAACGTGACATGACAATTTTTCACACTTACAACCATTGCAGCAACCCCATGGTCACGTGATCAAAATTCAGATGCTTGACAGCTGCCTATATTCTGTTGTGACCTTCTCACAAGCAAAGGAAAGCTGGATTCACTTAACAACTGTGTTGCTAAATTAACAGCTACACTGATTCACTTAATAACTGCGGCAAGAAAAGTCATAAAATGGGGCAAAACTCACTTAACTACTGTTTCACTTAGTAACAGAAACTTTGGGGTCAGTTGTGGTCCTAAGGCAAGGACTACCTATAATAAAGAAAAAGTACAGAAAAAAATTAAAATAGTTTTCATTGAAGTAATGAAAAAACAATTGCCCACTTCCAGTTAGTATAATAATTATTTAAGTCAGCTTTGGCCCTATTAAAATTGTTGATTTAATTTGGATTGTCAAATTATTTCATTTTGAACAATGCATTCAATTCAGAAAACTGTTTAATTTCAAAAGCAGATTAAATTCAAATTGAATTAAAGCAAACTGATTTAATTTAAAAATAATTTCAAACTATCAATAAATTATTATTAAAGACTGAAATTTTATAATCCTAATTATTAGTACTCACATATGCTTAACATGTAAATTTGTTAAATACTGAATAAATCATGGTCGTAAAAGGTAAATACTTATCTGAAACAAGTGTGTGACTATATTCACACAGATAAAATTACATATTGCAAATATACAGATATATATATATTTTAAATAGTGCAGGCTACTTGCCAGTCCAATTATCAAACAGTGTCTGAGTTTGAATATGTACACCTTTCAACCCATTTCCTCTAAGACAATGCTATTCCTTTAAAAGACAAAGCCACTGCTCCAAGAAAAAGGAGCAAGAATTCATTGTAAATCAGCTGAAGAAACATAACAACTGTGATAAATAGCAAATTACTCCCAAGGACTTAAGGGAGGTCCAGGGAAAAGAAATAAAGGACTTTGCTACAAAATTTAAGTTAGCTCCAAAAAACAGTTGATACTATTAGTCAGAAGGTACCTTAAGTATTATATATTTTTTGACTGTATTTATTGGTATGTTTTACTGTCTCTTGTTTCTGTTACTCTGCACAAGTATAGCATTCTGTATAATTTCTAACTGTTTTCTTGTTTGCCATTTTCTTGTGAGTTGAAATTTACAGTAATCAGAGAATTAGTGATTTTTTTCCCTTGCTTATTAATGATAACAGGCTATCATCTTCTTGTGTCTGCTGAAAATGCTGCATATATTTCTGAAATTGGATATTATGTAACATGTACAATGTGTATTTTTTTTTAAAAAAAGTTTTACTTATTATTTGGAGATAGCCATATTTCCTAAAGGGAGAAAACAAAGCTGACAACTGTACATACATCATTTTGTATTATAGGCCACAAGGTTACGTTTATTATTTAATACAATATTGACCTTTTAAAAAAACATTAAAATGTACATAGTAATGCCTATAATTTCCTTTATTAAAGGCATATAGACTTTTGTTTGCATATAATGATGCTAATGATGTGGTATAAAATGATTTAATTAAAAGAAAAAGAGTAAAAACTAGGAAGAAACGCAAAATTTTGTTCATAAATCAAACACCTCCAAAAACACATCAAATTGATTGAAAATCCCGTGGACAATATTCAGTCATGCCCAAATGCTTCACAATTCTATAGGCAATATTTTCTGATCGTGTATTATTTCTTTGAGTTTTTCTGTGCTTTAGATCAGGGATCCCCAACCTTTTCGACGCCGCGCCCGGTTCCGACATCAGCTGGGCGCCGCGCCCGGTACAGCGTCAACTGGGCGCCGCCATCTTTTATGATGAAACGGCGCTTCGGTGACGTCACGGGCGCGCTGTTGTCATAAAAAGATGGCGGCGCCAGCGCTTGGTGAGCTTTTTCGGGTAGAAATGGCTTTCTACCCGAAAAGCTCACGAAGGCTGGCGCCGCCATCTTTTATGACGAAACAGCGCTTCCGGTGAGCTTTCTACCCGGAAGCGCTTTTTCCAAAAAGATGGCGGCGCCCAGCAACCAGCGGCCCGGTAAGGGTTGTTCCGCGGCCCGGTACGGTCCGCGGACCGGCGGTTGGGGACCCCTGCTTTAGATGGTGTCATCTTTGATGGTATCTAGCCACTTTGTTCTTTAATGGCCTGGTTTCCTTTTACTGCTAACTCCACCAAACATAATTGCTTTCTCCAGTGAATTCCCCCAAATGGCCAAAGTGAGATCCAGTTTTACAATTTTGCCTTTTAGTGACATATTTAATGTTATACACTTCAATACTTTTTTGTTAGTCACCTTTGCTGTCCAAGGAATATGCAGGAAACTTCTCCAGCACCATAGCTCAAATGAGTCAATTTTCTTACTGTCTTGTTTTTTTAAGAGTTTACATAGGTAGCTATGGAAAACAGAATAGGACAGGCTAACCTATATTTGGTTTCCAGGCTGATGTCCTTGCTTTTTCCATATTTGACTATGTGGCCCAGTGCAATCCAATCTTTTATTTCTAAATTGCTTTGAGCTATATATGATCTTAAGAAAGTGTGATTTTCCTGCATTCTAGCTCTTCACCATCAATTTTTATTTTGATGTTTCTATTCCTCACAGTGATCATGGCCTATTCTTTTTGATATTCAGAAAAAGACCAAATTTCTCACTTTCCTCTTTGACTTTCTTGATCAGATGCTTCCAGGCTTGGTTTCTCAGAGAAGAGTTGTATCATCAGCATATTGAAGATTGTTGATGTTTCTTCCAAATCTTTACTCCAATTTTTGGAGCTTCCTCTGATCATTTTGGCATACAGGTTGAATAAGAAAGGAAGAGAAATGCAACCTTGTCACACTTCTTTCTCTATCTTAAGCCATTGTGTCTCCATATGGTGTTCACATGATGCTTTCTGATTTATGTACACTGATTGCACCAACTTGACCAGATGTACTGATACCCTCAGGTCTTGTAGGACTCTTCATAGCTTCTCATCATTGAAGGCTTTTTTGTAGTCAATGAAGCATATGTAAATGATCTTCTGATATTTGAGATTTTTCCATGATCCAGTGCAAATTTTCAATATGGTCATAGGTGCCATAATCCCTCCAGTTTAGCCATCTGGTAATTTCCTTTCAATAGTTGGTGCTAGACATTGTTGCATAATTTTAAGCAGAATCTTGCTGATGTGAGGGATGAAAGCAAGTGTGATAATTGGAGCAACCTTTAAGGTGACCCTTTTTTGGCAGTGGAATGAACTCTGAGTATTTCAAATCTGTGGCCACATGTTGGTTTCCCAAATTTTCTGGCACAGGTCCTAATAACTATAGGTGGTACAGATTAGTAATTCTGCAAGTAAACATCTAGAGTCTTGTTGTTTGGCAGTTGACTCATCACCCATATGGCTGATTCTATTTCTGCTTCTCTTTATCATCCTGAGGCTCAGCCCCTTTGCTACTCTTTTGTACATTCTTGCCATCTGTTCTTGATGTCTTGTTGGTTGGACAGCTCTTTCCCTTGAAAATCATGTTATCTTTTCCCTTCAACATGAAATGTTAACAAAGTACATATTAGTAGTTTACTTTGCAAATTGGGACTAAATTTGTTCTCCTGCTGTATACAAATTCTTTTGACAATTTTTGTATGCAAAGTTCATAATTTTAATTTTAATCCAAGCTATTGGAAATAAATCCAAGAAGAAGATATGTATTGTTGACACCGAGTTACTGCTGTAATCCACTGATTCCACTGATGATTCTTTAATTTCAGATAAAAATATAACAATAGAATAGTTTCAAACTATATTGGTTAACATATGAGTTATTAAGTTGTACTTTACAAACATGGTGTATTCAATAACCAAAAACAATTTATGTTGTGTTAGCTTCTATATAAGTTTTAATAGGGGAGGGGACTACTTTTTTAAAATTTATTAGAAATATATTTTTGTTCACTACTATTCATAAGTAGGCAATTTCAACTTCTAATGACTTCTCCTAAGATAGTTTATTCTTTTAGGAATTTTAGGTACTTCTTTTAGAACATGTAAATTACAAGGTTTTTGACTAAACAAACTATTAAGAAACTTACAGACTCCATCTCCTTGACTATAACTGTTCTTCTCAACAGATTTGGCACAAAACAGTTGTTGTGAGTCTCATGTATTAGGGAATGACACTTGGTGGATTCTGGGAGACAGGTCTTCTCTGTTGTAGCATCTGCATTATAGAATCTCAGAAGTATCTGCATTATATACACTAAGAAGTCAAGTGTTATTTCTTTCAACATTTAGCAAATCCTTTAAGACCTGGCTATGCTATGAGGCCTGAGGATCCCAGATAGCCAAATAAGTCCTTCAATGGCTTCCTTAATACAGCTAACATCATGTGTTAACTGTACTAACACATGTGTTAGCTTACTCTCTGCTCATGCATTCTTTAAAATAGCCTTTAATGATGACTGCATTGATTTATATTTTTTCATTTTTAATTCACAGTTGCATGCCATCTAGTCATGTTTTGTGACAGGTGTGATTATATAAATATGGTACATAAGTAAATGCTATTAAGTAAATCAAAATCTATAAAAGTTTAGAAACTACTTTGTCAAAATAAGGAAGCAATATTATACTAGGCCTAATGTCAGGCTTAAGCCCAAACACGACACACTGAAATCCATCTGAATTTGCTTCTTCATTGGTTTATGCCTAGCAGACAGAATCTTGTCATATTAAAGCTATAATTTCTAACCTAATAGATATAAAGCCTAGAAAATTATATGGTATGGCTATCCAAAACCTTTTCCCCACCCAGTTCAGGACTGCACAGCCTCTTGGTCCTCTCTCTGGAATGTGTTGCTTTCTCCCTAGAAAGCCAGGGTGTAATTGCCAAGATTTCCCATCCTATTCCTTTTCCAGATACACATCTAGTTTGTCATCCCCCCACCCCCAAGGAATCAGTATTGTATTTGATAGTCTTTTTAAGTATTTTTTTCTATTTAAAACAATCAGAATTATGTTTGCAAGTATGAATTACAGAAAATAGTTACAGTAGGCAATTGATATCAATGTACAGTGATATCATAGATGACATCTGTGGGTGTGTAAGAATATATTTAATAGTATATCAATTTATTGAAAATGACATGAGAAGTTAAACATAGAAATACTTCTTAAAAATATAAATTAACCCTAGAATTAAATTGATCTTTTAAGTTAAAATTAATTTAAGATCTTAAATTATTCTTACATTTTCTCCAATAATCAAATGTGCTTTGGGTCATCTCTGTATTTGTTTATGTCGAATCACAGTTTCCTGGAATGATTTATCTATTGCATCTATTGATGTTACTAGAGGAATTGTTAGTGAAGTTTTCAGAACAGATTTGAGAAGCCCCAATTGCAAATAAAATGATAGTTGCAGGGGTGGGTTTCTACCGGTTCTGTCCACCTCTGTAGAACCAGTAGTTCTGAAGAGCAGCAGACATAGAACTGGTTCTATGTCTGCTGATGTTTTTGCTCACCCGCCCGCCTGGGCTCTTACCTGACCTTTATTTCCTGCGTTTTCAACTTCAGCTGCCATAAGAGGCACAGCTGCAGATAAAAAAGCAGGAAAAAAGTACTTTTTCAAAGGCTGCTTCTCCGCACACAGTGCTGCTCAGCTGTCCAGGCACCAGGCTGATGACGATTTACAGGCATGCACGCAGCGTGCAGGGAAGCATATTGTAAATCACCGAACCTCATAAATCACCGAACTGGTAGTTAACCCTGTCGGATCCCACCCCTGGATAGTTGTATTATACATATTGGTATAATAATCTTATATCATACTCTTATGTATAATACAACTATAATACTAACAGCTTCTCTGTTTATATATGTGTGTATACATGTTTCTGCCTATCAGTAAATACTTTCATACTACTGGACTATAAGCTATAAGCCTTCCCTGATCTGGTGCCTCCATATAGCTTTAGTGGAGATTATACAATTAAAAGTCCAAGACATTGGAGAGACAAAAAATTGGAGAAAGTTATGTTCCAGGATATTTGCTTTATACTGACTCTGATATTTCAGTCTTTAATAAGGCCTTTAATAAGGCTGAAAATGTTGAAAAAACCCTTTCCGTGGTCATAGTTACAATTTAATCACGGATAATATGTGCTGAACTCATACTAATCTATGAAATACAAAATGGGATTTATTTTCCATCACATTTTGTTCTAATTATAAACATATAACTTAAATAGGATGCTAAAAATATTTGGTTAAGTTGAACTTTTAAGTAAATATTGTTTGAATAGATTTCACAATGCCCTCCAAAAACATGTTCACATAGAACATGTGTTTTGGTCTTGTCAAAATTTAAATGCTGTCTTAAAACCACAATATGGAACATAACTCTCCTGGTCATTTTTCTGTCACTTAAAAAAAATAAAGATTTGGTTTTTTGTACACTGAAAACAACAAATTATGCCTAGTGATCCTTTTCTATTCCCAACAAATTTCTTAACTAAATGGCAAGCTTTTAACTCTTCCTTATTTTTCCAATAACAGCATGGCCTTAGGCTGAAGATTGAAAAAGGACACGACAGGCAGTTCCATTTCTTCTGATGTAGTAATTGACACTTTGACATTGTTCCTTAACAGGTTTTGCTATAAGTCACACTTTCTAGTGCATGTAAGAAAACATGTACACAAACAAACTACATATATCTCATTGTGGATAGATTTTTATTTAAAACAAACGTCTGGCAATAACATATATCAGAAGTACTTTAAGAGGAAAACAACCTAGAACCCATTTTTGGTTTTTTTAGTAGCATTTTTTCCCTTTCTGCTTTTCCATTATAGGTAGCTGTTCCTGTAAGAAACTTCCCTGGAACATTTATTTTACTGTAGGGAGCTTCACTTCACTTTACTTGGGGGATGTAGATA
The DNA here is from genome assembly GCF_049901735.1 of Notechis scutatus. Taxonomy (NCBI): domain Eukaryota; kingdom Metazoa; phylum Chordata; class Lepidosauria; order Squamata; family Elapidae; genus Notechis; species Notechis scutatus. The sequence continues at coordinate 44,785,271 of NC_142012.1, read as the reverse complement.
ACAGGTATCCATTTTCCTAATTCATGAAGGCTTTATCCTAAAATTTAGGTGCATGGGAGCTATTTTCTCAGTGGCTATGAAGTTCAAACTAAGAATTTAAATGGAAGAGCAAAACTTTGGTCCAGTGTTAAACCAAAGGTGATTACATGCTTTATTACTCCTTCTTAATAAGCTAATATGCTGCCATCCAAATACATTCCTGGCAGCCCTAAAATATCTAACCAGAAACCATAATTTGTGATAGGTCAATCCTGAATATAATGAAGGAATTGAAAAACTGTCCAAAACAACCTCACACTAGATGTTCCTGTTTCTGCTTCTGAAGCCTGCAGAAGACTTGGATTAATGTGAAGCCTATTTTGAATAGATAGTGCTTCCCACTTGGTTACCAATCATCATGCAGACTGCTGGTTTTGACCTTTATAATTCTAAACAGATTAATGCTGACTATTTTGAGAATTAATTCTTCTGCTTCAGACCTGCTCAGCTACTTCATAGAAAATGCTCTTTTGAAGATTCCCCCTACTGTGGAAATGTTGTCTGTCAGGTATGCAGGACAGAGTCTTTTCCTTTATAGAGTAGAAAAACTATGGAATGCATTCCACCTGGATACTTATTTGCCTTCCAAATATTTTTGTTAGATACAAATAATTTCATTCACCAAGCTTTTAATGAATTTATTTGATTTTTATTTTAATATTAATTTTACTAATGTATTTAATTGTACTATACCTCTTCCTAGGAAAATAGGTACAGTAATACAAAAGACCACGATAATAAAATGTACATATTAAAACAAAAGTAAAATAAAATCTACCATATAGTTCCTAAATTGCTTTCTTACTGGATCCAAAGAGGAAGACGAACAGCTGACAGGGAGCAGGAAAGTGGCTCCATTGACTGTGGAGGAAACTGGGGAAGGGCAAAGTCAGGCTGGGCAGAGCATGGGAGAGGTAGAACAAAGGAGAGGGGCTTCAGAGGAAGACTAAAGCCCACTCCTTCTTTATCCTAGGGCATGCAGGGAAGAACAGAGAAGAGAGTAACGTGAATTGCATGGCTTACGAGGGAGCCTGGCTTACATAGGTTGCATGGCTTGCATGGCTTCCCTTCACAAGGCACACCTGGGGATGGAGTTTAAAGGAGAGGCAGATGGGTGGGGCAGTTGTAAGGAACAATTGCTGAGTTTATGTAGTGTTGGCTGCTGTTATCATAGTTCCTGGCATCCTCCCAACTGGTTTGATTTACTGCCATGTTGCTTCACTTCTGGAACTCCTTATCTTGTCCTGCCAGATTTATTACCTTATTTTGACTTGTTGGATTTATAATTTAAAGTCTGTTTACAATGTTTGGATTGGAATATCTGCAGCCAAAGGCTGTTGCAGGTTTGTGGGAGAGTTTTTTTCTCTAGACCAGAAGATAACCGGGACATTGGAAGCAAAGTTGGAGCTAATAAAGGGACCCATACTTATTCTCTGGCTGAGTTGCTTTTGTGCCAAGTCCCGGGATACTTCCCAGTAAGTTGTTCCCAGCTGCCTCAAATCTAAGGCAGAAACCAACCCTGATCCTCAATCCCTTTAAAATTCTACAGAACCTTTCATAGAAAGAAGTCCTCCAATGTTGCCCATGAACTGGGATTAAAATGATGCTTTCCTCCTCCTATCTGATAAAACTTGTCCTAATGCTATATTTTGGTGCTCTTTCCTCATTTTGCTGAAACCATACAAAGGAATGTCATGATGCTAAGCTGAAAGCTTGCTATCTGACATTCTGTTCCTCTGCTAAGAGACCATGATTGACAAGAGCAGAGCAGGAAGCTAACCATATATGGACAAGCTACTTGAAGGAACAATCAATCCTTTCCTGTCTTGGCTTTCCAGATCACATGACTAAGTTTCATGCCTTTTTTTAAAAAAGAAGAACAGCAAAACATTCAGGAATGCTAAAAGCATGTGTGTGGAGGGGAGTGTAATTTCATTATATTTCAGCATTCCTAAATCATTTTGTTTTCTGTGCTTGTAGAAAAGTATAATACAATCAAAACAAATACTAGGTTAAAATATTGGTGGATAGACACTCACCATAATATTGTATAATAATACATACTACATAGTAGTCAATAAAATAATCAATCTAGTATGGATAGTGGATAGCATAATGTATAATATCTAAGCACATGCATGATTGAATTATGCTTGCTTCTGATTTATAAAGCATATTGGACTTTAGTAAACATCTCCTAAAGGAGTTGAAAGGCAGTATTAAGCATTTTGTTATAAGTGTAATCAGTCTTGTAAACTATTAAAACTTAAACTGCTAAAGCAAAGTAGAATCTTTGTTTTTTAAAAAAACAATACATATCCACAGGGTGGGATTCAAATTTTTAACAACTGGTTCTGTGGGTGTGGCTTAGTTGGTGGCCGTGGTTGGTGGTCATGTGACTGGGTGTTCGAGGCTTGGTGGTCATGTTATTGGCTGGGTGTGGCCAACTCAATATCACTCACATCGAGGTACGCATCTCCTCACCTGGTCTCTCATGAGTATGGGGATGCTGCAACAGTCGTAAGTGTGAAAAATGATCATAAGTCACTTTTTTCAGTGCCATTGTAACTTTGAATGGTCACTCCACACAAGCAAAGTACCAGCAAAGGAGAAGAAAAAAACTCCAGAGACGTTCCTGAGACAGGAAGTCTAGTCCTGCCAAGAATGTATTGTAATAAGGGTTAATGGAGAGGCAGTTTCTGTAAGCAACACCAGAATGTTTCCTTCCTGACTTCCTTGATTTCTTCTAACAACCGGTTCTCCGAACTGCTTAGAATGTTAACAACCGGTTCTAGCGAATAGGTGTGAACTGGTAGAATCCCACCCCTGCATATCCAGCCTCATCTAACTTATTTCTTAATATTTGATTTATTATATGCAAATCTGACATAAATTCTGTAGAACTCAAAAGCTTTTTTATGATGCCAATCATAGACAGAGCAAAGAGGGCCATACGTTACCAATTATTCCATCCAATGTTGCAATTGTATTTATTCTGCAAAATTCTTATTTGGCCCTCAGCTGGGTAGCCATCATGAACAGAAAACACAAACTGAAAGACCTAACTGCTATAAGAAATAAAGCAATAATAAACTATATAAATCTAAATGTGCTATGGGTTGCTGATTCATAACAGATTCAATTGATATTTTCCCCTTTGTGAAAATTCATTCAGTTTGCATATGGAACTATTGATATAGATAGCAACCTTTCTCAACCTGCTGAAGCTACATTTCCCACATTTTATAGTAAATATGGCCATTGATTACTGTTGAATTCCAGTTGTTGTCATTTTGGTATACTGAGGAAGTACTAAGCTCTATGAAACATGGTAATTATTATATTTTTTTCTCATCAAGAGAAAGATACAGATCATCGCCCAATTTGACAAATTTCTCTACTCATAAAAAATGATAAACAAAAATGCATAGGAGGAAAATAGGAGCAAATGAACTAAAGAGCAAGAAAATGGATACAATACCTAGATATGATAAAAGATGGTTTATCCACTGTATGTGAAAGAGTTCTCTTTATAAAGCACTATATTAAAAAGGCATGAGGTGGATTCTTGAGGGAAAATTAGAAATGTCATTCTTGAACTGATGAAAAAGCACTCATTACATCCAAATCAGCTGCATTCTCACAGCTATCACTACATATGCATGTGCACTGCTTTTATAATTAACTACATAAGCTATTTTTCAGCAATTAAAACATTGGAGGTTATGGACCTCTTCAAGTGTAATCAGCCTCTTGAAGGGATTTTAAACAGCATGCATTGTGTAAACTAGCAACATTCTTTTTCATGCAGTAGACAGTGATGTGCTGACAAAGTTTAAAACTTTTCTTTCCAGTCAGCAAATATGACAAGTTCTCTCTGTCTCCCTTATTCCTTATACTAACCTTCATATTACTCCAGAAAACTTTTGTTATTACATTCAACAACTCTATAATCATAAATGAAGATGAATAGAATGAATGCTAGATGGTCATATCTTTTAGGATAGAGGCAGCAGTACAGCACCAGGTAGGGTAGCAGAAATAGGAACCATGGCATATCCCTATATCTTAGAAACATAGAATGATGTGATATATGAGATTTACACAGGTTCAAAACAATGATAGTGATTGATGAATACATATCTTTTTCAAGATTAAAATATAAAAGTACAATATCCTAGAACTACTGAAATAATGAATGAATGAATGAATGAATGAATGAATGAATGAATGAATTCTTTATTGGCCAAGTGTGATTAGACACACAAGGAATCTGTCTTGGTGCAATTGTTCTCAGTATACATAAAAAGAAAAGATACATTCATCTGGCTGGGCAAGAAACCACGCATTAAACTAAAATTGATGCAGGGCAGTAAAAGCAGAGGTGGTTTTGGGTTACCAGAATGGGAATTATATTACCAGGCACCAATATTAAATTGGGTTAAGGACTGGGTTAAATTAAGAGATAAAAGAATACTAACAATAGAATGTCATGACGTCCAGGAAGGTTGGCATGCATATCTGTGGGGGGGAAAAAAGGTAAAACATATGCCTACTTTAATAGGCATTTAATAAGAGATTCATTATGACAAACATGGAGGAAAATCAAGCATAAGTATTATATGAAAATAGCACGTTGGCTGTCAACCATGAAGGCCATGATACACCCAAACGTATTGGATTTAGGGAAAATGATAAATTATAATGATTTATTAGTTGCCCAAAGAAAATTAAAATCAAATCAAGAATTAAAAGAACAAGGAATTACAATTGATTGGTGGCCATATCTTCAAATTCAAAATAAATACAAAACAGACTCAGAAGAATTTGAATTTGATATGGGGCAAAATTAATTGGACAAAATTCTACTTGGACCTGAACAAAAATTTATATCCAAAGCATATAGATATCTGTTGGATTTTAAGATGGAAGAGGAAATGGTTAAAAATACTATAATAGCATGGATGCGGAATTTCAGTTATAATATAAATTTAGAAGAATGGGAAAAACTACAAAACATAAATTATAAATTAACAACAGCCTCAACATATAAAGAAAATTTATACAAAATATTTTACCGATGGCATTTATCTCTGGCAAGATTAGCTAAGATATACCCAAATACCAGCCCAAAATGTTGGAAGTGTCAACGAGTTAATGGTACCTTTTATCACATGTGGTGGCTATGCCCCTTACAGCCAGGACTTACTGGACTAAAGTCAAAGACTGGATACAAGAAATTACCAGACATCAAATTGAATTCAAGCCAGAACTCTACTTATTGGGGATAATCAAAAATCAATATCCGAAAAAGATAAAATATATAATGTTACACATTTTAACAGCGGCCAGAATAGCTTAAGCACAAGTGTGGAAAGAGCATAAAGTTCCAATGGAAGAGTTAGTCTTACAAAAAATAGCAGATTGTGCAGAAATGGATATGCTCACACTAAAACTGAAGGAAAAAGAAGAATCTGATTATTACTCAATTTGTCACAGATGGTACAAGCGGTTAGAAAAGGGAAATAAGAATTGAAAAAAGAGAATTATATAGGAGAATTCCTAAGACAGAGTGATACATAGATATGTAGATATGTAAAATAGACAAAGTTAGATAATAATAAATATAAGTAAAGATAATAACTATTAGTGATATGTATGAATAGATGATAGAAATATAAGACAATATATGTTGATGCAAAATGCTGTTGAAAATGTAATTATGATTTGTACTGGTGGAAAATAATAATCATTAAAAAAAGAAAAAAGATACATTCGTCAAGAATCATAAGGTACAACACTTAGTGATAGTCATAGGGTACAAATAAGCAATCAAATCATACTAGGAAACAGTCAGTATAAATTCTAAGGATACAAGCGACAAAGTTACAATCATATAGTCACAAATGGGATAGGATGGGTGATAGGAGTGATGAGAAGATTAATAATAGTAGTAATGCAGACTTAGTAAATAGTTGGACAGTGTTGAGGGAATTATTTGTTTAGTGGAGTGATGGCGTTCAGAAAAAACTGTCCTTGTGTCTAGTTGTTCTGGCGTGCAGTGCTCTATAGCATCGTTTTGAGGGTAGGAGTTGAAAAAGTTTATGTCCAGGATGTGAGGGGTCTGTAAATATTTTCACAGCCCTCTCTTTGACTCGTGCAGTATACAGGTCTTCAGTGAAAGGCAGGTTGGTAGCAATTGTTTTTCTGCAGTCCTAATCACTCTCTGAAATCTGTGTCTGTCTTGTTGGGTTGCGGAACCAAACCAGACAGTTATAGAGGTGCAGATGACAGACTCAATAATTCCTCTGTAGAACTGTATCAGCAGCTCCTTGGGCAGTTTGAGCTTTCTGAGTTGTTTGATAACATCAAGAAGTTTCTATTCCAAATCTTATCTTAGCCTCATATTTACTTTGAATTACTTTTGCAGTTTTTAAAGTTTCAAAAAATCAACATAATTATTTTTATATGTGTAGGTATTAGTAAAGCCTTTCAGGTTTTGATCATAAAGTCTATTTTTGTTTAAGTGAGAAAAAATGGGTGGGTGGGTTTGACCAAGAATTTTTACCAAAAACTATTAGAATAAAACTATTAAAATTATTTCAGTTTATTCTATAATCTAACAAATTACTTTTCTGATTTTTCATTGTCATATAATATATTAAAAAGGCTATATCAAATAACCCAAAAATGAGAACTGGTTGTTAAACTGGTTTTTGGCAGGGGGAGGGAAATAAGCTTCCTATTCTGTTTAGGGCAATGTTAATTCTTAACTTAGATATTTCTGCCCAACTCCTTGTAGTACATAAGAGCACAAAAACATCAGAGAACTACATTACTATGAAGTAGGCAACTATTCAATAGTTCTGCTTTGTTATTTGAAGAAAAGATATTATTTCTTATGTTGGCTGAAGAACTCAACTTCATCATACTTACATGCCTTAAGTTCAAAGTAGCAGATTGATTGATTTATTGATAAAAGATTAATAGTGAGTTGGTTGTTTTAAAATATCACATTTTTGTGTTTAAAGCATAATTCTTTATATGGCTTTTGGAAAGAGCTATATTTCTTATATGTGCAAGGGATAAAATACAGTTGGCAAAGAGCAAAAGAAGAAGACTGTGAATAAGGTTAACATATGGTCTATAGTACACACTGTGTACAAAATTGTTTCTTGAGCTTTAGTTCACTGTTACATAATTTGTTCCATCTCACCCCTGTCAGTTTGTTCATATGTTGGTAGTCATATCTTGTGGAAAAAAAGATTCCAACTTGAAGAGGTTGCTTCCATAATTTCCTTTATTGCAGCCACAAAAAAATAAAAAAGGTATTATAAATGTCCCAAAGATGACCTTACTAAACAGCCCAACTGACTTCACAGTGTTTTTCTTGAGAAGAAAAAAAAGGAGGAAGGAATATTATGTATACTGCCTTGAACAAAAGTGTGGTTTAAAGTTACCTAGCTTTGAAGTTGGTCTTTCCAAACTGTGTGTTAATTACTACTGGTGCATGAAGCATGAAGAGAATAACAGTGAACCCACAAAAAAATCCTTTTACTATTTCACTTCAAGAAAAATCTTGTAGTTGATAAAACATGTTCTATATTTGAAGAGAGCTGGCATAAGGCAGCTGGCAGTTACCTGCTGTCATGAGAATAATAGGACAAAGGTTTAATTCACAGAGAGGTGAGATAACAAAGATACCCAAAGAAAGTGTTTCCTTTCAATGCAGTCTCCTACTTCATTATAGATCTGGCACAATTACCACACAGTACAGAATTACTTTTACATTACTTAATACCAGTAGATGAATAATTCTGTTTTACTTTGTGTCATATATATAACAAAATCACTACATATCATTTGGGAATCAATTTACAAACTTGATTTTTTTATAATAAAACAGGCAAAAGATGTGAACTTTTAATGAATATTTTTTTCATTATAAAATTTTAAAGGCAGGTTCATCTAATACAGGTTGTCAAAGGGCCAAGAGGAAGAGACCTGTAATAACGCCACCCCAACCTATGGAAAGATGCGCGAGGAGGAGGGAGAGCAGGCGCGAGGCGGGCGAGGCGAGCAACAGAAAAGGCGGGCAGCCGCAGCCCAAAAGTCCTGCCCCGCCATCTCCTGCTGTTGCCGCCGCCACCGCTGCTGCATTTGCAGGAGGAGAGCTAGCGCGAGGCGGGCGAGGCGAGCAACAGAAAAGGCGGGCAGCCGCAGCCCAAAAGTCCCGCCCGCCACCTCCTGCTGTTGCCGCCGCTGCCGCCACCGCTGCTGCTTCTGCCCCCATCGCCACTGCCGCCGCTGCTGCTTCTGCCCCCCTGCCGCCACTGCTGCTTCTGCCCCGCCGCTGCTGCTTCTGCCCCTGCCACCGCCACTGCATTTGCAGGAGAGGTAGGCGCGAGGGGGGCGAGGCGAGCAACAGAAAGGCGGGCAGCCGCAGCCCAAAAGTCCTGCCCCGCTCACCTCCTGCTGTTGCCGCCGCCGCCGCCACCGCTGCTGCTTCTGCCTCCATCGCCGCTGCCGCCGCTACTGCTTCTGACCCCCGCCGCCGCTGCTGCTTCTGCCCCCCGCCACTGCTGCTGCTTCTGCCCCGCCACCGCCGCTGCATTTGCAGGAGAGGTAGGCGCGAGCGGCGCGAGGCCAGCAACAGAAAAGGCGGGCAGCCGCAGCCCAAAAGTTCCGCCCGCCACCTCCTGCTGTTGCCACCGCCGCCACCGCTGCTGCTTCTGCCCCGCCACCGCCCCCGCCGCTGCTGCTTCTGCCCCCGCCACCGCTGCCGCATTTGCAGGAGGAGAGGTAGGCGTGAGGCGGCGAGCTTTCTTCCCCCTCCCCCCACCCGCAAAATTTGGCCAGAAAATTAATAAAAATAAATAATTTGCAGGAGGAGAGGTAGGCGCGAGGCGCGAGCTTTCTTCCCCTCCCCAGAAAATTTGGCGGAAAATTATAAAATAAAAAATAAATAATTTTAAATAAATAATTAATAATAAATAATAATTTTATTTTATTTTATTATTTTATTAATTTAATTTAATTTAATTTAATTTAATTTAATTTAATTTAATTTAATTTAATTTAATTTAATTTAATTTAATTTAATTTAATTTAATTTAATTATTTAATTTATTTAATTAATTATTTAATTTAATTATGTGCGCCCAAACCAAATTTTCATCTTCTAATGTGGCCCAGGGAAGGTAAAAGGTTGGACACCCCTGATCTAATATATGCATTTGGAAGTAATTTTCCCTCAATATGTTAATTGCTTGTATTTGTTATACCCATCTTAAAAACATAACTTCACTATAACATTCTAGAAGTACTAAAACAAATATACAATTTTGTGTTTGTTTTCCAAGTCACGCTTTGCAGCTTGGAGAAACAGTTGCCTTGATAATCTAGTTAGTATACAATATTCAGCAATCATCAATAGACTGAGTATATAGAGGTTTTCAACTGATGAACAGGCCTTTTGCAACTGAACGTAAGTTTTGTGCTATAAGCAGCAAGACAAAAATGATCTGGAAAAGCCTTTAGTTATCAGATATATGTTCCAGAATTATTTCCCTTTTGGTCGATTGATAGCTCTGATTATTTAGATGTTGACAAAAAAGGTACAAAATTCCTCCTTTTTAGGGTTTAAGTTGTAGATCTGGGTAGAATATAAACCATTTCATTTTTAGAACTTTCATTTCGATTTTATGAACAGATATATTGTTGAGAAATATGAGGTTCTGAACGTAATGGAATTCTGCTAGATGTTGATTCTTTTTGATGAAACCTTAAATTTTTCTTTACAAATCTAGTCATATTAACATCACTGGAAGCAAGTGTTCTTTGTGTATCTAGATATTTATCTAGCACTTGACAAAAACCTATCCCAATATCTCTATCAGCCTATTTATTCATATCAATGACAGTCTAACACTAAATCAATGATATTCATTTATTTTACATTTTTATAAGTGAGAAAGTAACAATTTATACTCACAAAAAACAATTAAAAATCTTGTACTTCAAAACAAACAAAGAAGAGTAAGTAAAACAAATATGTAAGAACAATAAATCATAACAAAGAAAAAAAGTCAGCTTCATATATATAATTTAAGAAATTTAATAAAGCCCTTGTTGTTCTGATTGATACCATGTGTTGAAAACCAAAGGAATACCAATGCTTTCGGTATAGTATAGTTCTGTATAGTGATAATAATTGTATCATGCCAACTATATATTGTCAATATTAATTTAATTACCCTACTTTAACTTATATATAATATAATTATATCAAATTATATTCTGTACAAAGCTAATTACAATTATATTTTTACTATCTATATGAGTATATGGACTGGGATTCAAATGCTTATTTGAATCAGCATACAGTTTTATGTACCATAAAAATATGCACACTAGTGGAGCACTTCAAAGTAATTGAAAAAACTGTCTTGTGGTTCCCTTGATTGTGTTTCAAAGAATGACACTCAGTATAGGACAAATCAACCAGTACTTTTTAAAGACAATGCTGCCCTTTTAGTTGAAAAAATATTTCAAAATACCATTTTTTATTCCACCAAATTTTATTTTGTTTCCATCCTCCACAGCATTAATAAATCTGTTTATGCTAAAGGTTTATGGTAATAATCAACATTAGCAGATAGCAGATTGGAGAGGTGTCAGAACATTCCTAGGTCCTAAACCCCCCCCTCCAAAAAAATTCTAACTGTTTCATCCCAATAGCTATAAGGAAATCACATTTAATTAGTTTTATCTACAGTTCTCAGACATTAACTACAATATATATTAGTAGCAAGATTACCTACTTGAATGAATTATAAATAAATACTATGATGATGATGCAGAAATTCTTCTGGTTTCTGCATTTGTTTGATAGTACAAGAATATGGAATGTGTTTTAAAAAAAACTGCCAGCAATTTTTAAACATTCTGAGGTGGCAGTTGTGATACAAAGAAAGAAAAAGGAAGGGACGGAGGGTGGGAGGGAGGGAGGAAGGAAGGAAGGCTCTGCATGGATATATATTACCCAATCATTTTTGTGTAAACTGGAAATGTGAGCTATAGTTAATTGGAGTATGGAATTTATGTCTATTTGATCTGTGATATAATATCACCATATTTTAGTCTATTGTCTTCCTACAATATGACAATTGCAGTCATATATGCATCCATATGTACTTGCAGTAGGTCCTATTTAATTTAGGGGTATATCTGATGATCACTAAATATAGGCTTCATCTGGAAAAGGTAAAGTTAGAATTTGTCAGAATGGATTTCTGTGAATCTCTAAAAGATAAATTAATTTGTTTTAATTAAAGAAATGTTTGAAGAACTTGTTATAAGTGTTATAACTAAGTTGTAATAAGTGAAGGTGTAATTTGTTGATTATATCTTGACAAATGCTTCTTTTGCCATTAACTAATGTATAGTAACTAAAGTAACCAATGCATTTCAAAATCTCATGGCAGTGTATATACAATAGATAACTGGATTTTGGCAACTTTGCCATATATAAAAATTATGTTATATACTTACGATAAATATATAACCTTAACTGAAGTATCTTGAAAACAAACAAGATATGACCACAGAAATAATATACCAGTGTTTGAGTTGGATTGGATTAAGAAAAAATAATTCTATTTTTATAATTTATTTTTTCAGATTTGTCTTTCTAATCCTGGAGGGCTCTGAGAAGCTTATAGGCATTCTCACTTTCTTTCAAAAGTATGTTGTCTCAAAATGGAAAATATGCATTTTCCATAATCTATAAGACTTGCTTCTGACCTACATTTCTCAGAAAGTAAGTGTGTGGAATTTTCCAAAACTGATCTATATTCAGGAGAAAGTATCAAAACTTTTTGCCCCATATTCTACAGCTGAATTACTGTAAGAAAAATTAATATATGACATTACACTAAAAGTGTGAACATATAACTTGATTTCCTTTCAAATTTATTTCTTCTAACACAGATGCTTTTTGAATAACTTCTCTTATGTGCAAGCGTTGATAAATTTAATTATTAAGTATCTCAATCCTTGATCTCAGTGAGCCTAAGAAGAGCATAAACACCCTATAGCCATGGTCAATATCTTTATTTTGTAGTTTTATGTTAAGAAAAAAAGGTTAAACTTTGTCACCATGCAGCAAATGTTATCAATATTCTTGATATTTCTTTAAGACTTCTGGTCAGATACAGATAATCAGAGTTGGAAGGGACCTTGTAAGTCATCTAGTCCAACCCTCCGCCCAAGCGGGAGACCCTACACCATTTCTGACAAATGGCAGTCCAATCTCTTCTTGAAAATCTCAACTGATGGCGCTTAGATTTACTCTGACCTTGCAAATTTGCCAAGCTTATTTTATTATCTGAAATAAATTCCTGATTTTATTTTATGTTATGTTCTTAAGCCTAGAATCATATGCTTGGCTGACAGAGCTATGTCAGACATTCACTTCAACATTTCCCTTAACTGCTTATTAATTAGTTCAGACATACCAAAACAAAACAAAAACCAAAAAACGTGGCTTTAAGGAAAAACAAAGGAACTTTACACCACAAACCTCCAATACTATACTACCTCCACTATTTCAGTACCTCAAGACCAAATATTTATAGATAATGCTTTGTCTATAATAATTGATTTATCATATAATATTATAATAATTAATTGTTAAATGACCACTAATTTACTGATTCATTGAACTGATAGAGATTTAATACTGTTATCATTGATTATCTAGTTGATTGATTGATTGATTGATTCTTAGTAATAAGTTGATTGATTGATTTTTAGTAATTAGAAAGATTTTAAAAATTAGAAAAAGATATGTAATTGAATTAAGAAAGGAATGAGATAATTTAAAATAAGGCTATAGGAAGTAAAGAAAGGGAAAAGCTGTTGAAAAAATTGTGAAAATAGTTATAAGATATGGATTAGCATGTATAAGATAAATATGTATTGAGTTTATGTCTGTATGGAAAAGTGATAACCCGGGGCCACGCTGTTCTCAAAAAAAGATATATATATATTTTTGTATGTTTTGTGAAAACTTAAATAAAACTTATTTTAAAAAAAATCAACACAATGATATGATCCCCAATTATAACTTCAAAAAAGGCAACTATGATCTTATAGACAACGATCTCTCATCCCTTGATTGGCAATTTCTATTCACTGGATGAAATACTGTTGAAGACCATTACAACATATTTTTACTTGAAGTCAAAAGAGTCATCAAACTATATGTACCAACAACAACTCCCAAAACAAAACAAAAAAACAGATTACCCATAACAATAAGGAAACTTCAATCCAAAAAGAGATCACTCTGGCGGAAAAACAAATCTGGTCACATTGCCAACTTCAAAAGCCGATACAAAAATTTATGTCACCAGATAAAGACTGAATGCACCAATTATCACATTAAACAAGAGGAAAACCTTCTGCGCACCAATTCCACCCACACTTTCTACAATTTTGTAAACAACAAACTAAAAGACTCAAGGTCCATCCCACCCCTGAAAGGACCTAATGGTAAAGACTGCAACGACGACACTATTAAAGCCAACCTCTTTAACATATTCTTTGGCACAGTATATGTAAACAGCAATGGATCATGCTCAGTATTTCCTAGTCGAACCACAGACAACAACAATGATCTAATACATATTGATTTTACAGTAGACAATGTTGAAAAAACACTACGCAATCTAAAACCATCTCTACCTATTGGAATATGTGCCTACTTCTTAAAAAAGCAATCCACTGCCATAGCATAACCTCTAAGCATAACCTTTGAAAAATCTTTCAGGACCAGCTCCATCTTTGGAATTTTGGAAGTGTTGAATAGAAATATTAGAGATGATAAAAGTATAAAAGGAATGAAAATCAAAAAGGAAGAATTTAAATTGCAAGCCTTTGCAGATGATTTGGCCTTTATTTTGGAAGACCCTTTAGAAACAGCTCCAAAATTATTGGAAAAGATAGAGACATATGGTGAGGTGACTGGTTTGAAAATAAACAAAGATAAAACAAAGATTTTGACAAAGAATATGCTACTAAGACAAAGAGAAGAACTGGCAGACCTATTGAAAATTCAAGTCACGAATAAGGTTAAGTACTTGGGGATACATTTAACACCAAGATGTAGTATATTAAAAGAGAACAATTACATTAAACTTAAACAACAGATAGCGTTAGATTTGATGAAATGGGAAAATCTACAATTGTCATTAATAGGGAGAATCTCAACAATCAAGATGAATATCCTACCCAGAATCTTATACTTGTTTCAAACAATACCAATTAGGCTTGGAAAAGACTATTTTGAAGATTTAAATAAAATTGTCTTGAAGTATATATGGCAAGGCAAGAAAGCCAGAATAAAGTTAAAACTTTTACAAGATGCTAGAATTAGAGGAGGATTTGGTTTGCCTAATTGGGAGTTGTACTATCAAGCTGCAAATTTGATGTGGGCCAAGGAATGGATAACATTAAGAAAGACTAGATTGTTGACACTAGAAGGACATGATTTGTTGTTGGGCTGGCATGCTTTTCTATGGTATAAGGGAACTAAAACACAGGGCTATTTTAGAAGACATCATATACGGGAGTCTTTGTGGTTAAATTGGGAGAAGATTAAAAGACAATGTTATTTGAAAATTCCAGTTTGGTTATCGACTATTGAAGCATTTTCCTATCCTATAATATATAAGAAGGAACAAACAGTTAGATATGGGGAAATATTGGATGAAAAAGGTGAACTTAAATCGATGCAAAATTTAGAGGAACAAGGTATAAAGATGAATTGGTTTTCGTATGCGCAAATACATTCAAGGTATGATGAAGATTTTAAAACAGAAGGATTCTATGATAAATTGACTGATTTAGATAAGATTTTGACAGGTACTGATGAAAAGGTGATTAAAAAATTATATGGTTATTTATTGGAAATTAAATTAGAGGAAGAACAAGTTAAAGAAACTATGATTGCTTGGGGGAAGAATTTTGGATATGGGATTGATTTAGAGAAATGGCAAAAATTGTGGTCTCAAAATTATAAAATGACAATGTCAACAGCATATAAAGAAAATTTGCATAAGATGTTTTACAGGTGGCATTTCCCCCCGACAAGAATTGCAAGAATGTTCAAGAATAAATCCGAAAAATGTTGGAAATGTCATCAGATACCTGGTCATATTACCATATGTGGTGGACTTGTGAGGACGCTAGAAAATATTGGACTAAAATTCGCATGTGGTTGGAAAAAATGACAAAGAAACACATAGACTTGAAACCAGAGATTTTTTTATTGGGAATTTTACCTGACACATATAGTAAAGATTTGAAATACCTGATTGTAAATGTATTAACAGCGGCTAGGATTGTATTTGCTAAAAATTGGAAAAATGAGAAAATATCATTGCAGGAAGAAATCATTAAGAAAATATTGGAATGTGCTGAAATGAGTAGATTGACATTTGAAATTAGAGAACAAGAGGATAAACAATTTTATAAAATTTGGGACCTTTTCTATCAATGGTTAGATAATAAAACACAATAATAGAATATCTAGAATTTCAGAAAATAATGAATATATAAAGATATATTTCTTTTTTTGATATCATATTTATAAAATGTTTTTAGGATAGATTTGGTAGGATTATATGAATTGTTATAAAATAAATTAAGTAAATTATAGTTATCTCGCAAAGTATGAATGAATAAAATTATAGTCAAATGATTGTTTAATAGTGATACTAGGGTATTTAATCTTTGATTGATAATATGAGTTATCATGCAATGTAACTGTAATTGAGACTACGAAATGGATGCACAAAAAATTGGTAAACCAACCGACACACTGCTTGTATATTTATGAAAGAAAGCTGGATGTTTTTATGTTTTGTTTGTTTTTGTTTGTCTTTAAATTGTAAAAAAAAAAAATGCCATTTGATACCACAATTATATTAAGGGATTGATTTCCCCCCATTTATTTTGGACTGGGGCAATAGGCTGCTCCCATTCTATCTTAACCTCTACATACAAAAGAAATAAGATCTGACGTTATAGTGTTTATATTTGTGCTATTCATAGCATGATATGGTCTAGGAGTTTCAAATGGGAACGTGGTTTCAAATGGTCACTTTGCCACTTCAGATTTGGATTGAAACTGTTTCAATCAAATCACCATATCAAATCAATTTCCAAATTGAATCAGAAAATGAAATCAAACTGTAAGACAAAATAAGTCTTTTAGCAAAATATTTTATGAATAGATGTGGTGAACTGGATATTTTAAACTGAAGGTTTTTTTTTAACAAATTTTTATTGATTTTTAAAGACATACAAAACATACAAAAATTCAAGACATAAAAACATAAAAAATCTCTTTTTATTTATTTATTTTATTTATTTTATTTATTTTATTTATTTATTTGATTTGCCAATTGTTTACAAGATAATAAGTATAAGTGTATACATAGTTGTGAATACATGAAATGGGTACATATAAGAAAAATAAAAGAAGAATAAGAGAAACAATAGGACAGGGACGGTAGGCACGTTGGTGCGCTTATGCACGCTCCCTACAGACCTCTTAGGAAAGGGATGAGGTCAATAGTAGACAGTCTAAGGTTAAAGTTTTGGGGGTTTGGGGAAGAAACTACAGAGTCGGGTAGAGTATTCCAGACATTGACCACTCTATTGCTGAAGTCGTATTTCCTGCAATCAAGTTTGGTGCGGTTAACTTTGAGTTTGTATCTATTGTGTGCTCTTGTGTTGTTATGGTTGAAGCTGAAGTATTCATTGACAGGTAGGACATTGCAATGTATGATTTTATATACCATGCTTAAATCAGACCGAAGACGGCGTAATTCAAGGTTTTCTAGTTCTAGAATTTCAAGTCTGGTGGCATAAGGTATTCTACAACGGTAGAGGAGTGGAGAACTCTTCTTGTGAAATATTTCTGGACTTTCTCAATTGTGCTAATATCAGATATGTAATGTGGGTTCCAGACTGATGAACTGTATTCGAGTATTGGTCTAGCAAATGTTTTGTATGCTCTGGTTAGTAGTGTGATATTACCAGAGAAAAAGCTACGTAGGATTAGGTTAACAACTCTTAATGCCTTTTTGGCTATGTAGTTGCAGTGGGCTCTAGCACTTAGATCATTAGAGGTGAGTATTCCAAGGTCCTTTACAGAGCTTGGGTCATCAACAAGATCTTGACTATTCAGCTTGTATTTTATTTTCTGATTTTTTTTTGCCAATATGTAAGACAGAGCATTTATTTGTTGAGATTTGAAGTTGCCATTTGTTTGACCATTCTGATACATAGTCAAGATCTTTTTGTAGGGTAGCAGTATTGTCTGTGGTATTGAACAGCTTTACATCATCAGCGAAGAGAACGCAATTGCTCTTAATATGATCACAGAGGTCGTTTATGTAGAGTATGAAGAGAGTTGGTCCTAGAACACTGCCTTGGGGAACACCACTATTGACAGGTACTGGATTTGATAGGACGCTCCCGATTTTGACCATTTGTTGTCTGTTTGACAGGAATGCTTCTATCCAGTTATTCAGTTGTCCAGAGATACCATAGGATTTTATTTTTAGGAGTAGTTTGTCGTGTACCACTGAATCAAAGGCTTTACAGAAGTCTATGTAGATTGCGTCTATTGCTTTGCCCTGGTCGAGTTGTGTCGTCCATATGTTTTTGCAGTGTAAGAGTTGCAGATTACAGGATAGTTTTTTCTGAAACCAAATTGTTTATTGGAGAGTAGGTTATTTGTCTCTAAGTGGAGGATGATGGATTGGTTAATAATTGATTCCATGACTTTACAGGTGACGCAGCATAAGGAGATTGGCCTGTAATTTTCAACTAGGCTTGGGTCTCCCTTTTTGAAGATGGGGATGACTGTGGCTTGTGACCATAGGTTAGGCAAGGAGCTGGTTTCTTTTCTGAAAGTTGCTTAATCCCGGGTCAAAACTCTTGGTACAGACACACATTCAAATTCATATTCATTTTACATACCATTCCATATCTTATTACATTTTCATTTTTCTATATAGCTTCTCCTTTCTTTTAAATTTTCTCAATTTTATTTTATTTATCTCCTCTCAATTCAAATCATAATATTTATTCTTTGTCTGTTCTATTTCCAACTATCCGTTTATCTTTCTTCTTAAAAGAAAAAAAAAAGAAAAACCTTCTCCTGTACACTGATTGGAGTATGACGCTATGTCTCTTTCCCCTATATTTATAATACTTGATTTAAAATACATAACTTACGTTGGGATTCTGTCTGGTACATTCTGACATTATACAATATCATCAAAACCAATACAAATCTATTCATTAATATTAATATTTATTCATATCTTAAACATCTAGCACATTTCTTATCAATTAGGTCACATATTTCTATGGGAGCACCTATTTGCCATATTAATTCCATCCCCACATCACATATTATAGATCATTATTACATTACATGTTCCCCTCTCCTTCTTCAAACCTCTCATTTCACGAATAGTTTCACTATTATAACATAGCCTAATCATTTGTGTTAACAATCATTTATATCTTTAGACATTTTACACATTTCAATTAATTATCATACCATTATGGGAACACTTCTTATACTTTCCAAAATTATTCCCCCTGACATCACCGATCTTAAATCATTATTTCATTAAAGTACTCCCCTCTCTTAACAAAAAATTTCACTAAATTATACTAAATATTTATCACATTTTAAATTACATATTAATTCCAATCTTCTATAATTATTTCTAAATACAAATATAAAAATGCAATCTTATGTGCCTTTCTAGAATCCCTTTTCCAATAAAATCTATCCATTATCTCTAAAAAACTTTTGTTTTTGCATTTTGCTCCCCACCATTAAAGCTTCTCATCCCTTCCTTTCTCCCTTGCTTCTTCTTCTCCTTATTCTCTTTACCCCCTTGTCTCTCCACCTCCCTTTTATCCTGTTTTCCCTCTTTCTGTTGTTTCCTAACACAATATCCTCTTTTCACCTTATTCTTCTCTTTTTGGATTGTTTTCCCAGGTCTTAAAGTCTTCTTCTCCTTTTTTCTCCCTCCCATTCTATCTTAACCTCTACATACAAAAAGAAATAAGATCTGACGTTATAGTGTTTATATTTGTGCTATTCATAGCATGATATGGTCTAGGAGTTTCAAATGGGAGCATGGTTTCAAATGGTCACTTTGCCACTTCAGATTTGGATTGAAACTGTTTCAATCAAATCACCATATCAAATCAATTTCCAAATTGAATCAGAAAATGAAATCAAACTGTAAGACAAAATAAGTCTTTTAGCAAAATATTTTATGAATAGATGTGGTGAACTGGATATTTTAAACTGAAGGTTTTTTTTTTTAACAAATTTTTATTGATTTTTAAAGACATACAAAACATACAAAAATTCAAGACATAAAAACATAAAAAATCTCTTTTTATTTATTTATTTTATTTATTTTATTTATTTTATTTATTTATTTGATTTGCCAATTGTTTACAAGATAATAAGTATAAGTGTATACATAGTTGTGAATACATGAAATGGGTACATATAAGAAAAATAAAAAGAAGAATAAGAGAAACAATAGGACAGGGACGGTAGGCACGTTGGTGCGCTTTATGCACGCCCCCTACAGACCTCTTAGGAAAGGGATGAGGTCAATAGTAGACAGTCTAAGGTTAAAGTTTTGGGGTTTGGGGAAGAAACTACAGAGTCGGGTAAGTATTCAGACATTGACCACTCTATTGCTGAAGTCGTATTTCCTGCAATCAAGTTTGGTGCGGTTAACTTTGAGTTTGTATCTATTGTGTGCTCTTGTGTTGTTATGGTTGAAGCTGAAGTATTCATTGACAGGTAGGACATTGCAATGTATGATTTTATATACCATGCTTAAATCAGACCGAAGACGGGCGTAATTCAAGGTTTTCTAGTTCTAGAATTTCAAGTCTGGTGGCATAAGGTATTCTACAAACGAGTAGAGAGTGGAGAACTCTTCTTGTGAAATATTTCTGGACTTTCTCAATTGTGCTAATATCAGATACGTAATGTGGGTTCCAGACTGATGAACTGTATTCGAGTATTGGTCTAGCAAATGTTTTGTATGCTCTGGTTAGTAGTGTGATATTACCAGAGAAAAGCTCGTAGGATTAGGTTAACAACTCTTAATGCCTTTTTGGCTATGTAGTTGCAGTGGGCTCTAGCACTTAGATCATTAGAGGTGAGTATTCCAAGGTCCTTTACAGAGCTTGGGTCATCAACAAAATCTTGACTATTCAGCTTGTATTTTATTTTCTGATTTTTTTTTTGCCAATATGTAAGACAGAGCATTTATTTGTTGAGATTTGAAGTTGCCATTTGTTTGACCATTCTGATACATAGTCAAGATCTTTTGTAGGGTAGCAGTATTGTCTGTGGTATTGAACAGCTTTACATCATCAGCGAAGAGAACGCAATTGCTCTTAATATGATCACAGAGGTCGTTTATGTAAAGTATGAAGAGAGTTGGTCCTAGAACACTGCCTTGGGGAACACCACTATTGACAGGTACTGGATTTGATAGGACGCTCCCGATTTTGACCATTTGTTGTCTGTTTGACAGGAATGCTTCTATCCAGTTATTCAGTTGTCCAGAGATACGATAGGATTTTATTTTTAGGAGTAGTTTGTCGTGTACCACTGAATCAAAGGCTTTACAGAAGTCTATGTAGATTGCGTCTATTGCTTTGCCCTGGTCGAGTTGTGTCGTCCATATGTTTTTGCAGTGTAAGAGTTGCAGATTACAGGATAGTTTTTTTTCTGAAACCAAATTGTTTATTGGAGAGTAGGTTGTTTGTCTCTAAATGGAGGATGATGGATTGGTTAATAATTGATTCCATGACTTTACAGGTGACGCAGCATAAGGAGATTGGCCTGTAATTTTCAACTAGCTTGGGTCTCCCTTTTTGAAGATGGGGATGACTGTGGCTTGTGACCATAGGTTAGGCAAGGAGCTGGTTTCTTTTCTGAAAGTTGCTTAATCCGGGTCAAAACTCTTGGTACAGACACACATTCAAATTCATATTCATTTTACATACCATTCCATATCTTATTACATTTTCATTTTTCTATATAGCTTCTCCTTTCTTTTAAATTTTCTCAATTTTATTTTATTTATCTCCTCTCAATTCAAATCTAGAAACAAAGTATCCTTAGCAGCCTTCGAGGTTACAGGAACTCTCTCTCTTAACTTTATCCCAGTCAGAAGCAACTTCCACAGCTCTTCCCTCTTCCTCCAGCACAAATCTTACCCGGCTGCTGGCTTCTTTGAGGCGGCCATTACTGACCGCCGCTCCACCACCTCAGGAAAAAGGGGTTATTCCGGCTGGAAAGGGGGTCTGCGTTACCCCAAACCTCTGTCGGATCCCCTCTCTCTTCGGCTGCCTCTACAAGGCAGCCATAGCCCCCAGACCTATTTAGATCGGGGGCACCTTGGCAGCGAACGCGGCAGGGATCGCAGAGACGCGAATTCCTGCCGCTACCGAAGCCGCGCAAATCCGGAAGCCCTAAACTGAAGGTTTTTAAGAAGAGACTGGACTACCATTTGTCTGGAATGGTATAGGATCTCCTACTTGAGCAGAAGATTGGACTAGAAGACGTTCAAGGTTCTTTCCAACTCTGTTATTTTCTTATTCTGTTAAATATGAAATTAATTTTATGGCTTAACTCTAATAATTCATATGAAGATAAAGATGCAGATTGAATTAATTATTGGAATTTGCAGGCCATTCTTACACACAAAATATAATATTCCAAATTCTCTATAGTATCAGTAGGTAAACAATATGTGTCCCATCAGTCAACCATGCCAACCCATGATCTAGAAACTTGCCTGTTATCTAGTCTTCCTTTTTTAAAATAATTATCCTGCCTTTAGCATTTTTATAAATAATTCAAGGCAGAGAACAGACCTAATACTCCTTCCTTCAATTTTCCTCACAATAACAAACCTATGAAGTGAGTTGGGTTGACAGAGAGTGATTGTTCCTGTCACCCAGTTGGTTTTCTCTTGAAATAATGCTTTCTTGTTTCTCTTCACCCAAATTTGCTAAGACATTCCTAGCCATAATATGATGGCTTTGTTGGTCTTTGCTTCCATCAGAGTTGTATCCCCTTGCCGAGAAAATACTGTGCTACCAATATGGAAAATTTCCACAGCGTTCACCTGATTGCTTTGCTGCTGAAAACACATTAAGATCCCAATAAACTATTGCGGTGAATTCCACAGATGAATGATATGCTGTTCAAAATAGTAATTTATTGTTTATTATGTATTAATGGGATTTTGTTCCTCCTTATCAGTAACAGATGGCACTCAAGTTGGCCAGCAAATCATTGAAAGACAATTAAAGATCATTAAAATTGTACTACTAAAAAAACAAAAACACCCATGGGCTCAGAACTTGAACAAATTTCTCTTTGTCTTCCTGCATCTGCTACCTATCCAATTCATTTGAGCTTTAATTTTATGATACAATAAAATACCATGCATACAAATGGAAAGATTTGGGGAAATGAAAACACAGTTACTTGCAGAGTCACCACACAGAGCTGACTTGATAGTGTTATCATCATTGAGCTGTCTTAATGAAGTCTGCATTTTTGTTTAGAAAAGTATTTATTACATCTATTGATCTCTTGGTGGGTAATTAATGCTGGTGTGCAGAGACCACTCAGACTGCTTCATGAAAAGGATATGTATGATCTGTAGAAAAAGGAATGAAAAGATTGTAAGAACTGAAGCGAAAACATTAGGGAGTGATTGTAGGAATTGAAGAAAAAAAAAATTAAGAGATTTTATTGCACAAAATAGATCAACTAGCTAATGCAGTTCAAAAGGATTGCTACATAAGAATTCACAAGTGGAAGCCAGAACATAAAAGAAGCCAAGCTCGTTCCTAAATAGCTAGTGAATAGAATGCCAAAGCACTAGGGAGAAAATATATAAATGAAAATTCTTCCTACAAGATATACTGTTATGATGAAACAGATTATGTCCTAACTTCTGCTGAGATCCAGAGATGGATCAAAGCTAGTTGATGCTGTTTGCTTTGCCCTAGAGAAATGAAAATAAATTTGAATTACCTTGCTACAATTTGAGATCTGAACATTGGCTAAATCCAATGCACTCTGTTTGTAATTTATCCTGCCTTGTATAGAAGAATAGCAGTTATTCTGCACCAAAAATGGACTGAATGTATTATATATTAAAATTATTTTTGTTCTGTTATGTACTGTGTCACTATAGATAAAAATTAGTTTTCCACTTTGTACTCTTATTCTTTTCATAACTATGAACCATAATGTTTTTAACTATAAAAGTATGTATAGAAACTGAAGAAATTCATGATTATTTTAAGGAAGCAAGTTTGAAGCAAGTCTGCATATTATATATTATATATAAAAACAACTGTTCTCTACTGTATTGATATTTGATTAGTTTCTAGACCCAAGGCCCTCCAGGTATTGCCACTCACAAGTCTGCCCAATGTTTATAAGACCTAGATTTTCATTTCGATCTGTAATGTAATCAATAGATGTACAGGAATCTTATGTGTACGAGAACTCCCTAGTGACTACAAGGTAGAAGTTGCGAAAGGAATAGGAAAATGTGACATATGACAGCACTGAACAATATTAAAATGTATTAGATAGAAAAGTACTGGTTTGATGGGGAAGTAGCTGAAAAGCAGAATACATATGCAACTGTAAGTCTGAACATTAAGCGAAAAATCTTCTTTCTAATTAGATTTCTCTGAGAAAGTTCTTACCTAGTGATATCCTTCCGTGAAAGAGTATGTGATTGTATCCATATTGACAAGATCTACCAAGTTAAAAACAGTGGTTTGCTTTTAGAAATAATTACAAGCAAAAAGATTTACTTTGTCACTATTATTAACTACCTCATTAAATCATAGGAAAGGTCAGGGTCTGGGTAGAAGTCTGTGCTGAATTATTTCACTGAGTAATGTTCCACGTCAACTAGAAATGGGTGAACTGTCCTTAGTTGGCAGTTGTGAGCAAATCCACAAATTCACAGAGATTTATATCCACTAAAGCCCTGCTCTGGCATTTGTCTGAATATGTATAAAGCATAAGGTAGAGAATGAAAGGGACATGCACACATCTGCATGCCTCTTACTAGCCTTCAAACATTTAGGCAGTGGTCTTATAACAAGCAATACCTTTTAAAAAACTTGACTGTAAATAAAGCTCTAACAACAGTTTAGATATTTCAAGTCCTGGATCACTCGATACTTGTACAACCCATTCAAGCCAGATCTCCAATATGAAATATGGAAGCTTGGGAGATATGGTTCCCAAGTGAAGCCCTTCACATTTTTAAGTAAACAGGAATAAAAGCTTACTTGTTTGTGCACTGGTTTAAAATTAAATTAATTAAATTGTACTGCACCCATTTTGACATATAATGCTATAGAAATTAGGTTGCCAAGTAACTATAGCCCAAAGCAGGAAAAGTGCCTGCTAATATGAAGTTTGAATATTGATGTATAAAATGGCTCCATTTCTCTAAACATTCAGTTACTGAAAAATATTGTCATGTATTTCAGCATAAATATGTGAAAAGGGATTATATTTGGCTGAATGTATTTTTGTTTCCTTATGAGAAAGAGGCACCTAAATTTCCTTATTAAGAATTGGAGACTATAAATGAAAGAACTTTGGCCTCTGAAATGAGGAAAAGTGGAGCTATCCCTAAGTACAAAAGAAGAATTGTGGATTAGATTAAAAATATTGTTATCAGGGGCATGGAGAGAGGACAAATAAGCAGCATAAGGTTGTGGGTCTTCCTTTCTAACTGAAAATCATCATATCCTGCACATGCCTCTGCTCCTGCATTAGCAGTTTTGGACTATAATTCTGACAAGTTGTATGACAGAGTTGCAAGTTTTGAAAGCTGTTTTTCTTGACACTAACATATTCTACAATCAGTTTCAACAGAATACAAAAGACTGAATGCCTGGTCAAGGAATGCTGATTTCACAAATGTTTAAGTGGTTCATAAATTAAAATGTTAACATCCTGGGTGAAGAAATAGAGAAACAATTTTCAGGATCAAATGTGTATTCTGAACTCTTTAAAAAAATTAGGTGGATCATTAATCAAAAAAACTTGTTACAAATAATTAAGCTGAAAGAAACCATGACAACAGAAATTTTTCACTCCTGATTAAATTCACATCAAAATCAAATACCTCCATTAGAATTTGTCAGATAAAGAAGATTGTGGATGAATCTACAAGCTATCTGTATATTTAAATATACAGATATGTTGGTTAAAAGGTTGTAAGGCACTAGGGCAGAGGAGTCAAACTGGCCAGATGCATCATGCACAGGCCATGCCCACCCCAGCTCCGTGAAGGGAAAAAACATCGCAAAAGTTACATGAGGGCAACGTAATGCCATGAGTTTGACACAGGTGCACTAGGGCATTTTTAAATTAGTAGTATTCTATTATGTAGAAGAAGACATATATTGGAATAGCTGAAAATGAAGCTTTAACCTCTGTCACTTATCCAATAAGTTGAGGTGAGAAACATCAGGTTTCCATAACTTCAGAAAGGAAAGCAATATTAATTTCCGTTTAAAGATAAAGGAAAAGTCACAGTCAAGTCAATTTGGACTCCTGATGACTTCATGGACATACCCAGGTCATTTTCTTGACAGCTCTATGGAAGTGGCTTGTTAATATCTTCTAATCTAACAAGTTTTCCCAGTCTACCCTGTATTTGAGTATTTTTTTCCTAAAAATTTTTTTTCCTAAAAAAAATTATATCCAAAGGCAAATCACACTCTGACCCTATTTAGCTTCTACGTCCAGGCAGGTTCTCATTGATACTTATTTGCTGAAACTAGGTTATATAGGAAAGATCATTTTTGGGGTAGGATGATGGCTAGTGTTATAAGCATAACTTAATTGATAGAACTGATAGAGAAATTGCACACTTCTAGAAGGGAAGAAGCTGTATTAAGTGTCCTGCTATATTTAGTGTTTTGTTTTTTTCCAGTGGAACCAGTCTACCAGGGCAACCTCGTTCACCCAATTATGTGAAGGAGCATACTGCTTCCACTTTCACCTTTCAGCGGGGGGGGTATGTATGTTTTTTTTTTGAGAGGGGGAGGGGGAAAGAAAAAAAAAAAAAAAAGAAATAAAGTTATGGTTTTAAAAATAATAAAAATTTTTATTTTATTTGTTTTTTTTTTTTTTTTTTTTTTTTTTTTTTTTTTTTTTTTTTTTTTTTTTGTAATTGATATTTTAAAAGAAAAATAAATAAGAAGAAAAAAAGAGAAGAGAAAAAAAAAAAAAAAAAAAGAGAAAAAAGGAAAAGAGGGAGGGGGGGGGGGAATGAGAGGGAGGAGAGAGTTGTTTTTTTTTTTTTGTTGTTTTTTTTTTTTGTTTTGTTTTTTTTTTTTGTTTTTGGTTTTTTTTTTTTTTTTGTTTTTTTGGGGGGTTTTTGTTGGTGGTGTGGTTTTTTTGTTTTTTTTTTTTTTTTGGTTTTTTTTTTTTTGTTGTTTTTTTTTGTGGTGGGTTGGGGGGTGGGGGGGGGGGGGGGGGGGGGGGTGTGTTTTTTTTTGTTTTTGTTTTTGGTGTTGTGTGGGGGGGGGGGGGGGTGGGGGGGGGGGGGTTTTGGGGTGGGGGGGGTGGGGGGGGGGGTGTGTTTTATTATTTTGATGGTTATTGGGAATAGGGTTTTTTTTTTATATAAAAAAAATAAAATAAAAAAAGTGCGGGAAGATGAGATCGGGGGGGTCGAGCAGAGCTGAATAGCTTGAAGAGGTTGTGTGTATGGATTTGACTTTAGCGGGGGGGGGGGGGGGGGGGGGGGGGGCCTGGCAGTCTGTTTGCTTTCATGACAAATTATTTTTGTGTTGAATTGAATTTATGTTTACCAATAAAGAAATAAAGGGAGACTGGTATAGATTTATTTCAAACTATTTAGCTCTCATCAGCTAGCCCTACCCTTTTGGGATTCGAACCTGGGCTACTTGCATATTACTGTAGGTATATGTATTAACCATTTAGCCACGAGCTCTCCTTGCTTTGTCAGCTATACCAGGGGAGAGATCAAGTTGTTGTTGTTTTTTTAGGTGAGACCAGTCTATCAGGGCAACTTGGTCTACCCAATTACAGGACAAAGCATACTGTTTCCACTTATATGTCCTACTATACGTCCAAGTCCACATTAATGAGATTATCCTCCTCCCCCATGGAAAATTTTCTTTTTGTATATAAATCCATCCTTTTAAAATTATTTTATGTAATGTATCCAAGGAAGACTTACCTGAGAGAGAAGCAATTATAATCCTGCATGTTAAATTTCCTACATAAGGTCATTTTGTAAAAGTTAATTGAAGTTATTTATTTTAGGCAATGCCCTTATTTTAAAAAAGAAACCTTTAAGAAAGTTACTTTTCCCTTCCCCACAATATTAATTGGTTTTCTGGCTAGTGTTCAGCAAAGTACATATGTTTCCCAGGGTTTATAACAGCAGAAATGTTAATGTCAGCACCTGATCTATATGAAACTATCATATGCAATGATCATGTTATATCAAAACAGAGGAAAATGCCAACTTCATCGTAATTAGCAATCTTATAGCAGTAATGAAACATTCTTATACTTGTTAACAAAATTACATCCCCTTAATAAAGCAATGAATTAAAATCCTATCACAAGGGTTAGGTAAATCAGTATTTTAAATATAGTATTTCTATTAAAACTGAGTAGCATCCTTATTTTCTCTATGAAAAATAAAAGAAATAGAATAGATTTTTTACTAGACTTTATTTTATGCTAATGCTCTATTATATTTTAGGCATGAAATGAAGGAAAAAATACAGATATTTATTAAGAAAATGACTTCTGGCATCCATTGGAAATGAGTATTGGATGCTGAATAAATTCACCAGCCAACATAAATAAAAGTTGTGTCTTGGAATCTCTTTAGTTTAATCTCATAAGAACTTCAAATTTAAAATATCTCTCTCTAAAGGCTTTGTGAATGCCATCAAATCACAATATAACAAATATATCCCTATGACTTCTAGACAAAAAAAATGTAATTGGGACAATCGGGAATAATTATTAATTCCCCTCTGTTTTGGTACAAACATTTTGCAATTCATAAAAGGATCAGCTGGATCAGCAAGTACATGAGATCAGCAAGTTTTAGATCCATTCTTATTAAGAACTGTTTAAACAGCTGCCTGCTTCCTTGCACATCTATCTTGTTGCTCTCTGCACTAACACAACTGCTCATCAAATAAGTATGGTATGTATGATTGATACTAATCAAACACTTGTGCTGTGTAAAAAATATCATCTTGATTTTTTCTTTTAACTTCTTCATCATTTTCAAATGATGAAAATAAAATAATGATGATGTTTTCCAATTCTGTTTCAGAGAATGAGACAATCTTAGTGTAACTCGCATAGATGGAAGGTAGATTTTTTCATTTGTTTGGGTATGAAGTGGCCAAAGGAATGTGTAGAACTACTGTACAATCACCTGCCTTCTACGCTCAGTGCTTACTTCTTACATTTCAGTTACATCCCATGTGAAACCATGGTGATGGACATTCTGAAACTGTAATTCTTTAGGAACAAGACAGCTTTAGAATATTGAAAAGATGTATAAAAACAACAGCTATACAAGAAAGTGTATTCTCTTTCCTCCAAAAATAAAGTAAGCTGAAAAACTATATTAAGAGAAATTGAGATAAATTCTCAAATGTCCTATCCCCAGTAAGATAGAAAAGAAGAAAAAAGCTTTTTGCATGAGAAGAAAACTTAAGAGAAATCAGAAAGCACACTTAAACATAGTATTATTTTAAAAAGTATATGCACATTTGACATATGAAACTATGTTCTACAATACAGAAAAATAAAAGAATAAGGAAACTGAAAAATGTAATGGCTGAAAGTGGAGCCATTTATTAAAATCCAGTGAAGGCCAAGTTGAATTGTTGAATTGTTCAGGGGCAATCTACTGTAAGTTTTTATTTGCTATAGGAAAGGACCATGCAAAATTCATGAAACTGGTTAATTACCACTGAAAAAGAATCAACATTTAATTCTGTTACGGGTTGGATCTTAATAAACACTTTCAAGTCTTCTTTTCTCTTTGTTCAGATATTACCATAGTAACACACTTCTGCATAACGTAGCACAAAAAAATAGAGACCCAGACTGTTTTTTTATTGCACAGTATTAAAATTCTCACTGCTTACTGCAAGAGACAATAAGAAATTGAAAGAAGTGACCAAAATAAAGAAGAAACTATGCATTTTAAATACATATTCAGTATTTTCTTGATTGGAGGAGTACAAAGGAAAAGAATGTAGAGAAATGAAAGGATGCTTCAAAATGTACACTAATTATGACTTGTAAAAGAATAAAGATTTGTTCAAGTTCTCTTATTGCATCTTGAGTTCAATGATTGTAAAAAGGATAAAAAATGTATAAACAATATGTAACTATACATTTCTATCCAGGAAGAAAAATCATAGTACAAGTCTTCCATGAATTCCTGGTTGAGACTAGATGTTGATATTCACTGAAAGTGTTATTTAGGTCAAGTCTTCTTTTGAATATAACCAACCATCATAAATGAGAGCATCCTTGAAATACTTATCCACACCTAGGTGGGAATTGGTCATGGCCAATTTTAATTATTTCCATGTTTTTTTCAATTCATATGAATTATGTATACGGTAATTGTTTTCAAACTTATAATTAATTTCCTCTTTTTGAATATACATATATGCCAATCCAAGGCCACACAGTATTTTCTTTTTTGTCTTTGAATATCAACCTTTTAACATGTCACTTTTTCAAAATAAATTTTACTCTTCTTATGTTGTACCGCATGGCCATTCTATAGGAACTATTTTAGCCTAGTATAGAGATAAACTTTATTTACTAAAATATTTACAAATCCTCTTTTTCCGTTTAAAAATAAAGATCAGGAAAATAGTACAAAATAGATAAAAACTAACAAGATCTAATAATCAAGAGAATAATAAAAAATAAAGTTATAAAAACAGATAAATTTGCAGCAAAATTCTATTATCATACTTGGAACAAAATACCATGGAGTTTTTCTACGTTTATCCACTTGCTTAGTGCAAATGTGTTTGGTCTTGATTGTATATTGACCTTCCAGATTTTTTGAAATACTGTTTACATTTTCGACAAGTTTTTTTAAGCTTTTTTTACAAGTCCACCAAATAGCCTCTTCTTGATGTTTACATTTCCAGCACATATTTGAAGTCCCTTTATGCATGTTAGCAATAGGATATTCACCATTAATACATAACTCAATTTCAAATACAGTTTTATCACATTCCCATAAATCATTTTACTAACTTTAAATATTTCTGAAAGATTTGCATGTATGGAAACAAATGATATGTATATACTATTCTTATCTTGATTCTATTTAAATTCACCCTGGGAATGTTTAGCATCTGTAACCATTTCCATTAATTGCCATTTATTTTCTGTAATGTGCTTCTTGTGAAAATAGCCATAGAGATATCTTCAAACAGATATTAGGTTTGTATTTATTCCACATTCTCAGGATGAGATATGTAGTTTAAATGATTTCTGAAATCTATATTAACTTTACCTTACCATAAATACTAATGCCACTCAAATCTCAAGTCATGCCCTGTTAAGACCCATAGCTTTGCATCTATTTGCATCCACATTTTTCAACCAAGTAAACAATCAAGTGACAAAGTACACTCTCATGTATGGTAAAGTTAGACTTCTCTCTTTAGTATCTTTCTCTATTTAACTTTTTTTTTTTACCTTGCCAAACAAATTTAGATATCTACCATTTGAATGGTAGATCTGTAGGAGACTTCCGGTGACGTCACAACATGGCAAGGTAGGAGAACTCCACTCCGCTTTCTATATCGGGGGTTTTGCTCATGGATGACCATTCGAGGTGGGATTAGATCCTGGCAGGATCACCCAAGTGAGGAAGAGCTCTCGGAGCCTATCAGGAAAATTGCAATCCCAGAGGTAAAGAAGGGAGCCCGAAGCTCAGGCAAAAGAAGTCAGCCTGTTGAGGCTGGCCCAAAGATGTGATGGAACAATTCAAGAAGGAAGAGGAGAGAAGAGATCGAATTTGAGTCTGAGATCGAATATTGGAGGCAAAAATTGGTGTTGGATTATAACAAGTGGATAGGTTGGAAAAGTAATTGGTGAATGCCTGAAACTCTGAAATGGAAGGGGGAAAAGCTGAAGTGGTGGCAGGATTGAGTTGTTTACCTCCATCTCTGGATAAAGTGAAACTCACTCCCAAAGAGGAAAGTGAAAAGGAGAGAAGAGCGATTATTGTTGGTGAAAACTCTTTATTTCTAGCCATACAAACCAATCATGGAGAGTACTTTATAGATGGACAAGAACTTTGAAACTTTGAATTCGAGTGGAGGACTGACAGTGCAATTTGCGGTGGTGGCCATTGAGACCGGCAATTCCGGGAGAGTGGAGGAAGGCAGCTGAAGTGACTGTTAGAACTGAGAACTGAGACCTCAATTTATTATTGGATATATCTGAAATACCAAGGCAATGATAGGAAAGTAGGAGACTGTAAATCCTCTGCTTGTCCAGTGCTTTTTTAATATATATTTTTTCTTTCTTTTCCCTCTTAGAACTGACTGGAGTGGTATAGCTTTACGTTGTATTTATTTACAATATATATTTAAGTAATAACACAATAAGATCGATTGATTATTTTGAAATAGGATCTAACCTGTGTAAGTGATATTTAATCCCTTTGGATTACATTCTATTTCTCCTTTTTCTTCCCCCTTTTTCATATATTTGATTGAATGTAGATTAATGAACTTAATATATTGATTAATATAACGATAAGTTAATTGATTGTTTCCTCCCTCTCTTTCTCATATCCCCCTTATATTGGACATTGTGATTTACTGAAATATAAAAAGTATCAATTTGAATTTTGAACTTTATTATATATCTAGGGAAATATTAGCTGAAATACAGTAATCAACTTAAAGAACTGACTGGGGTTATAATATTGTTATATATCTAAGCATAGCTGAGTGATTCTTTTTTATCTGTTAAACAAATTAAGAACTGATAAGTTATTGAATTCATTAAGATTAGGCATTGTATTAATACAAGGTGAGGGGAACATTTAGAGTAATAATAATTAAGGTGGGCTTGGAAGTCTGAATACAGAATTATTAATTGATGATAATTTTTTATGCTAAAGGTGTTAGGAAATTAGATTAAGTAGACAAATAGTAGTATAAAATATTAGATAACCGAGAAAATTAAATTGTAAAATACGAATAAGGTTGATGGTAGTTGGCAATACGACCTGGGAAAATATATTTAGAATAGTGGAGGAACAACAAAGAATCATCAAAGATATGACAAGTACAACTGCCACTATTACAAAAACAGGAAGATAATTGCTATCAACAGCAAGACCATCTACTCCCACAGTAACATCAACTAAAAAAACGATTGAAGGGATGTTGGCGCCAGAAAAATCTACGGCCCAAACTAACACACAATTGGTTCAAACTACATTACTAACTATTCAAAGCACAATGCTGGGATTGCAGGAGTCGATATCTAAAATCATACAGAAAGTAAAGCAGATAGAGAAACAATGAAAGAAGAATTAAAAAATGAGTTAGGAGAATGAGAAACGAAGTTAAGAATTTGGATGGAAAGATAGGCCAGATACAGGAATTGATTAAAATAAATGAAGAGAAGGTTAAAGAGATTGAAAAACTAGCTGATCAAATGGAAAAAAGGTTGGAAGGCATGGAACAAAAAATTATGGAACAGAACAAAGAGACAAATGAGACCCTGACTCATCTCGAGAATCTATTATCTCAGATTCCAGAACGTGGAGGAAGAGAGGGGAGAGAATTTACCATTGGTAATGGCAGAGATATTGGCAGAGCTCTTGAATAGAGACAAGAATGAGATGGTGAACGAGTTGGACGACGTATACAGAGTGTATATGAGCTACGTTAGACGGCATAGACTCCCCCGAGAAATGCATATTAGATTTGCAAGGAGGCAAGTGAAAGATATAATTTATAGAATTACGAGAGATAAAGGAATAAAATTTAAAGATAGAAAAGTGATTGTTCTAAAACAGGTGCCGAGAAGAGTTCACAAGCAGAGCACAGATTATCGATTTCTCACGAATTATTTAAATCAAAAATATACCTTTTAGATGGATTACTCCAGAGGGTATCTTAGTAATATGGAAGGAGAAAAGGGTGAGAATAGATAGCCTAACTAAAGCTCAAGGTTTTTTTGATCAAATAGGAGAAATAGAGGAATAATTGAGCAGCAGAGATGATCACGAGACCTCGAGTCAAAAAGTTACAACTTAGAAGTAGGGGGAGAGGGAAGGTGATGAAGAGATACTTGGAAGAGAAGAAATAGGAGTGAGGACCAGAAATCAAATGACGAGTAAAAATACTGAGGAATAGAAGTAAGAAGGGGAATGGATAAAGGAGTGAATTTAATTTCTATAAATATTAATGGGTTAAATGATCCAGTTAAGAGAAAAAGAATATTTTTAAGTTAGAAAAACAAAGAGCTGATTCAAGAGGTTCTTATTAGGATACGTGATCAAGGATATTTACTAAATAAAAAACTGGGGAAGATGTATTCAACATTGGTGGAAGAGAAAAAAAGAGGGGTAGTACTATATATAAAAGAGGACATAGCCTCAAAATTGATTTATAAAGATGAATTGGGAAGAATAGTAATGGCAGAGGTGGTAATACAAAATAAAAAGGCATTATTAGTGGAGATATATGCCCCCAATAAAAATCAAGGTGAATTTTACAAAACTTTATATGAGAAATTAATAGAATTTGGCAATTCAAGAATTTGTATTATAGGAGATTATAATGTAATAATAAACAATAGCCAAGATTATGCTTGTGAACAAAGACAATATAAGAATACAGTGCCTAAGAAATTTTTAGAGATGGTGGAAGAATTAGAATCAGTGGATGTATTGAGGAAGAGGAACCTAGGAATATCACAGTTCACTTTCTACTCCAGCCCACACAAATCATGGTCCAGGATAAATGGCCTGGGAAAATAGTGAGTTATGTAAGATAGTAAGATTTTGGCCAATACATAGTAATAGTAAGATTTTGGCCAATACATGGGCAGATCATAACCCGGTACACATAATCTGGAAAAATATTCACTATAAAAAAGGTAGATGGATGCTCAATTCACAATTATTGAAGGAAGAAGAATATATTCAAAAAGTTAGGGAAGAACTGACCAGTTTCTTTAAATTTAATAAAAAACAGGATACCTCATTGCAGAATCTATGGGATACAATGAAGGTATATATAAGACAAATATCGATAGCTTTTATAGCAAATAGAAATAAAGAAAGAGAGGAAAAATGGAAAGCTCTAACAAAAAGAATAGAGAAAATGGAAAATAAGCAAATGGAAACCCCGGGGGATGAGCAAATTAGAAATGAATTAGCGTTAAACATGAAATAAATATTTTAGACCAAGAGGAATTAATTAAAAAAAAATACTATATACAAAACAAAATTCTCTTGAGCATTCAAATAAATCCGGTAGGTGGCTGGCATATAAATTAAGGAAAGAAAATCAGAAAAGAACAATATATCAATTAGAGGATAAAAATGAAACAATAGAAATGGATCTGGAGAAAAAAAAGGAAATCATAAGAGAATATTTTGAGGATCTTTATAAACAAGAGGAAGCTGATTTAAATAAAATAAAAGAATATCTGAAAGAAGGAACACTGTATCCATTATTGGATGATAAAAAGGAGCTGCTTAATAAAGAAATAACCTTAGATGAACTAAAGGCTGCGATTCAAAAACAAAAAAGAAATAAAACTCCAGGTCCAGATGGGTTATCAATAGAATTATATAAAGAGATAGGCGTCATATTAGAGAATATGCTGTTAGAGGTCTGCAATGAGGTATTACTGGAAGCTAAAATTCCAGAATCATGGAAGGAAGCTTACATAGCATTGATTCCGAAAGAAGGTGCAGATGCCAACCAAATAAAGAATTATAGACCAATATCCCTTTTAAATTCAGATTATAAATTTTTTATGGCGGTGATGGTGGAAAGATTAAAGAAAGTACTTAGTAACAAAATCCATTCGGATCAGAATGGTTTTCTTCCCACGAGGCAAATTAGAGATAATACAAGAATAATAATAGACATATTAGAATATTATGAAAAACATCCTTGGTCTTCCTGGATGCGCAAAAGGCTTTCAACAACTTAAATTGGGACCTTATGAAGAAGCAGATTAACTTGATGGACTTTGGAGGTAATTTTGTAAAAATGTTAAATGCAATTTATGCCATACAAAAGGCTAACGTATTACTAAATGGAGAGATTACTAAATTATTAAAGATAAGGAAGGGCATCAGACAGGGATTCCCTCTTTCACCTCTGCTTTTCAAAACAATTTTAGAAACTTTGTTGGATAGAATTAGATCAAATAAAGAAATTAAAGGAACTAAAATTAAAAGTCAAGAGTATAAATTACAGGCTTTCACAGATGATATGTTTTTTGTTATAGAAGACCCAATAGACTCAGGGCCAGCTTTACTAAATGAAATAGATAAATTTGGTAAATTAGCAATGCCTAAAATTCCGAGGTGGTTTTCAATGATGGAGGCAATGTTTCATTTAAACACGATGGATATCAGTAAAAAACTTAAGTACCATCAAATATTAGATAAAGAGGGAAGATTTAAGATGATACAGGAACTAGAAGCACAAGGGATAGTCATTGATAATTGGTCATATTTTCAAGTAAAATTGAGATATAATAAAGACGTAAAGGAATATGGAATTGAGGTAACAGATGCGCATTTAGACAAAATACTTTCAAGTCCTGAGAAAGGGTTGATCTCTAAATTATATAATTATTTATTAGAACATGAAACGGCTAAGAGAATTGTGAAAGGACATTTGTTAGCTTGGGGAAAAATTTTTGGTTATAGTATAGATCTGGACGACTGGGAGGAAATTTGGCAAAAAAAATCTCGTATTAACTAAATCAGTAGCACATAAGGAGTATCTGTATAAAATGATGTATAGATGGCATCTGGCACTCTCTAGATTGTCCAAAATATTTCCAACAGCAAACCCATACTGTTGGAAATGCAAAGGGAAATTTGGTACCTATTTTCATTTATGGTGGACCTGTCCTGAGACAAAGAAATATTGGTTAAAAATAAAAGAGTGGATAGAAGAAATCATAGAGCATGGGCTGGAGTGGAAACTGGAACTGTTCCTGTTGGGAATGATCAAAG
The DNA here is from genome assembly GCF_049901735.1 of Notechis scutatus. Classification (NCBI taxonomy): domain Eukaryota; kingdom Metazoa; phylum Chordata; class Lepidosauria; order Squamata; family Elapidae; genus Notechis; species Notechis scutatus. Next base: position 44,748,753 of record NC_142012.1, on the reverse strand, counting down.
GGGATTATACCTCTAAAGTAAGATATCTGACCATCCACTTATTAACAGCGGCACGGATTTCATTAGCACAATATTGGAAGAAACCAAATGTACCACCGATACATGTTGCTATTCAAAAAACGTATGAGGGTGCCCAATTGGAGAGGTTCACGCTCAAAATCAATGGGAAGGAGGATACAGATTACTATAGGATATGGGATAAATGGCACAATTGGGTAGATTACAAGGGGAAAACATGCAAATGAACCCAAGAAACAAATTATATTCAGCTGTCTATATGAAATGAATAAGAATAACAAAGGTTTTAAATCTTCTTTTCTTTTACATTATTATCATTATATATTTACTCTATCTTTTTATTCATTATTTAAATAATATGAATGTATTATTAATTAAATAATAGTTATAAACTAATGAGAAGATTAGTATTGTGAGTTATTTAGTGATTAAGGTGTGATAGTAAATGAAAATGTGATAAGTATTAGTTTGTACTGACTATTAGGACTTATCAATTTTGACACCAAATGTAAAGAAGAATGTGTTATTTACATACTATTGTTTTTGTATTTTTTAAATTTGTATGTTTTTAATTCTTGTAAATAAAGTTTACTTAGAATGGTAGATCTGTAGTAAAACTAGGAGTTTCTGAAATCTGTCTGGGTATCCACTATCCATTACAACATCAATGATTTTTATGCACACACATTTATGTGCACACTATCTATCAGGATAGTGGTCCATGGAAGTCTTCCAAGATATAGGTTTTGAAAATAAGATGCTTTGCTCACACTGGCATGATTTGTGAAAAATATACACAGCTTTATTAATTGGATCCAATTTTATTTTAGGAGTCAGAATTATGTAAGGTCAACTAGATTAGGCCACTTACCTCAGCATTATAGCATCATTTAGAAATGATGTGTACAAGCACGATTGTGGCGTGATTTTGTATTCTGTTTGGTCATCAGCATATCACCTAACGAATATTGCAATATCTGGTAGAATTTGTTGAATTTTATCCTTTATTATATTTTGAAGAACAAACTAGTATAGACTAAAATTAAAAGCTTAAAAGTAGAGTAAACTTAGTATAGCTTTGCACTTCATATTACAAATAGAGAGAAAAGGCAGTAAATATATGAGAGGTTGGTGACAGCATATTATATTTTCCGGGCAAGAAAACAAAATGTACAAAATTCTGGCTGAATATCACTGCAATAGGAAAAATATTTTTTGTCCAATATTAACTAATATTCTTTTGTTTGGGTATATTTTGTCAGTTGTATTATAAAATAACTTAAATAAGCATATTTAATCATCATAAATGTATTTTTTAATTTTCTCAACATATATCTAATGATATAGTACATTTTAATTGGACATTCTGTGTAGAAGGATTCTGAAAATTGAAGGACAGAATGAGTGGAGTCAGCACAACATGTCTTGTGATTTAAATTAAATTAAAATATAGTTAGAATAAATTACAGCCATTTGATATGATTATTTCCCATGTTGTCTGTCAGTTTAAAATTGTATATGCAACCTTTCCAGGGATTCTAGAGGCTATGCCCAAGGCTTATTGGCATAAATATATCGTGAAGCTTCAGGGTATGAATCCTTTCCTAGATAAATGACTTCTAATTCTGCTTGTTATAGAACATTATGCAGTTATTTCATCTTTCTGTATTTTCCCCATTTTTTATATAAAAAAGTCCAGGAGAACAGAAACAGAAAATACTGCCTTGATCTTAACCTTTACAGAATTCTGTAAATGAAGAGAATTTGTAATACAAGAAAACCTACTTGGGACACTAAAAATAAGAAAAATGGTTGTTAAACTATTTTTCAATAGTAGCAGTGGAATACTATATGTATGTATCTCTCCTGGGTTTGATGAGACTTAAGTATACCAAAAAATTCAGCTTTAAGCTAAATTTATATTTTGTTTTCTGGAAAGAACTCCATCAAGCCAAACAATACTTTTTTCTGAGTTCACACATATGCAGAAATGAATACAGTAGTTAAAATTTAGTTCAGGCTATAACTAAGCTTTTGTTGTTGATGGTTTCTAAACAAAATCCAAAAATGTAAAAATCCTGATTCCCTCAGAAATTTATTTATTCTTTTCAAGAAGTTGGATGTATTACAAAATTTTTGCATATTTATGTAGCTGTTCTATGGAATAACAAGTAATGGGAAAAATTCAGTGAACAAAGCAGAAGATATCGGAAACATCAATCAGTTTTAGTTTTGAAAGGGTTAAAAGAAAAGTATGAGATGGATTATTAGAATGGTATGATCAGAAAAGAAGCTACAGTACATCTAATATTAGTAAGTTACTAACTGTTCTACATTATCTTAATCACATTGTTATTGAAATAAATTTTCTGAACTATTTATACTTTATAGAGTATCAATAAAAACTAAGAAAAATGTTCTTCAAATTTGGCTAATGATCTGGACTATTAATTCCTGAAATAGCATCCTGTCAAAAAAATTTCTATGAATTTTTTTTAGCAATGGGTTGACAAATGGAATTGATTATCAAACACAAAAGCAGTGGGATGTTTACTAGTAATTTTAGTATTTGCAAAACAGATCTGTCTTGGGTTACCCTTGTCAAATGTTATTTATTCTCATGCATAGATATATTTGATATGCTTAATGCATTTTGAAATAGAGTCTAGACAGAGTTCCAAATACCTTGATGGTGTTTTGTTCACTTTTTTCACAAATATTCTTAATAACTCATGCCTTTGCCAAATTATACCAATACCTTCCTTTTAAAATAAAATCTGAGGCTTTTCCTTGTGTAGAATATCCAAAGAAATTCAAAAGAAATGTATGTTTTAAGAAACCAAACTATGTCAAAGAGGATGGAAAGAGAAACAGCCATTAGAGCACTTGAAGTAGAATTCCACCTATCAGTGACTATGAAATAACTAAGAAGTAAGTCCAATTATAATTGACTTTTTTTTTTTCTTCCATTCATCCTGTTCAATTGTCAAAGACTACCTGGACAAGTTCCTACAGTTTTTGTTGGCAAGATTTTTCAGAAGTGGCTTGCCATTGCGTCTTTCCTAAGACTAAGAGAAAGTGGCTGAGATAAGTTAGCTTTGTGTCCAGAAGACCTCTCCTGGTTTCTAACTGGATGCTTGGCCTACCCCAAAGTAGCTCATAATTAACAATATTCTTTCTAAATAGATATCTTAAGTTCACATAACAATTTGTATTTATGTCTTGTCTTGTCTTACAAATAAGGAGCCCTTTTTGTGGTCAGATTTGGGAAGCAACTACTATAACAACAGATACTATTGAATTGTCAGATAATAAATACAAGTGTCTTCATTATATTACTCAGCCAAAGTCATTACCCTGTTAAGGTATTATACTTCTGTGTACTAAAAAGCAAGACTGTGAATAGACTAACTATTCCACAATGTGCATGGCTGACCCTTATTAAATGGTACCCTATATATGAGTGAAATATACAGGAATAATATATGGGAATTGTTTGTGCAATGATATCCAAAGTTTCATAGATATCTGGTAGTGTTAATGAACCTGTATGTGTTTCTGTTTCTCAAAGGCATAATATCAGATTAAGGTAATTGTTCAGGACTAATCAGCAAGTTTAGAAATGTATGGGAAAAGCTATACATACAAAGGCAGATTAATTAAGTAGAGTTTAATTTTATATAGCTGTTGCTACAAATGAATTAATGTCTATATATTTCTATAGCTTTAGTTTGGATATTGAAATTGTTAAACTTGCCTCCTCTTTTCTCATTACTGAAATAGTTTATAGGTTAAACTACTTAGGAAAGCAACTGTGCTTTTTGATCAAAGTGGAAATTGATGTTAGGTTATAATAAGCAATTTAATTTTTAATGAGCTTTATCCAAGCCCAAACTTATAAGAAAGATTATAAGGTCCAAAATAAACTAAATAAAAACAACATCTTTTCTCATAACATTAGTAACTGTGCCCTCAAATAATACAACAAATGAATAGTTAATTGAAAATATTTAATAACCCATAGCTATGTTTTGTTTTAGAACTTTGACTAATACCATTTGCCTTATCAGACAAACCTTACCATTAATATGGAGATATAAAACCGGTCTTCTTTATATGGAGATATAAACCAGTCTATCTTGGCACAATGTTGGATTACTTTTGCAAGTCTCTTTAAGTCATACCATAGTTGGCATCTCAGACAAGAATAAGCAAAATAAAACACATTGAAGTATATAAAGATACTAAAAATGGGTGAAATTGTTTTTCTTAAAGAGAGTCAATTGATCAAATTTCAGTTTATGAAGACATGTTCAAAAACTTAATCCTGGAAAAATTATGTTACACAGAGAAAATACAGGTTTCTATTATCACATTAATAGAAAATTGAATCAGGTTGAAAGAATTAAATCAATAAAGTAGATCTCTCAAAATGTCAGGTAAAGCTATTATTACCACCCAGTTCATGTTCTACTTTGTAGTGTTCTATACTGCAGCTATGTTAAGAACAAAACATGAAAAGAAAAAAAAGCAGTAGTGCTATTTCTTAAATAACAAACAGTGCAAAGAGATATTCTTTCTGACTTTTCACATTAAGAGGAGTCATCATTATTTAATGCAATTGTAATATTTATTGTAAGCAATAAACAAGTAGGACCACTAGAAACTAGGATTACCTAAGGCCTCTTCCTTCCTTCCTATAGGATCTCAAAGTAAGATTAGGGTAAATTGAACTGAATGAAATTGTCTTATCAAAAGCTAATGTCTCAGGTGACATCATTTAAGCAATGTCTACACAGATAGTGTATGACCACAATTGGGACCAGGATTTCTAAAGCTAACCAAGATTGTTAAATGAGTAACATCTAATTTTATGAGCTTTTTTGACATAGTTGTTAAATGAATCACTGCATTTAAATGAATCATGCAGTTAAATGAAACCAGCCAAAAGGGAAGACTGCAAACAATGATCACATGACCCTGGCATGCTGCAACCATTGTAAATTGATGTCAGTTGCCAATTGCCCAAATTTTGATCATATAACCATGTGGATGCTGTGATGATCAAAACTACAAAGATCAATCACTTTTCTTGATTCATTGTAACATTGAATAGTCGCTAAACATTTGGTTTTAAGTTAAGGATTGCTTGTACCAATGTGTTTACTAAGTGTATCCCAAACAAGGGAAACACAAAAAAGGAATGTGTCAATATGTGCTATACTAGCAGGGAGGTTTCAGTAAAGGAACAATAAGATTGTATAACAAGTTACCATAATGTGAATAATAGAAAACAGAATTGCAAAAGGAATTTATGTTTGTTTTACTGAGTACAATAAGATCCCAAAATTCTGAAGATCATGCCAGGACATGGAATATATTAATTATAGTATGTGTGCCAAAATACTTCTTATGCTTCTTAGAAAATTTTGAAAAAAAATAATAAGCTCCTGCAACAAATGAATTCATAGAAACAAAGTGGTTCAGTATATGAAATGAATAAGAAAAGGATATAAGTTGTTGCCATCTGGATATGGAAGAAAAACAAATTTGAAAGAGATGACAGCTGGAATAAAATTAGAGGCAGAGCCTCTAACAATATGAGATTTGTATGCCATTATTTTGTTAGCTGAAATCAAAGACTTAATTTAAATGAAAAATGAAAAACATTTGAAATATTAGACACCAAGAAGATAGAGATGATGTCATGCTTAGTGATTTTACAGTTTTGTTGAAAATAGGAAACAGCTTTATATTATTGGCACCAATTAAAGATAACGTTAGATGATGTGTTGCACAAGCAAAGGAATTAACCGTAGGTAGGAAGGCAACGTCAAATTTAAACAAGATGAAACAGGTGAAACAGAAGGCTATCTCTATAATAATGGTACTTCAGTGGCAAACATGTAAATAGCTAAACAGTAAGAAAGATGACAGAAACATTCAAATTAGGAATGAATGTACCATGTACTAAAGGAAGAATCAATCAAATAGAAATGGAATGAACCCTTGAGGTAATATCAACTTTAAACTTTTATTAAGTCATGTATAAATATAAACTTATACTTCTTATGTACTGTAAATATTAATTTGATTAATTTTGTTTTCAAATCAATATATGAATAAAATTACAGCTACCATATTATGTATATGTTTTTTTAAAATACACATAATCTATATATGCGTGCTTGCACCCTATATATGAAATATTGTTTGTTTGAGATCATGTAGTGAAAAACTACATATTAAGAAAAAGCAAAAAAAAATCATGCACAATTACATATACATTTTTTAAAAGTATGTATTACTTAGGATTAGAAAATAATAAATTAATAACTAATAAAATTGACCAACAAATGCAATGTTACTTATCGCATTGATCCTTTTCTTCATAGCTATGTAAACTCCTAATGCTATAATGTCAACCTGCATTCACCAACAAGCCGGGGTATTCTTGCAGTTTAGAAAAGGAAAACATAAGCTGAGATTTTAGTGTACTTAACTTACATATTAGAATAATCAGGCAGTCATTAAGAAAATTTACTTGTAATATCCTTTGAAATAATTGAAATTAAGTTCAAACATACATATATATCACAATTCTTCATTATGACATTGTTTCAACAAATAAATATATTACTTATTATTTTAGGAAAACAGAAGTAGACAATTTGGTGAAAAATATTATTCTATTTCTTTTCTACAGTATGAGTGAAACTCTACTGAACATGTTTGCATCAAGCCCATTGTATTTCCATTGATTTTAGGAGTAATTTATGATACAGAGAAAAACAAATAATTACTTGATATTACAGAGAGCAATGAGCTGAGATCTGTAAACTATCCATTCACTTTACATTAATATCTACAGGATTAAAATTTCAGTTTCCAGAATAAAAAAATTAAAGGTTTAAACATTAAACTTAAACATAGATCAATATAGAACATCAGCAACAAATTAATTAAGACTTTTTTCTATTTATTAATGTGCAGAAAATTGCAGCACGTAGTAAATAAAAAGAAATAAAGGTCAGGGGAAATGAATATGTTTCAAACTTTCTATTTAGGAAAAAAAAGATGCTTGTTAAATTATTTGTAATTTTTTCTAAAAATTAAAAAAAGATAATATTCGCTAAATGCATCTCATATGCTATTATAAAGTGAACCATACAAAATCTTCTAGAGAAGTAATCTAAGATTATAACTACAAAAATTATTTTGAAATGTATCTTATAGTCTTATTGTTTTTAACAAAAAATAGTAGATAGTTATAAAATCAAGAAGGATGGACATCTTCACTTGTTTCAAAAAGCCACAACAATTGTGATTAAGCTTCTTGGCATTATGTTAAATGTCAGTCCCAAAATATTGGTCAGTGCAAGATATATATTTATTTTTTTATTTTATTTGGTTTGTCAATTGCTTACAAGATAATAGGTATAAGTAAAAACATAGTTATGAATACATGGATACATATAAGAAAAATAAAAGAAACAATAGGACAGGGATGGTAGGCAAGTTGGTGCGCTTATGCATGCCCACTACAGACCTCTTAGGATCTCTTGTCTAGCATATTTTCTTACAAGATGTTGCTGTATGTCCCTACAGCAATTCAACAATTTATTTCCTCCCTCTTTTTTGGTGACTTCAAGTCAGTCTTAACTCTTAGTGATTCCACAGTCCAATTAAGACAATTTTCTTGGTAACATTTTCAGAAGTACCGTATTTGCCGGCGTATAAGACGACTGGGCGTATAAGACGACCCCCCAACATTTCCACTCAAAATATAGAGTTTGTTATATACTTGCCGTATAAGACGACCCCCACTTGGAGGCGGTGCGGCGGAGGCCGGCCTCTTAGGAAGTACTTTTGTTGCATGCCCAGATATGGTGCTGCCTGCGTTGGTGGGGCACTTCATATCGGGAGACCTTCCACCGTTGCTTTCCCTTCTCCCTTGCTGCCGCCCGTCTTCCCTTTGCTTTCGAAGGTAAAGCGAATTATTTTACAAAGCCTCCCCTGCCCGAGAGGGCAGCCCAACCCAACGTGGGGAAGCTAATTTCCCGGGCCTCTTCCATTCCTCCCCGACCTCCCTACACTGCGCGCTCTCTGACGCGCCGGTCCCTTCAGCCCAGCGACCTTTTCCACCTCAAAGAAAGGCCAGGCGGGAGCCGCTCGCAGCGGA